>NW_024468998.1:17748-501914 GCF_003184825.1 Aspergillus fijiensis CBS 313.89 | reverse complement strand
TCTAGTGTCGCACAAACAAGAACGTTGCTTATGGTGATACACAAGACTCGCATGTACGGTACTTATGGACATTTGTCACGTTTAAATTAACAAGGCTAACTACTTATCGAGGCGATCTGTCTAGGTAGTCGACATTGTCAGGTGGGCTATGCAGGCACCGCTGAACACATACGATGCAAGATTAATCCTAAAACTGCAATTCCCTAGTCTGGGACTCACCTAAGGGCTGCGAAGAAGGCTTTGCATCCAACTACAGCACTCATCCGACTACGAATGGCGTCATGAGCGTCCGCAGTGGTGCATGCGTGATTGACCACTGATAAGACATTCCTCATACGGCCGAGGGATGGCGAATCTTTGCCTGCAAGCGGGGCTTCGGTGATAAGCCCCCAACCGTCAGCGGCGATTAAATACACCAGGAGGGCCATCGATACGGACTAAACCAACGCCTGCCCAGCTCGAGAACACCCAACTCAACATGGTAGCCCGGAAACACCTCAACGTGGCCATCGTCGGGGCCGGGCCAGGGGGATTAGCGACCGCCATTGCCCTGTCGGAGCTCCCCTACGTCTCCGTCACCGTCTACGAACGAGCCCCCGAGCCTCGGGAGGTCGGAGCAGGCATCAGTATCGGCCGCAATGGCTGGAATGTGCTGGAGTTGCTGGGCGCGGCCGACGGGGTCAAGGGGGCAAAGAAACAAACCCCCTTCCAACGGTGGGTGCGCGCCTCCTTGCTCCTGGCCCTAACGCCTTCCTACGTGATGGCTGAAACCGAGCTCGCAGAAATGGTCGCACGGGAGAATCGATCGTTCCACGCGCAACGAAGCCTCCATCCCTCAGTCCCGAGGAGGCCAAGTATGAATCCATTAGGGCTCGGAGAACCCGCCTGCAAGCCGCCTTGCTCGCCAGGGTGCCTGCCAACACCATCCGCTTCAACAAGAAGCTGGTTTCTCTGACGGATCTTGGCGGGGAGGACGGGGTTCGTTTGCAGTTCCAAGATGCGACCGTAGCGAGCGCGGACTTAGTGGTCGGGGCTGATGGGATTCGTTCGGTGAGACTGACCAGTCCAAGGAAAGGTGGAATTCCCACTGACAGTGCCCTAATAGGTCGTTCGACAGACATTGTTTCCCGACCACCATTTACATTTCACTGGTGAGTGACTCGCCTGGAGTGGGAACAGTGCAGTCAGGACTTGCAACGACGCCACATGGGCCTGGCTAAACAGAAGCCAACCTCCCAGGAGTCACCGCTTGGCGGGTGCTGGTGCCAGTCGCCTCCATCCGCCATGTCGCCGAGTTTCCCACCTCCACCGGATGGTGGCATGGCCTCAACGGCTACTTCTACTTCTCGCATGTGGACGACGAGCCCGACCGTGAGCTGTGCGAGATCACCGTCCGGTCCTTCGACGAGCCGGAGGTGCCCGGCCGAACCGCAACCTGGGCCATTCCATCGACCAACGACCGCGTCCGCGCTCGGTGTGGGGTGCGTACAGATATATCCCCGGACCCTCTCGCGTACTCGCTCCAGCGGCGTGAACTCACCAGAGGCTGAAACACAGGAGTATGATCCTCGGATCCAGGCCGTCTTGGATGTGGTCCCGGAAGGGGACTGGCGAGAATTCGCCATGGCCGCTGGCCCGTGTCTGCCGGAGATCCAGGGCTGGGATAAAGTGGCTTTGATCGGGGATGCCAGCCACCCGCTGTCCGGTGCCTTTGGGTCGGGGGCCGCGTTTGCGATGGAGGATGGATGGATTCTGGCCCGGGCAATCGAGCATACCATCACCTCGAACACAACGATCAAGGATGCACTCGAGATCTTCCAACGGATCCGGGCGCCGTACTATGAACGGATGCACGTAACTTTTCTATCCTCTGCCTGGTCTCGAAAGAGGGAAATGTGGCTGACATAATGGTCTTCGCAGGTATGACTATCTCGATCGGAAGGCGAGCGAGGCGAAGAAGGCTCGAGCGCTGAATGGGGACTTCGACACCGTCATCAGGGCCCGCGTCGCATCGTTCGGAGGCACCGGAGCGGATTCGTTAGACTGGATTTACAAGAATGACATCAAACAGGTCTGGGCGGAGTATGTGGCGAGTGGGGCCAGATAGAAGTCATCCCCCAAACGATTAGAGGCGCAGCAGACGAGACAGAAAGGCCATTATCTTCCAGTCGTGAATGGCCGTGTTTTTGTCTCCTTCTACCAAGATAGTCCGACCGGGGAAGTTTGCATTGGTGAAAACAATCTCATCAATCTCATCGTTGTCCATCGAAGCATGCTCTGCCAAGTGACGTAGTAGGTCTGGTAGTTTCACAAGATCGTCAAGAATGAACGCGGTGAACCTTCGCTCTGATATGAAGTAACCGCCTCCAGCTGATGCGCGCCGCTCGATAAAGGCTTTGCCGTGATCCCCAACCCGAATGTAATCAATCTCCCTGGGGATGGCGAAGTTGGTGCAGGTAGGAAGGAATCCTTCCAGCGCACGGGGGTTGTTGTCTTGTCCGCCACGAAACAAAACATCCTGGAGATTCTGGCCGGCTTCGACGAGGAGATTGCGACCGTAATGATTGATTGTTTCCATGGTCGGCGGTTGATTACAGAACATCTTGACAGAGAGTGAGTGAAAGAGGCGTTGAAAGACCTATGCCACAGCACGATATCATTAGCCTCGGAATATCATTCATGGAGGGTAATGGAAACATCGGGCCACAGATGAAAAGAGAGAGAGAGAGAGAGAAACTTGTCTGAAAGCTCTGCAGACCTCTTGGGTCTCAAAGAGACCAGAAGCTCACTGAGATCTGCCTTGATCACTTCCGGTTCCCTTTGATGGCGATGGTCTTAGCTCAGACTCTCATCTCCAACAACAAGCCCCCCCCCCCCCCCTTTGGAGATTCTCATCGCAAGCGAAGGTAATGACGAGGTGACAGCGGCACTGCTCCGGAATGGAAAGCAGATTGTTAGTCGAGAGGGGAACATACTCAAGATCTGTCGACATGCGGGGTGCCTGTAAGCTGCCGTTTGGGGGCGGGGGGGGAAGGGGGTGTATCATACCATCTCTGCGTCGGTGAAGCATCCCACTTTGGTTGGAAAGGCTAGGCAGTGCCATCCAGCAGCGGTGATGAGGGTATGGACAGCTTGGGCAGTCGTGAAGCTCAACTTTGCTGTGCCAGACGAGAGAGATGCAACTTGCCATTCATCTTTGCTCAGCTCTGCTCACTGACTGACACCATTTCCTGCAAGACCAACAGGATTTCGTTTGCCTCTGAGAAGATTTCCAGAGGGGGACCGCAACTTCCCGTCTGTGTGCTCTGTGCTACCTCAGCCATATCCCCCACCGCCGTGACATTCTGTAGAAGTCCGTTATGCTGAGGGTATGTGCAGCCGTCTGAGCGGGGTCTGACTGCTGTCTAGCAGGTCTCTTGCCGTAGTCCCTGCCCGTGCGCTTAGGTTGGGAAGAGAAAGTAGAAGCCAGGTTGCACATCCAGGGCGGGATGCCTCCAGCAGACATCCACAAATGCGACCCTATCTGTCTCTTGAGATGCCCCGATGAGCTTGTTTTCGTTGTGAGTCCACCTACCGGGTCGAAAGATAAAAGGGAGCATGAGTACCTGTGTTTCGACCTCCACTTCCCTCCTTGCCATTGGAACCATCAAGCATTCCCCCTCTTTTTTCTTCGCTTTCTTCGCTTCCGTAAAAAACCATGTCTCTTTCTGGTACCTGGGCACTTGCCCCAGAATTCTCATGCGAAGACACGAGCGACATTGCCCTCGGCAATGTCATTGCAGATCCTTGCGCGTCGGACGCCCCCCTCCAGCGGGTCAAGCCCGAAGACCTGACCAACTTTCCCACTGTGGAATCCGAAGATGCCGAAGGTACCTATCGGATCGAGTCCGCTGACGGATCGCCGCTGTCCTTGGGGATCGGAGCGACAATTGTCCATGCCCTGACGTTCGCAGTGCGGCACCAAAGACCTGCCAGCGCCCTCGCGAACCATAGCGTGATGGGCGTCCGGACGCGGAAGCTGGCTCCGGACTTCCCATGGGCTGATCTTGGGCCTGTTCTGGAACGAGCGGAGTCGACCTTTGCCTACCTGATCTGTGGCAAGCCGCTCTACGTTGTCTCCGGTATCATGATCGCGACCAAATTCCTTCGGCACACCGTTCGGAACCCGCCCCGGACGGATCTTGGATTCGGATCTGGCGACCCTTCCTCCTCCCTGCATCTCACCGGCAGTATGGGATCTATGGGATCCTCTAGCTCCGGGATCAAGAACGTCGCCTCCGACCTCAACGATGTCATCTTTGCGTATCGACTGCACAAGGTTACTCTTGGCTCCGGGCCCCAGGAACCGCAGATCCAAGCGCAAGTCCAGCGTTCCCGGGCGGCTTTTGCGTCTGTTCATCACGACAGGACCGACAATGGTGAGGCGGGGGAGGAAGAGGAAGGAGAGACTGGAAGTGGTGGAGGTGGTGGAGGTGGTGGAGGTGGTGCCATTTGTTTCGAGATGACCTGCGAAGACTGGCGCGGCCATGATTTCCAGATCTTGCCATCTGTGCGGGAGGAGACCGAGACTCAGATCGAGACTGGCAACTAGGTTATGACATTCTCTATTCCTACCCTGCGTAACTGTTGCCGGCCTTGTAGAGATAGACTTGTACTTGATATGGCTCACTCAGCTGCATCCCACACCATCAACAAGCTCGTCGGCGGTTCCTCAATCCCAGCCTCCTCCCTCCATGCTTCAGCTAGACCTTTCAGTGCAGCTTCCATCCCCTCCTTTCTTTCCAGCTCGCTACCTGAATCGACACACTCCAATGAGGTGGCCGCAATGACGACGAGGATGGCGGCTGCTATTGACGAGCCGGACCTATAGCCCTTGATCTGGGCGGGATGTCCAAGCGATGCGACTGGCACGCACTCGCCTAGTGTCGCGATCACTATCTCGCTTGGCGACTTGCGGACCAGCGGTCGATCTGACCAAAGCGATCCTCTTAGATCTAGCGGTCGGGCGGCTATCACATATCGATGACTGGCAGGAAACCTGACCTCCGAGCACCTCGCCGCGGTCGCCGCTGCAATAAACAGAATGTGTCCGTTCCGGCGTCTGACAGCCTCGTCTATAGCCCGACTGATTCGATCATCTTCTGATAAGTAAAACGCCATGCAAATAATGTCGTTCTTAGGGTCCTCAGCGGCCCGTCGGATTGCCTAATGCTGATTCAGTATGGCGATGTTGCATGAAGGCCCAAAGGAGGGGGAGGGGGGGAGAGGAGCCATACATCAGCTATCAACTGACCTCCCACTTCAAGGTCGGTGTCTCGATCTCCTATGCATTTTACTTGCACTTTGATGGTAGGAGAAAGGCTCGTTATGAGGCTGACAATCTCAGTCCCGTGTCCGTTCTCATCATGGCACACTGTCCCGCCCCTGACCAGGTCTTCATACCCGGCAAGCTGCGGAAATTCCCCTGGGGGTTTCATGCAGCCTGAGTCAATCACAACGACGTGGGTTTCTCTGCGCATGGACTGTGGAGACAGGGTTTGGAGCCGACTGGACAGACACGAGAGCCATTCTTGAGTCCTGCTTTTCTTTGCTGCGTCAAGAGCTTCCCTGGAGATGGGAATGTGGATAGGCTCCACATGAGAGCGGAGGTCTATTTTCGTATGCCCAGCGTTCAGTCCACTCGAACGGCTCTTATGACAAGGAGGAGGAGGGGTTACAGGCATATCGCAAGCCTCGGGTGCCGGACGCAGCAAGATATCCCTGCCACGAAACGTTCATGTCAGCGGAAGGTCTATTGCGCTCTTGGCTTGAAGGTTGCTGGGTTCAGACTGATCCCAGTCCCCGATTGACGGGGAGAGTCTAGGCCATCTTCCGGTCGCCTACCTGGCTGGTTCTGCTTTGTCGGTCTTCAGTCCGTTTCGGCAGCCGATGCTCTCCATCTTAGTTGATCGTTTGGGTATGTTATCGTGTGTTACGAAGAGGGACAGAAGATCGGCAGAGGTGGAGAATCGTGTTCGTTGGGGAGGAACAGAAGAGGTGTGATATGGGTGCAGTATGTGGTTTTGGCTTATGGCCACATGGAAGAGATTTTGGAGATGGTTGATCCATGTAGAGCGCCTGAATGGGGCTTGTATTAGAACAGAGAAGAACAAAGGGTACGGTGATTTCACTGTAGATGAAGAGTCTGAGTGAGTCGCACTACAGCTCTTCCTCCTTCTCCATACATATTGCCATCACAGGAAGCTGCACGATTTCATGAAAGATGTCCACGAGCTTTTCTGCTCGTCGGTATCTGTGTGGATGGTGGATGGAAGAACATTGTTAGCCCGATAGAGTTGCTTTTCCTTCTGTTCTAGATGCTTTTGCATTTCCTTGATGTTTGTTCGGGTCAGTACATCCCCTGGTGATTCCACAATCGACCCATATTCTGGGACAAGAGTCCTGGACTGCCGGCGGCAGCATGTTATCTATACTGACTGGGCTCCAAATTAGCAGGAACCTGCCTGTCACATACCCATGTTCTTAGGATGACAGCCCTAGCTTGAAGCCAGCTTCGAGCCACCCGGTTGTCCTCGGCTGAGAGCTGCTCGAGATTGTGGTGGACGGCACAGGGGAGATCAAAGCTAGGGAGCACTACACTCCCCTTGTGCATTTGGTCCCCGAATGATCCTTTTGGGGCTGATTGCTCGCCGCGGTGCTACAACAACTGACAAAGATCACAGTAAGTGAGCAGGAGCTATCTTCTGCCAGAGCCCGAGATTTCGTATAGGATGATCGCTAAGATTTGACCTCCAAGGGCCGCGCATAGTCGGCACCACAACTGGCTGCCAAAGACTGCACTAAAGACAAAACAAGGATCCCATAAAGAACTACATCGATAGATCAACACAATGAACGAGCAATAACATTGACCTTGATTATCATTGTTCAGATCATGAGGGGTTGTTTTGTTCACAGCATCCCTGGTATTGCCACAAAGACCGGGGAATCGCAAACAATACAACTTCACTCTTGATCCACGGGAGACAGCTATCTCTAATTCACCTCGCTCCTTCGCGAGGCAACCTATCTTTCGTTGTCAGTTATGTCATCAACAGAGTTGAAAAGTACCCTTCATTTTCTATCTCGAATGCAACTGGGTCAGTGAAAGACACTAAGCAAAATTCCCCTGGCCAAGCTTGAAAGACATCAAACAGCAATGTGACGCGGAATTGGCGGAACCGGTCCTCGTCGTGACCATCAAGCCCAACAAAGCCTGGTTAAATTGGAGGGGATGCTGCAGTCTGCATCGCTGGAAGGGTATTTAAGCTGCCTGAAATCACCCCTTGATACTACATCTCACCACAACCGCAACTCAGATCCCTCACTATGCCTCGAAGAATCGTTCGCGACATGTCCGCCGCGTGGGCGCTGGTCTCACGCCTTGATCACGCGCCGGATGGCCTGATCCGGGTCGGCAATATCTTGGTGAATCCTAGCGAGCCTCATCGGCCGCTCACCAGGATCCCGGCAGTCGAGGGGCAGGAGGAGCAGGAGGGCTTTCCCCAAATCATCACGGCTGAATCAGGGCGGATCAGGACCCAGGCAGTATGGGATGTTAACCGTCCTGTCGCACCCGGCGTGGAGATCCCCCCGGAGGCTCGTCCTCATGATGGATTATCGTTCTATGCCACGAAGATGTACATTGGGGATCACCATGTCAATTGTTTCCGCCAACTATGGGTCAGGGAGGAGGTAGTTCAGGCCAGCTTGATGAGGGACCCCTCTGTTCAAGCACTGCTGGAGCAACGTAGCGGCGGCGACTGTACGCTGTATCTAGTGAACTCTCTTTTCATCGCTGAAAATATCACTATCGAAGGGAAACGATTTCACCTTCCGGAGGGGCGTCCAGAGGATGGTGTCAACGTCATTATTAAGGACCAAGGCCCGAAAATTCTCGCCTACAAAATGCTTGAGGTTGTGATAGACCCTGCACGAAGGGTTAAGCTCAGCGTTTACCGCCCTGCTAGAGAAGATCCATATTTCTTTCCAGATTGTTGGGCCGATGTCGCCCACCGACTACTCCACCAGGAGATCGGGGCCCAGTATATGAGCGAGCAGGAAGGTGATGTTACAGTTGGGCGCATTTCCCCCTCCTGAGGGACCAATCTGGTATGCATTTGGTATGCGTCTTGATATGACCCAGCAAAACAGATAAAATACCCTTCAAAAAAATGAACCCATTATGAATTCTACATCCAAGACATCTGAAATCCTTATACCAACTTGACTACCTGGTACCCAAATCTCTCTGGCCTTGCTCGGGCAGGCGGTGCCTTGATGCCTCTGAGGGGGCATTTAACCAAGACATTGAAAGCGGCAATTCGCAAAGCAATTAATCAGCAACGCTCCGGTTATCACACTGACTGAGTACAAGCACATTTCTAATTGACAAGGGTTGCATGCTGATTATGATTATAAGGGTCACTTGCAGTCGTAACGGATCGTGACCGGCAAGGACAGCACCGCACCACCTTCCCACTCCTTATATACTTAACAATGAATCCATTACTACTACAAGACATATACATCTATGTTTACCCTATGTCCCCTTCCGTCCCCCCTTCCACGTTATCCTCATCTCTACCACTAGTTGCGTTGCACTTCGATCCAGTTACTGTATCATGTTGAGCCGCTTCCAATGCTACTTACCCCCAGTCAGAAGGGGGGGGGGGGGGGGGTAGGGATCGGACGTCGTCGCAGAGTGCCTAGCGAGAGCCATGGCAATCGCTTGGGAGACGTGGAAGTCGGCCGGTAAACAAGGGCATGCAGGAGATTCCTGCAGTCAGAGCTCAGCGGTATGAGTCCGGTTCCTGTCTCGCAGGGAGGGCGGTTTGAGCTGGCCGGCAGTCCAAATGCACGGAAAGGAAGAAGTGGTAGCGACGTGGCTTGGCTTGGCTTGGGATGCAAAGAGTTGTGGAAGGCAAGCCCCCATTGTTGCTATCTGTCTTTGGTTGTCATTGTCCGGATCATAAGTATCCCAGGCATCGCCATCAAGACCAGGGCAACCGCGAACTTTACACACACCAATTCCGATCCACGGAAAACCGGGAATCCTACTTGCTGACCCGTCACATGGCACTAAGCTTATTGTGACCCTATCTCAAGCCCACCTTGGCGATGAAGCACCTCCATCTTTCATTGTGCCATCAGTGCTTCTGAAGGGGACAAAGAGCTGCCGGGGCTCCTCAATAGGTTCTGTCAGCATAGAAAAGTACCATTCAATTAATCCTGTTGAGATGACAATGAGCCAGTCAAGGAAGGCATCAAGTAGTCCTATGGCACGAAGTTAGTGGAACCGGTGCTCGCCGTGACCCGAAAGCAAACAAAGCCCGATTGGGTCAAGTAGATGCTGCAGTTCATATTTTAGAGAGGTATTTAGAGCGCATGCATGGTATTGCTAGTCACAACAGTCTTTCAACCCCCGGGTCAAAACCCTCACCAACCTCACCACAGACCAACCCAGATCCCATCCATCATGGAGGGGATACCTAACAGCTGGGCGCTGGTCCCGGGCCTCGATCACGCTCCCGACGGTCTAATTCGCTTGGGTATTATCTTCGTGAATCCTAGCGAGCCCCATCTGCCGCTTACGACGGTCACAACCGCTGAGCTTGAGGCGCAATATCCAGAAGTCTGGAGGAGTCCATCAATGGAGATACTTTGGGATGCTCAAGTTTCACGGAAGTTCAGCCTTGTACCTGGGTTGGAGGAGGTCCTCCTGGGGACTCTTGTACATGAGGGATTAGTGATCTGGAGAACATATATCCGCATCGACAGTATTGTGGACTACCAACTCGCCGGCATGCCCAGCTAGAGCACCTTACAGGCCCGCCTGACGGAACCTGCTATTCAAGCACTGCTGGAGCAAAACGGCGGCAGCTGTACATTGTACATGGTGACTGGTACTAAGATCGTCAGCAGTTTCTCTGCCACGGGAGAACGAGAACATCACCCCAGCGTTGGCCGAAAGGATGCACTCACCGTCGCCATCAACAAGCCAGGGCCGAAGCTTATTGGTTACCAGATGTTGAAGATTGCAGTAGACTGTATACAAGGGACTCAGCTTAGTGAAGTTTACTGTAGTGCAGACGATCAATACTTCTTTCCTAGTGATAAGTACCGGGTGGCCGACAAACTACTTCTCCGGAAAGCGAAGGCCGAGTGTAGAAGACAACAGGAAGGTGAAATTACGGTGAGTGTTGTACCCTCACCCTCTGGAGGGCCTTCTTAGGAGGACAAATCCTCATTCATTCACTCATTATCTTATTACCCAGTGGCCTCTTGGACAGGCCACGCGAATCGATTTCGGCCAACCAGAAAATGTGAAAAGAAAAGAAAAAATAAATAAATAAATAAAGAAAGAAATTACAAATGAATTACATCTGTTACATGTTATTATAAACATCGTGAACATCGTGTACGTGTGGTGCCTTGATGTCTGGGCTCGGAAGATAAACATAGCACTCTCTGGTTCACTCCTTCTTCTCATGAGGCTTGTCGGAAATCAGTTGAAGGCTTTTTTCTACATGAAAGCGGCAATTCACACGAGGGGGAAGAAAGCGGGGATTGCCGCAATCAGCAACAACCCTTCCGGTTATCGGACCGAGCCCGTAGCCGGCCACCATCCGACTTACTTGCTAAGTTATGGTAACTCCTTAAGAATGTACAGTATTCACAGGACTCACAGGATATCCGGTATTCACGGTATTTCCAACCATCACTTGAACGGGGTCCAGGTCCAGTTTCGCTAGCAATATTGCGTACCGGTAAAACCCACTAAACAATTAACCCGCCTACGTCATCGACCGCGCCAGGGAGATATCTCTCGGCAAAACTTCGGCAAATGATCAATTATACTGAGTACATGGAAAGTGGAGACGAGATATGAGGCCATTGAGTCATCGACAGTCCCCGCACCTGCATGTAACCCCCACGGGTGGGATTTGTGGAGCGTTGGGGTTGGTCGGGGTCGAGGACTCGGCACGAGGCCGATCCCCGGCTTTGGACTTCATCCCGAGCCCTAATGGAGATGATGATGCTAATGATGCGATCCATCAATGCAACATCGCTACGCCGTGTTTCCCGCTTGTGTCACAGCATACTTCGAGGTAAATAAATAGAGGGTCCCGTGGACGTCTCATTGCATTTGAATCCAGTCCTCAACAGCGACCTCAGTTCCTCCAGTCAAGGCCCATCTGACTGCGATGAAGGTCTCAAGCGACTACGCCTTCTTCCTCTCAGGGGCGCTGCTGGCTCCCTCAGTCTATGCAAGCACTTGCCAGGCCCCTATCAACCATTCTGGCAAGCCCTTCAGTCATGTGCAGCCGCTCAATACCACCATTCTGACACCCTACGGCTCTTCCCCGGCGGTCTATCCTTCCCGTAGGTCCTCTCTGGCCTTGAACCCAGTAGCCCCTCTGCTTCTACAGCTCTTTCCCCGCTAACGGACTCTCCCCACGCCCAGCCAACATCACCGGCGTTGGCGGATGGGATCAGGCGCTAGCCAAAGCCAAACACTGGGTCTCCCAACTGACTCTGGAGGAGAAGACCTGGATGGCCACCGGCCAACCGGGCCCTTGCGTCGGCAACGTGCTGCCCATCCCACGCCTCAACTTCACCGGACTCTGTCTGCAGAACGGACCACAGTGCCTGCAGCAGGGCGACTACTCGAGCGTCTTCGTCAGTGGGGTCTCCGCGGCCGCCAGCTGGGACCGCGACCTGCTGTACACGCGCGGACAGGCAATCGCTCAGGAGCACAAGGCCAAGGGGACGCACGTGGTGCTGGGCCCCATCGGCGGCCCCTTGGGGCGCAGTGCGTACAACGGACGCACCTGGGAAGGGTTCGCCGCCGACCCGTACCTGACCGGGGTGTGCATGGAGGAGACGATCCGGGGCATTCAGGACGAAGGCGTGCAGGCCAACGCCAAGCACTGGGTCGCCTACGAGCAGGAAACCCAGCGCAACCCGACTTACGCCCCCAACGCGAACGCGACGACCTACATCCAGGATTCGGTCTCCTCCAACCTGGATGACCGCACGATGCACGAGATCTACATGTGGCCGTTCGCCAACGCCCTGCGCGCCCGCGTCGCCAGCGTCATGTGCTCCTACAACCGCATCAATGGGTCGCACGCCTGCCAGAACTCATACGCCCTGAACCACCTGCTCAAGACCGAGCTGGGCTTCCAGGGCTACGTCATGTCCGACTGGGGCGCCACCCACAGTGGTGTCGCCTCCATCGAGAGCGGCATGGACATGACCATGCCCGGCGGATTCACCGTCTACGGCGAGCTGTGGACCGAGGGCTCCTACTTCGGCCAGAACCTGACCGCGGCGGTACGCAATGGCTCTGTCGCCACCCCTCGCCTGGATGACATGATCGTGCGCATCATGACTCCGTACTTCTGGCTGGGCCAGGACGATCCCGCCTACCCCAGCGTCGATGCCTCCGTCGGCCCGCTGAACATCGACTCGCCCCCGGACACCTGGCTGTACGACTGGCAGTTCACAGGCGAGCAGAACCGCGACGTGCGCGGCAACCACAGCCAACTCATCCGTGCACATGGCGCGGCCTCGACCGTGCTGTTGAAAAACGAGCGGAACGCCCTGCCGCTGCGCAAGCCGCGGAACATCGTGATTGTTGGCAACGACGCCGGGCCCATGACGCAGGGAGCATCGAACCAGAACGACTTCGAGTACGGAACGCTGGCCAACGCCGGCGGGTCGGGCACCTGTCGGTTCAGCTTCCTGTCGACGCCGCTGGAGGCGATCACGGCGCGGGCGCGGCAGGACGGGGCGCTGGTGCAGTCGTGGCTGAACAACACCCTGATCACCACCTCGGGGCTAGCCTCGCTGTGGAACCCGCAGCAGCCGGACGTGTGTCTGGTGTTCCTGAAGAGCTGGTCGCAGGAGAACGAGGACCGGAGCTCGCTGGAGCTGGACTGGGATGGGCCTGCGGTGGTGGAGGCCGTGGCGCGCGACTGCAACAACACGGTGGTGGTCACCCACTCGGCGGGCATCAACCTGCTGCCCTTCGCCGATCACCCCAACGTGACGGCCATCCTGGCGGCGCACTACCCCGGCGAAGAGTCAGGCAATTCCCTCGTCGACCTCCTGTACGGCGAGGTGAACCCTTCGGCCAAGTTGCCCTACGTGATCGCCTACAACGCCTCGGACTACAACGCTCCCGTCACCACCGCGGTGCAGACCAACGGAACCTACGACTGGCAGAGCTGGTTCGATGAAGGGCTGGAGGTCGGATACCGCTACTTCGACGCCCACGACATCCCTGTGCGCTACGAGTTCGGCTTTGGTCTCAGCTACACCACCTTCACCCTGAGCGCGTTGCACACCACGACGCCCAGAACCAACCTCACGGCCCTGCCGGCAGCCCTGCCCGTTCAGCCGGGTGGAAACCCCGCCCTCTGGGAGACGGTGTACACCCTGAGCGCCCAGGTGAGCAACACCGGCGGCGTGGACGGCCATGCTATCCCGCAGCTGTACGTGGGGTTCCCCGACTCGGCGCCCGCGGGGACTCCCCCGAGCCAGCTGCGTGGATTCGACAAGATCTGGGTGCCCGCGGGACAGACCAGGACGGTCACGTTTGATCTCGCGCGGCGTGATGTCAGCTACTGGGACGTGGTGGCGCAGGACTGGCGCATTCCCTCGGGACGGTTTACCTTCCACGCGGGGTTCAGTAGTCGGGATTTCCACGCCAACGTGACGGCGACCCTGATCAATTGATCACGGAGGAGTTTATGTTGAAGTGCTCGAGGAGATGTATGTGATGTCCAGCACTCGGAATAATGCTAAGTCATGAATTGAGAATTGTCTTTATCTTCTATATTGATGACCCCAAACCCTCACTGGAAGCGGTCCATACTAGTAGCTTAACTCCTACCGCTGTAGCCCTTACTTCCGCGTGGCAACCCGACTCTTCCGTCGGATTCTCTTCCCGTATCGGAAGAAGATATACCTGCCATCACCAAAGTCAGCCCCCGGACACCAGCTGCAGCGCATGCCACTCACGGAAATGGAGCCATCACCAGACTCAGAAACGCTAGCAAGGAGGTCGCCCACTGGTTGCCCAGCGTCTGGTACACTGGTCGCTTGTTAGCTTCTTAAAGAGCGCAGCGTTGTGGATCATTGGCAAGCTTACTCGGATACCCGAACAAAGGAAACGCAGCCGCAAAGGTGCTACGCGTGAAGCTGTTGGCCCCCAGGGCACTGGCAGCATACACGGGATACGCATCCACCAGGAAGGTAAAGACGCCCGCGTAGACCAGGATCATCCTGTATGCATAAAGGTTGTCAGCGGAGCCCTGATTTTACACCACTAGAAGAACCTCGGATAAGGCTCGAGGGATACTTTACCCTGCTCCAAACAACGAGCTCCCAATGATGGGCACCGCCCAATGCACCGAAGGCAGTCTACTACATAGTCAACGGTTGCTCTGTTATACCACTTGCAACAAACAAAAGAAAGAGGACAAGGGACAGGGAAACGCACGCCGTCCAAGCGAACCAGAACAACCCCACCGTTAACAGCGGCGCCCCAATCACCGCCGGTGGCAGTCGTCGCTCGGGGTCCGTCTCGTCAATTTGCTGCAGGATGTTCATCCGAAGATACAACCTGCGACACCTACCACCAAAGGCATCAGACCACTCACTTGGGAATAGGGCAAGGACTCATACCAAGGATCAGCAACCACCGCAGCAACCATCCCCGCCGTGATGCCCGCAAATGCCAGGCCGGACTGCCACAGCCCCCAATTGTAGACCGTGCCGAAGATGATCTTGAACGAGCCGAAGAACAAGTATTGGATGCCTAGGGCAATGGCGGAGAGGAGGCAGAGATTCAAACACATAGGCTCGAGGAAGAGGAGCATGAAGGGGCGGTAGAGCGAGCGGAGGACGGTCTGCAAGATTAGCCGCGCTGGATAGAACAAGCCCTACACTGAAGGAGAAACCGGGGGAACACGCACCATCAAGATCGATCGGTCCAACCGCTCGATCGGCGCCTTCCATCGCTCCTCTCCAGTTTGTTTGCGGAGACGGCGAGCTTTGCGCCGGAGAAGGACGGGATGGTAGGTCTCCGGCACGAAGCAAAGGACCAGGAGGCATTGGATGGAGGACCAGATGAGGAGGGTGTAGAACGACCAGCGCCTTTACTCAAGAACAGATCCAGGTTAGACTCCTGGTCCACGAGCCGGCTGGAAACCACTCACCATGACGCAAATGAATTGATCAAGCCTCCAAGCATAGGCCCGAAACTCGACCCGGTGCTGCCATATCGCCATCAGCTCTCAGTCACCTTTCCTTCCTCAACCACCACATCCCCCTCCCCATTGATCAGGATGGCAAACCCACAACGGCGACGCGGTATACACCAGCATCGGGAAATGCAATTTTTCCTTGGTATACAGATCCCCCACCGTCGCGCCCGCTACACTCGTAAAAGCCGCCCCGGCCAACCCGGTCAACAGCCGCGCCACCAGCATCGTCTCGATATTGCGGGCGACCGCGCAGGGGATCAAGAAGAGGACAAACAGCGGCAGCGAGATGCGGAAGATCGGGCGTCTCCCGTAGAATTCCGACAGCGGCGAGAGCACCAGGGGCCCCCAGCCGAGCCCGCCGATGAACAGGCTCAGCCCCAGGGTGGCGACGATGCGGGAGCAGCGCAACTCCGCGATGATCTGGTGGTAGGTGCTGACGTACAACGAGCTGGTAACGGTGATGCAGAGGGTGGTAGAGCAGATGAGCAGCTCGATCGCCCATTTGCGCCGCGGTGCAAGGCAATGCGGGTTCGCGGGAGCGTCCTCGGGGGCCCAGCGGACTTCGAAGGCGTCGCTGGTGGGCGACTCGAGGTCGAGGTCGATTTCCGTCGAGTGGGAGGAGGTTTCCATGCCTTCCTCGCTTGGTTGGTCTCGGATGAGGAATGAATAGGCCGGTTGATTCTGGCGAGAAGAAGGGGATATGCTGCATTGAAGCCGTTGAGTTTCATGCTGCGGGGGAAGAAGCGATTCCTTGGGAGAGAAAGGGCTGGCCGAACGCCGCTGATGGTTGGACCCGGATAAAGTCCAGTACCCTCGGAGAAACAGAGTCTTCTCTGGTTGTTCCGAAGTGGTGCCATGATCGGTGAATTGTGGTTCTCTCGTGAGACCGCCATCTCTCCTGCTATACGAGCTTGGGGTGGGCGGTGGTTGGTTATATCCTATAGTTCAGCTTTCTCACCTTCTTCTCTTGTCGCTGTGCATTGCAAGTCTGCTATACTTGGATCTTTGTCCGGATTCTCCAATGGCTCTTAATCTGATACCGAGGTGGAATGAGTTGCTTATCGTCTCTGCAGACAATGGGATCGGCCGACTCCATTCTCGTTGGAAGTAGGGCTAGAAGAAGTCCATGGCCTGACCTTGGCTGGTGAGGTCCGCCGACTGTACATCAAGACTTCTATATACTCTCGTAAATGTGTACATACATTACTGCCTCATTCCCTCAATCTCCGTATGATGATGCTGATGATGTCGAGAGCACGTCCACCCCGGAGTTACACCGTCCTGCGGCAGTCTGTTCGAGTACCTTATTTTCCAATTGGTCTCACTGCAGCAGCATTGCTGGGGCTGTCGCACAGCTCCAAGGTCTGTCCGACCCGATGGGGCGGAGTTACTGTCCTAGAAGTATGGTTTCCTTTGCCTTCTTGTCAGATAATCCACTGGCTTAGGAGACTGGCCGGTGCTGTCTAACATACACGCCGTCTGCATCGATCAAAACACCAGAATAGACATGTAAGGGTCAGCCTGGAGTGGATGAGGATTGCCACGAGTGCGGTCTTTCTTCTTTGTGATGCAATCAAATTCCATTGCCCTATGATATCCACAGTATGACCCTTGACTGTCAGCCTCGCCATGGTCATGATAAGCTATTGAGCCCCAGTCCATCCGCAAGTGCCACCACGCTTTACCTTATCCCCACGATACAGATTCCTTCCTCAGCAACCTAGGCATGCATCAAATCCTCGATTCAACCCCTTCACCCCTTTTCGCCCCTTTCAACCCTACAACTCCGCAGCCCTGCATACAGCAGCCACCACCTTCCCCACCCGCGACAGAAACGGACTATGCCCAGCATCCAGCGTCTCCGTCCGGATATCGCGCCCCTGCCCGACCCCCTCCACCATTCTCCTCTGCACCTCCACCGGGATCGCCCGATCCCTTTCACAATAAAGGTACGTGGTGGGCACGACCTTCCAGGCCGCAAAGCAACAAGCACTGGAGAACGTGCGATAGCTATGCGGGTTCAACGCCGCCACGGCCGCGCGCGCCGCCGCCTCCGGCACGTCCTGGTAGAACACCTCGATCGGATTGCGAGGCGTCGCCGCCGTCTGATCCGCCGAGACCTCCACCCAGGGGGCATCGTGGCCGCCGAGTGCGTCGCGGAGCGAGCGGCCCTCGGGAACGAGGAAGGAGCAGCACAGGAAGAGATGCGAGACGCCGCCGGGGAGGCTCGCTTTCCGGCGGGTCTCCCAGTCCAGGTGCTGGATGGCCTCGCTGGCGACGACGCCGCCGTAGGAGTGCGCGAACACGAGGACGCGGTGGCCGGCGGCCGCGAGCCGGAGGATCTGAGTGCGGATCTGCTGGACGTCCTCGGTCAAGTCGCGCAGGTAGTGGTGGTTTTCGGGACCGACGGAGGGGAGGTCGACGGCGTCGGTGGTGTAAGTCGTCGTGGACTGCAGGAGGTCGATGACCTGGCTGAAGCAGCTGGGGCTATGCCAGGCGCCTGGGACGAAGAGGATGGCGGTCGAGGGCATGGTGAAGGTGACTACCGATTGGTAAGAGACGTGGAGAATAGTGTATGATGGAGAATAGTCAGGTCGGAGTGACAGGTGGCTGAGGCTTTCGGATCGTCTGAGTAGTTCTGGGTTCTTGGACGGTGTATTCTTGGACGTGGTGGTTGGGATTCTACTCCGGGTGGGTGAGGTTGTTGCAGTTCGGCTGCAGACCGCACTTCAATCATAAGGTAGTGCTTGAGCGGTATAGGTCGTGCTCGAATCAGGAGTTTGTGCTCACCTTTAGGCTCAATAGGAGTTCGAAATGACTTTGCTCAGGGGAATGAGGAAATGAACTTGTATAACCTAAGAATGCTAGAGGGCCAAGCTCAAGATCTTTGAATTCGAGACGAGGTATCCCAGGGAGAATGATGAGATTAGAATGAAGAGGTAGGTAAAAGAATAATTCTATATGCAGTCCCTTTTGTACTGACGCCTGTGAAGTGGGCAATACTACCTATCATATTCACAAGCTGCTTGTCTGAACTACAATGTATACCGTGACACAGCTTATCTCCATCTAGCATGAAAGCAAAGCCCACATAGCCCCGTCTCGCATTAACCATGCTCAGATCAAATCCTCGTTATGTGTCTGTATTGTATCGCTAGCATCTCCATGATCTCCGTCAGAGTGATCACATCGTCCGCAAATAGGCTCACGGGATGGGACAGACTCCGAACCAATACAAATGCTCGAATGAGTAACCAGTCATGGCTCCCATTGCTGGTGAACTGTATATGAGCTTACGGCGATGCAGCTTTAAGGAGTTTGCCCTCAAGCCCCTTCATTCAGAAAGAGTTCTTTACTACTGCTGGGCAATCAAAGCTTCACATTCACACATATAGTGCAGCTGATGGGTTGATCCAAGGCCTTGTTGTGGGCTCTCTTTTGTGCCACGAGCGAGTCATCATACAAGTACAGTATATTGTGGAAATGGTCCAGACCTCAGGGTGTAATGGGGCATTCATGTCTCGAAAGGAGCCGAAATTTCACTCCAACGTTTATCGACGTCTTACCAACCAACGATATACCAAATCAAAAAGAATCCCAAATCTCGCATTAGGAAGCAGTCCCATCCAGGCATATAACTAACCCGCACTCAAGGAAAGAAAAGCATCACAACCAAGCACAATCAGAAATTCACCGCTCCCCAAGCTTATCCAGTTCCTCCCCTCTCCCCACTCCCTTACCCCCCAGAGCCATCGTCAACGCGAACCGAATCGCACCTGCAATCTCCCTCACATCCAGCATCGCCACCCAGGCCCGGACCCCCAGCGGTCCCCCGCGATACCGCAACTCCGTCACCGCCTCATAGGCGGGGTTCGAACTCGCCTCGAGTGTCGGCAACGTCCTGCGGATGACATACGGCCGGACGGAGTACGCGTAGTGGAAGAACAGGGCGAAAGGCACCATCTGGATGCAGATCACCATCGTGGGGATACCGATGTTCACGTCCGCGTAGGTGAGTTGCGCATTGGGCTTGAGGACATCTGTCGCTCCCAGCGCGAAGAAGATTATCTATGGCAGTTTCTGTCAGTCTCGCTTGACCCCCACATCTACAACGAAGTGCATGGGTGAAAGAGCCGGACGAGCGTACCCGTTCGAGGAAAGACAAGCCGACGATCAGCTTGAAGGCTAGCAGCTTAGCGAGAGGCTGGTGGTTCTTCAGCTGGACCTTGAAGCTCTTGTAGAATTTGAGCACCGCAAACACGGCCGATACGAGGGACAGGTTGAGGAAGATTGTGATCTTGTTGGGGTTAGACTGGTAATCACTGGCAATACAAAGACAGGGGAGGGACCTACCCAAAGATGCGCAAAGTAGGGCTTGCTGCTTTCCATGCAGTAGACCCCGGCGGCTTGGGTGATGTCGGTTACAAGGGACGCCAACAGCGCGACGGCCGGGTACTGGAAGATGGCGATCCATGTTTTCTGCAGTGTGTTAGCACCCGTCACGTTCCGGAAGAGGGAGAATAGGACTCACTCGATACCAGCTCAGACTCTCGGCAGGAGACTCACTTCCACTGGGCGGAATGGCCAACGGGGCGAAGAACATGTTTTCGCGGGAGATGGACGGCGCCAGGAACTCCAGCATCAGCAGGTAGAAAATGCCCAGCGCGACGGACTGGAACACGTCGAGCCAGGGCTCCAGATACACATACACCTCGGGGAAGCAGATTCCGAGCAGAGAGAAGATGGAGTACAAGGGGAGCAGAGTGGAGATCCGCATGATCCTGAGATCTGTTAGTGCACGAACTGTCGAGGTGAAGGCGAAGGACAACATACTTGAGCTGCTCCTTGGGCTTGCTCAGATGTGTTGCATGCAGGAACATTAATGTGAGAATCGTCAGACAAGTGAATGCCGTGCAAGCGCCGGACAGGATCATATTGAAGGTATGGAATGACATGTTGTGTAGGAATGGCTGGGAGGCCACTGTTGTCCACAGTTAGTCCTGTCTTTCGGCACCAACTAGGATGACTTGCCTTCTGAGAGCGACTCTGTGGGACATGTGTGATTTGCATGGCTGCTGCTGTCGTGGTGAAAGATACCCATTTCTAAAGAAATATTGAGGTGATCGAGCACGGCTGGACGACGGAACCCCCGATGCTGGGTTTTGATATGACACAATTGTCAGGAGTGGTTCTTTTCTACACATATGCAGCAAGCCTTTATATTCTTCAGAGAAGCTGATCGTCTAAGCATTTTGACACAACAAACGTCGGTGTGGCCGTGAAGGAGTGCAATCCACCAGCATACTAGCATCCTGCTTCATAGCATCTTGCATAGCCTGTTGTGGCGCTAGTCCAAATGCGGCAAGCGAGGCGAGACGGGAATTTATAAGAGGAGCAAGTATAGATACCTTCATCTCATGATTGGTTTTCGACACAGCCGCAAACACGTATCTCCACTGTACTTCCACTGACACTAGGCAATTTGCGGCAGGAGGCGCGAGACCTCTCTGGAAATGATCATCTAAGCTTCAGCAGGAAGACAATTGGGGCCCACCTCAGGGCCCACCTCCACAGCCTTGCACACTCCCATGAGGCTGTCAGCCGCAAGACGCAGCATCAAAATCGCCGACACCCTTCTTCCCAGACTCATAAACAAGGGCTCCCTGCAGATTTGAACTGCAGACTAGAACCCTAAGCCGCATCCCTCCCACGTGGCAGTGTTTCATGCCCACGTCTCGGGACTTTTTCCACATTCTGTAGACTCTACCACCATTGACTGGCCGAGCCCTCACCATCCTCAGTTCACCTTCATGCAGAGCGACAGAGACACCAACACCATGAGTCGCAGCCGTAGAAGTAAAGGCTGTCTTGCATGCCGTAAATCCAAAGTCAAGGTAACTACCTAAGCTCAGCACGACCCCTCGACCCGATTGACATGGCCTAACAAGCAATGTACCGCAGTGCAACGAAGATCAACCGCGATGCGCCCGATGTACTCGCCAAAGCATCAGCTGTCACTATCCCGACCCACTGGAGATCGATTTCCGCAACGAGAACACCAAGGCGGCAGTGCGCGCCGTGTCGTTGTGGCGCCAGAGGGCCACTGCAGTGCCGAGTCCAAGCCCTAGTCCACCCCCCGGCGACGACGATCTCCAGCACCACGCATTAGCCACCTTCTACCGCGACTTCGGATGCACGGTCGCCGTTGCCAACCCCTGGCTGGAATTCTTCCAGATGCTGCCCATGCTCCACCGACACCCAGCCGGAAACCCAGCCTCGGCGCAGGCCATTCGAGCCCTGGCCCTGGCCCACCACGCGCGCCAGCAGCAGCAACGGCAGCGGCCGATCCCGCAGCTGGAGATCCTCGCGCGCACCGAGTACTCCAAGGCCATCGGCCTCATCCGGTCGCAGCTGCAGACCCGAAACGGCGTCCCCGGCACGGATGTGATCGTCTCCGTCTCGCTGATGGGGCTCTTCGAGACCATCCTGCCCAGCAGCGCAAGTGGGGCAGGCAGTGGAGGCAAAGAGCAGCAGCATCGATCCTGGCAGGCACATCAACACGGTGCGATCTCGCTCATTCAGCAGCAGCAGCAGCAGCAACAACAACAAAGCCCTCAAAGATCAAGTACAACAGAAGAGGAAAGCATTGATCCTCGACTGCTGAAGTTCATGTACTTGCTGATGATAGTGAACTGCCTGAACGCGCGCTCCCGACCCCAGCTCCCCTTGCACCTCTGGACGGGGGTTCTCGATCCCCGCCTCCCCGCCGCGCGACTGTTCCGGACGATGTATCACCTCGCGCAGTGGCAGGCCGATCTGGACAGCTGGATGCAAGCCCACGAGAAGCCACGCACCGTCTCCAATCCCGCCATCCTCCCCATCGAGGAAATGATCACCACACTCATGCAAGCCGACCGCGACCTCCAGGAGTGGGAATCCCACCTTCCGCCCGCTTTCCACTTCTACGACCGCCCCCCCACCCCCCAAGACCACCCTCTACTCCAGTGGCCCGGCGCACCGCGGCGCGTCTACGTCTACGAGTCCAGCTGGCGGGCGATCCCCCGGACCTTCGGGTTTGCGGTGCGGATCCTGCTGGCCCAGAATCTGCTCCGATGTCGGCGGTGGATCGCGGAGCGAGATCCCGACCAGTCTGGGGTATGGCTGCGAGACCACCGGGGGGGTGCTCTGGAGGTCATCACAGAGATGGTGGGCCATATATCCCGCAGTACGAATGCGATCGTGGGGCCCACGACTGCGGGGATGGGGGGCGTCGGTGGTGGTCGCGGCGCCGGGGAGGGGGAAGCGATGCGGGGGCTGGCGATTGTGTGGCCTCTCAGTGTGGTTGTCGGTGCGTTGCAGCGGAGTCCGGGCGTGAGGGATCGGGTTGGCGAGGAGCGAGCGCGGTGGATTGGGGATGCTCTGCTGTATGTGCGGCGGCTGGTGGGGAGTCGCGAGAATGACGGATGACGCTGGGGTAGAAACGGTTTGTGCGGGACACGGCTCTCGCTGGAGGGGGCACAGAGGAGCCATCTGCTGGTGTTATTTTGATATGCCTGCCATTGTTCAACATCCAAAAGGCCTTCGGGACAGAGGAACTGATATGTAAAGGTCGATATGCGCAGTATATGTCGACGTAACGTCCTTTCAGACCTACGGTCGCAAGAGGCACTTGAAGCTTACCTACTTAAGATCCACGCAGGGGACTAGGGGTGGAGTAGCACCTTGAGGCGTTGCATGCTCCTTCTAATGTGTGCATTGTCATGTGTGCACTGGATGTGTCCGGCGAAAAAGGCCTCGGATAGGGTTATCAGGGCCAAGTCGGTCATCACGTCTCGCTCATCGCTCTGAGTCAGGTTCGATTGTGACAGATGCTCACTTCCTGCGAATTCTTCACTGAACCACGGTGCTCGAGCTCAGTTTGCCCCGGCAGCATCGTAGCTCTCTGCTGACGGAGCGTTGGTGCTAGAGAAGGGGCCATCAGAGGAGTAGCGACCGACAGAAAGCCGTGACAATCAGCAACAGGTTTGTAAGACGACATGTCAATATGCATGGGGTGAGATGGTTACCATTGTGCACTGAAACTGTTGGTGATAAGGAGGTTCTCCTCAGTATCGTCTTAAGCGTGTCTACACCACGATCTCCCCGGCCCTAAAGAAGGTTCAAAAATATGAGGGAAATACAACGCAGGTTACAAATGTACACAGATGGAGTCGAGCATGGGGTCTCTCCCACGGCTGTGCTGTCAAGACATGGGAAAGTCTTGCCTGTCTCACCACTGGTTTCGGCCCGCGAAAATAGAGTCAAGGATGAGGCGCAGCGCAATCGGCCACAAATGCGCTTGATGGATTGTTGGAGCAACACCCCAGCTGTAGGTCTCGTTTCTCCAGGGGTGAATTGCCCGTCGCAGCATTGTACAGTACCAGTGGTCCCGCTGAGTGGGCTTGCTGGTGGCCCAGCTTTCTCGTCACCATAGACCTTGATCGCAACCAGTGTCGATCAGTCAATGCAGCGCGAGGATCAAGCATGGGAAGGCTGTTTTCACCCACAATGGTAGCGCTATTTTGGTCGAGTTCTGACGGGCGAGATTGCCAACAGAAGCCGAACGCCAACATGACTCGCAGAGCAGTGACCCTTATTCTGCAAGATTAAAATTGTGCTGATGTCTCGGTCGATTCTCTGCAAAGGGTCAGAGGGTCAAAAAAAAAAGAGATCCAATCTGGAATCATTCCCCTGTCGCTATTTTGGTGACTGAATCAGGAGTCGGATGGTGCCAAGATGGCCGGAGAAGGCAGGAGAGTAAGCGTATTATGGCTCAACCAAGCCGTGGGATTCCCTCCGCCAACCCAACGCGGGGTAGTGAGTCCTCAGCAGCTGGATGGCAGGGTGGGAGCTTCTCATGGGGGCCGTGTTGTGCTGACATGGCGAGTACGTGGTGGTGTAGTGTTGGAGAGTCACTCTCCGAGTGGCCGCAAAGACAGCGGTCGATCGCTGCTTGGGTAGGGGGCGGAACGGCCAACTGTTATCACCAATGCTCAAAGTCATCGCGAACTGGTCATGGAGATCAAAATAGTATGGTCCAGGAGAAAGGGGCGATCATAGGGGCAGGTAGCCAAGGAACCATGTGCATTACTAGGTAGTCTGCGGGACTGGAGAAGACCACCAAATTCACCAAGTCCACCAACAGATGTCGCATGTTTCAGCAGAGAGACACAACACAACCTAATTGAATGCATGCATGACATGACCGGGCATTCTTCAGACTGCAGATGCCAACAGCCCGGTGGGCGGGCGGGCGGATGAGCGGGCATTTGTCTTCCAATCCGGCCCCTGGACAAAGCAAGCTAGGTAGGGTATGACTAAGAGACTTGAGGTCGACTCGGTCGAGTCTTTGATTCGGAAGTGGGTTGGGAATTGGAATGAATCTGAAACCGGAGCCCCGAGGTTCACCGAAGAAAGACACCTGAAACCGACCCCATCCTGCCTTAGCTACAACGCACGGTGGCTGACCCACCCACCCAACAGCTCACTTGGCCAGAGGAAATTCATGAGGTCATCGGGGCACTGGGGCACTGGTGGTAGGCAAAATTCCTTGTCTGTATCTTGGAATATACCTTGCCATGAAGGTAGGTTAGGTGTAAAGCGCCGACACGAGGATATATCCTTGAAGAAAAGAGGGGAATAGAGGGGAAGTGATGAGTCTTTTTGCACGGGCTTTGTTAAGCTCACTCGGAAGAACAAGGGGAGCTGAAGGCTCAGCGTTGAACCAGACAGTCTGAAACGGGTGTCACTTCCGGCGACTAGTCCCAGTAAGGCTTAGTCCACTAACCAGGATCGCCCGTTTCAGGGCTCTGATTGGTTGCAGGGATCTGAGCCGGGCTGATGGCCACGAACCAATGGAAACTCCAGATCGGCCTCGGTTGCATCCGTGCGGGGGGTCCGATGGCTGCTGATTGGTGCTGACTGGGGGCGTCCCAGCACAAAATCCCCCGACAAGAACATGTTCAACTCCCATTGGGAAAAGTCCATTGTCCCCATCACAGTCCGTACCTACCGTACCTACCTAGTAGTTTGCCCACTCCATCCAACAAACGTGATAGAGCGTTTTGGCATCTTAGTTCTTAGTTCCTACGTGTGTCTGGGCCTTTCGACTCCACAGGTACATACATCCAACAGGCACCGCACAGGGGCCGCAGGAACGAACTCCCTGGTGCCCACTATGGCAGCGAATAGACTTTACTGTTGGCCTCGCTTCCTCCTGCAACGATGGGCCTTTTTTTTTCTTCACAACGACGGGCGTATAAAGACCTCGTCCGCTACCCCTCAAGATGCATCTTCATTCTCATCATCCTCATTCCCTCGTCAACTTGCAGTGCAAGCTTGCAGATTCTAGTCGTTCACGACATCGTCATTCCTTATTCTTTGCTTTTGGAGACTATTGACTAGTCTCATCACATTCATTCGTTCATTTACACATACACACACACACACTCTCTCTCTATCACCTCCTTGATTCTGTCTGTTATTCTTCCATAACCCTATAACCCTATAACCAAAACAGTACCTCCATCAAAATGCAGTTGAACAACTTCCTTCTTGCCGCCGCCACTCTGGTCGGCCTCTCCGCCGCTGTCCCCATGGGCAGTCGGACCAAGAACCTGGCCACCCGCGCCACCAATGCCGTGGTCAGCGTCAGCAGCCTGGCCGTGACCGCGCTCAAGGACAACGACGGCAGCGGAGCGGGACAGGATGTCTACACCTTCCACACCGGGGACGGCAGCGTCGCCGACGGCTGGCCCGCCCAGTCCAGCTGGGTCTCCTTCGACGACATGTGGAAGGCCAACAAGCCCACCATCATGGAGTCGTGCACCCAGTTCGGCGTGCCCAACAACTCGGCCAACGAGACCCAGAACCTGTACGACGCGATCCAGCAGGTGGCCAAGGAGTCCCACCTCGACCACCGGTTCATCCTGGCCATCATCATGCAGGAATCCAAGGGCTGCGTCCGCGTGCACACCACCAACTACGGCGTCCGCAACCCGGGCCTCATGCAGGATCATGATGGCGCCGGCACTTGCAACGACAACGGGGTGGTCCAGAACCCGTGCCCGAAGAACGAGATCCTCCAGATGGTTCGCGATGGGGGTGAGTGCCCCCTTTCAACCCCCGAATCTCATTTCAGCGCAGACACTAATTCCTTCCCCTAACACAGCCATCGGAACCGCCGCCGGCGACGGACTCGCCAGCCTGATCGACCAGCAGGGCAAGACGGACGTCTCCGGCTTCTACCGCGCCGCCCGCCTGTACAACTCGGGCTCCATCTCCGACGCCTCCAACCTGAACGTCGGCGTCGGCACCGCCTGCTATGCCACCGATGTTGCCAACCGGCTCACCGGCTGGGTCAATGCCGCCTCCAAGTGCACCCTGAGTGCATAGGCTCGTCGTCAGTCTTCTCGACGGAAAATGTTGGATGTCACGGGTAATTCCGCCTGTAGGCGGGCTTAGGATGAAATAATGGTTGATTCCCTATTTGATTTGCTATGCTGGATTGGTTTGATATTTTTGATCGTTTGACGTTACCTTTCTTGCTCCACCAGCATTGGCTACTCCAGTCGTTAGGGCTGAGGTTCATGCTCGGTGCTGAACTTGGTGCGATGTCGGAGAAGTATTGTATACTGCGGCTAGAATCTACTTGTGCTTTGCTTGCTTGGAGGGCTGGTTCTTGGTGTTTGGTAGAATGTGCTGGCATTGATTATGGTGAGGGGACCTAGTAGTACGTGGGTACTACCGTAGTAGGTAGATTGGTCGGATTCCTTCATGCGAGGATGCTGTAGATCAATTAAGGTCTGGATCTGCGCCGCGCCGCGTCTACTTGTATACGTATCTAACGCTTTCGATCGGTCTGGTGAGTGAGAGCATGGTCGGTATTAATTCCGTGCTAGAGAACCAGCATAATCTGTTAACCGCAACAACAAAAAAGTACTGGGTGCCGAACGTGGTGCCTCAGGCATCGATGCCGGCCCGCTGCGACCGGAACATGTAGGTCACGTGAGTGATGCGCTACTGCTGCGCTACAGCCCGTGCATCATATTTGTGGTTGCATGAGGCATGGTCATTGTGGGATTTGATACCGCGTGAAACGATCACCTCCCAGGTTGGAGTACCTATTAATGCGGTAACAAGCGTACGAGGGCGAGTTGACCAGGACGCAAGATGCTAGGGGTTAGGGGTGGAGGGTTGGGACGGAACCACATATATATAGTCCAACCGGCAGATGGTCTGGGCGGAAACGGTCGCAATACCGGCGGTGATGCGAACCTACGTAGCGAAGAGGTAGTCAAAAATGCCAGGACAATTTCCCATAATCATTGACACAAAAGAGCAAAGAAGATGTACTGAAAAGAAGGATTTTAAAAAAAGAAAAAAACAAAAACAAAAAAAGAGATCTCCCCGACTGGGAGTCGAACCCAGGTCTCCCGCGCTTGTTCCCGGATGGGATTGACAAGCGGAAATCATGACCGTTAGACCATCGAGGAAGCAGATGATAGGACTGTGGTTAGCTGCAACCATGGATCAAAAGGCGAAGAGTGATGCCAAAGTCAGCTCTGGCTGCTGGCGATAGATGGCGATAGACCTCGGTCGTGCGAAACAGTGTAGGTATTATCTTCCTACTCGAGGCCAATTGTCTTGCTTTTACTTCGTTCATGGGACGGCTACAGTCTACCAGTGAGGGAGAGACAAGATAATGGATAACAGATTGGATTAACTATTAGCGAACAGTATCGTAAGGAATGACACCCAGTGCTCAGCAGAAGACATCAGAAGGAATGAAAGCGCAACCATCTTCTCAATCAACCAGCTCAAGAAGAAAAA
Organism: Aspergillus fijiensis CBS 313.89; assembly: GCF_003184825.1. NCBI lineage: Eukaryota > Fungi > Ascomycota > Eurotiomycetes > Eurotiales > Aspergillaceae > Aspergillus > Aspergillus fijiensis. The sequence continues at coordinate 473,727 of NW_024468998.1, read as the reverse complement.
CACAAAACAAGTTGAAAGCCACAAATTCGATCGCTATGCTAAAACTTCGACCGGTCACAAATTCTCATCTCGTCGCGTCGCGTCTCGCCTCGCTCGGCTCATCTGGTGCCCCCCACTTACTCAATGGTGATCTTCTTGGAAGTGGGCTTGGCGGCCTTGGGCACGAAGATGGAGAGGATGCCGTTCTTCAGGCTGGCCTTGACACTGTCCTGGTCGACGCGGGTGGGGAAGCTGAAAGTGCGGTGGAACTCGCCGATGGAGCGCTCGCTGACCCAGAAGTGCGGCTTGTTCTTGTGGTTCTTGCCGACCTGCTTGTCGCCGGTCTTGGAGACCTCCGTGCTTTCGGTGGCCTTCTCCTTGTCCTTGTTCTCCTGGGTGGTGGTCTCCTGCTGGCCCTGCTGGCCCTGCTGGCCCTCCTCGCTCTCGTCGAAGTTGTGGTACTCGCGTTCGGTGCGACCCTTGATCACGAGAGTCTGGGGGTCGGAGAACTCAATGTCGACGTCCTTCTGGGCAATGCCGGGCAGCTCGCCGTCGAGGTGGTAGCCCTCTGCGGTCTCGCGGACGTCGAAGCGAGGCGCGAAAGAGCGGGCGGTGGTGGTGGAGGAGCTGGCGCCCTGGCCGGAGCGGTGGAGGTCATAGTCGTCCAGGAGACGGAAGAGAGGGCCGAATTCACCAGCGGAAGGGATGCTGCGGAAGAGAGACATGGTGGTTGTAGTAGTTGGTTGTAGATGTAGAAAAGAGTTTGTAGAAGAGCGCGTTGTAGTGGTAGTGGTGGTAGTTGGAGAGGATTAGAGTAGTTGTTGTTCTCGTTGAGTGCTTGATTGATTCTGATCTGATGAAGAGTGACTTGACCGGAGCTCAAGGGGGCCTTTATACCTTTCGACAGCCATGATTGAGGATGTTGATGATGCCACCTGCCGGGGTGGATGATCCATGGATGAGTGTTGCACTCGTGCACTCGACAGCTCTAGATGGCTCTGGAAGGTGCCTGAGGCAGCCAGCGGAGTGGCCTTGGAAGTTGCGAGAATCGGCCGGACCGGCCGAGTGGGTTCCGCCATGCTCTGCGATGCTCCGCGATTCTTCTGGCCGCTTCGACCCCGACCACGTGACCCTCCGGTTATCGTGCTGCCTTTCAGCTCTCCTGTGCTCCGGTGCAACAACAATCATTCTCAAGTGATGTAATAGTATCACGCCATTCTATGTTCTGGCCACTTCTGCATCCTATAATTCTATAACGGTATTGCTATTGCTATTGACTATACTCTATTAACTTAGTCCCTTTTCTCCATCATGCATCAGTTTAGCTGTGTAGCCAGTGCGATCGGCGCTGTCACTGCTCAGGAAGACCCGGATGGACAGCTCTAGAATCAACCCTGAACCTACCAGCCCTAAATCAAGGAATCCCTTGGAGCTCGGGAAGCGCTAACCGAGCTCGACCCCGGGAGATTGTGCTATTCGGTAGCTTACCCCAGCCCGCTATTACCGTTGGATCCTGGTTCCAGCGTACATCGGTCTCCTTGTTTGCTGCGTCGGTGGCAAATGATCCAACCGAACCGAGAAGCCCATGGAACCGAGTATTGGAGGCTAGACCAGTCCGTGGAATGATACGACTCGGATCGACACCCTCTTGGTCAACCCCGGGATCCAAAATCAAGGCATCGGGGTTTGCTTGGGATCGTGGTTGGAACCACTGGGTGAGAAACCGCAGCTTCGAGTGTTGTGACGTTGTACAACTTGCCTGTGTTGTAGATGCTGGGAGAACCTTCGATGCTCCAAGATGAGGTGGAAGTGGCAGCTATTTTGACCGAGCGATTGGTGGAGTCATCCAGCGTGACATGTGATATCTGGTGGGAAGAGAAGTCATCAAAACGTATCATGTAGAACCTGGTCGAGCCTCCATGGTCGGGCTTTCCTTTGAATGAACTGGTAAGAGTGGAAAAGTACAGTTTATGAGATACGAGGTGAATCTTCGACAGGTTATCTTACAAGAAGCTATGCTCATAACTGTGTGTCTTTGTTCGAGATAGAAGAGAACTCTGGAGATATTGAACGTCAGACATGTTAAGCGTCGAACCAAAGCGTAGGTAGCTCTATCCTGGTCCGAGCTTCATTCAAGAATTCCGGTCTGGTATGGTCTCGGACCCTGCCAGGTGGGCGATTAACTCTGTCGAAAGGAGGGCAACATGTCATCTAAATGACTTGCAGCTTCCGACAGCACAGCCACACAGACGCGCGCTCTTGGCGCTCTTGTCAAGAAGACCTTGGGAAGAGACTTCAATTCAAATTCGTCATCACGAAGCATTGAGGCACTGCTTCCGCTGTTATCAGCCTGTGAATTCGATCAACATACCATGTGGTTTCTGGAAGGATGCCAAGAAGCCATGCAGCCTGCTCGTCACGGACTTCTGTCACCAATAGGGAGCAGCGCGGGGAAGCTGAAAAGGAGGCTGTGCTATGCCAACGGCCCTAGCCACGTACTGCACCAAAACCACCCAATGTTGGAGTGATCGGATGTTATACATCTTAGTCAAGATAACCAGGTACGAAGTACGCAGTACGAATTGAATACGCATTGCATAATGCTGAAGAGGAGGCAGTGCCGGCCGGGCCAAGCACGCGATGGCTATGCCACCGTCTCTTAATCCCGCTGCCTGAGGAAGCCACCAACATGAGCCACAGCAATCCCTAGCCTAATTGGAGTTTCGGCGCTGATCTGCCGAGAAAGATCGTGTCGACAGTCCATGCTTGTGGAATTCCTCACCGATCTGCTTTGTGAACGACCGCTGCCGTCAGGCTTCATGCAAATCTCCTATTCCCATGACTCCTACCTGTCTTCCAGTGCTGGCGATCATCAAGAATATGGATGCCTACTGCACACCATGTGCAAGCATCATCAGAGCTTCCGCGCCCATCTTTGATGTGACGAGATGATTGGTTTATGATACGAAGATGCAGATACAGGGCGAGCTGCTACGGCCATTTCCACAGTATATATACCTTCAAAGCGGACACTCAGGCGTCCTGCAGAATGCTTCGTCGACCCCGTTCAATTCTCCGCATTCTGGCTTCATTTGGCTTTCTAGTATACACTCGCATGCTGCGCTACAGCTCCACTTGACCGGACAATGTCGATGCTACGACAGACAGTGGGGATGATTCTCATCCTCTTCGTTTCCCTATCAACATGCGTCGCAGCCGAACCGCAACGCTTCAGCTCCTGGTGGCCGAGGTACCGGAGCGCAATCAACACAATCAAAACCACGAATTGCTCCGCACAATACGACGCATACCTGACCGGAGACCAACCGGTCGGAAACCTGACCGCGAATGACCCCGAGCTTGCGATCTGGCATGTTGACAGTGCGGTGACCCCGCTAACCAACTGCCTGCTGCGGGCCACGCCGGAGCTCTACAAATCCATGATGGCCAGCGCACAGGTGGTGCTGGGGCTGATGCCCACGCTGCTGGCTAGCATCAGCCCCAGCGCCCACGAGACGGCCATGCTCTTCGTCTTCGGCGACCGCCAGCTCCTCTCGTTTCTCCTCATGGTCGCCTCCCCGGCCAGCGCGGTCGACGCCTCGGGCAACCTCCACCAGCACGTCCAGGACCTGAAGGGCTCCCGCGAGTGGCTCTCCGCCGACTCCTCTGCGCTGTTGTTGCATCACAACCTCGCCATCGTGGTTCTGGAGTTCTTCCTCGCCGTGGCGGCGGCGGGCAATGTGTTGGTCCTCGCCTATGAGATCTGCCTGCGTGTCATCTTCTCTTTCGCCCAACAGTTACAGTGGATGCCCGGACTGTGGGTCGCCGTCGGCGTGGCCACCCACCTCTTGATGACCGTCGCACTCCGCACGCGCGTGCACCTTCGTGGCGGTCGGACGAGTAACATCAGTCTTCCCACTCGGGTGCTCCGGTGGGTGCGAGCGCAGTTCACCGCGTCGGACAGTAGCAGCGACGCGACCGAGGTCCAGTTGCGGGACCGCACGGTGGGTAATGTGCTGATCTCCTGGTTCACAGGGCTACTCGCCGCGGCCAACACGCTCCTGGGGATTCTGCAGTTCTCAAGCATGCTTTTTATCTCCCCCAACGATGCCCTGTTCATCGTGGTGCGGTTCGTGGCCTCAGCGGTGGTGTGCCGGATCCTGGTCAAGTACGAGCTGTGGCTTGTGCGACAACAGGTGAAAGTAGGTGGCAGCGATGATGGTGAACAGGTGAAAGGAGATGTTTCGATGGGCTAGTTGTACCTCTCGATCCTGCGGTGCTGTATCATATCTTTGGTCTCTACTTAATGTTTAATTTCTACCTGCAAACCTGTGAGCCTGGGAGGATTGGCTGTAGAGGCGGAGGCCATAGCGTCTATCGCCACCTCGTATTCCTCGTCCTTCTTCATCACGCCTGCATCACCCGAGTCTGTTAGATGGGGCTGTGCAGCGGCGAACGGCTCGGGCCTTGCCCTAAGCTGCCAGCATGTAAGCTTGAGGCACACTGATGCACGCGCAAGACATGATTCGTGAGTCTAGAGTTCGCCATAGAGCCCCAATGCTGTCGATGAGACACGCCCACAACTCCCCCATTGTCCGGAATGCAATATCGAGATATTTATTCTTTTCATCTGGTGAGGCCGATCGATGATCGACACAAGTCCGTGATTCCCGCCCCCGGAAATACCAGCCGGATGTCCGACGGACTTGGCTTAACTAATGTCGGCCAGCCATGACTAACTCAAGTCGGATTAATTTATGATCTATCGTGATGAGAAGACCATATCTTCAGCCTAGCCACACTAAGAAAAGACCCCTGAATCCTGAATCCCAAGCCGTAACTCGATGGCTCGCTTGGTCCACGATAAGCCCGTCGAGGCGGGGACCCAAAGCAGTATAGCCTCAGCTTCCCTCGCCAACCCTATAGAGTGACTCACAGCACCATGCATCAACAAAACCACGAGAATCTCCTGATCCCCACTCAAGCTCCTGTCTCTGTATCTTCCAATTCTCCGCGCAAAGCAGACGGAACCAAAAGAGAAAATGTCCTACCTCCAATCCGCCCGCCTCACCTACCGCGCCCTGGAAGACACCCCGGAAGACGAAGACTTCCTGCACGCCATCCAATCCGACCCAGAAGCCTACTCCAACTCGACGCCCGCCTTGCCCAAACCGCAAGCCAAACGCGACACCGTCAATGGGTACAAGAAGTCCCTGATGGAGCGGGCGCTGCTGGCCGCCATCATCGTGCTGCCGCATCCCCCGTCGAATGGCGAATCCCTTACCTCCAATGCTGCAGAGGATACCCCGAAGATGCAGACGCAGACGCAGACAGCCACCCCCGGGACGCCGATCGGAGTGATCTCCCTCCGCCGCGAGGGCGGGGACTACGCCCACCACCGCGGTACCTCCATCACCATCGACATCGCCCGCGGGTACCGCGGGCAGGGGTACGGCAGCGAGGCGATCAACTGGGTGCTGCACTGGGCGTTCCGGCGGGCGGGGCTGCATCGCGTGGAGATCCAGGCCCTGGCGTACAATGAGGGGGCGGTGCGGTTGTATGAGCGGTTGGGGTTCAGGTTGGAGGGCCGTCGGCGGGAGGCGTTCTGGCACGATGGGAAGTGGTATGATGATGTGGTGTTTGGGATGTTGGAGCGGGAGTGGGAGGAAAGGCAGGAGCGGGTGCAGTCGGTATAGATCGGGAGATGAAGATGATGAAGGGTTTGTAAAGCAAGAGGAGCTGGAGAAATACGGTGTCTGGGGTATCATCCTTACCCTCTGCGATGTTTTGTTCTTCCATTTTCCTTGGACCAGCTCTTGAAAAAAGCTGTACATAGATTAGATGGAAGCTGGGCGGCAAAGAAGTGGCATTATGGTAAATGATTGTATATACTCAAGGACGATAACTGACTTTGTTCATCTCACGTCCCAGTCAAAGGCTGCTTGTACACCACCCCGTCCACCGTCGTGACGAGGGTCCCGTTGGCCACGAACACATTGAGCATGGCATCGTCGACGACGTGAAACCCCCCTGGTCCAGTGACCTTGGTGCTGGATGTGGCCCCCGTGGCTGTCAGATTCGAATACCAATCCAGCAGGGCCGATGTGACCGACAAAAAGGTGGAGGCCACCGACTCGTGGCCTTGGATATAATGCACGCCATCGTCGGAGTAATTATGGTACGTGACAGCGACAAAGTCAAGCGCCGACGCAGTCGTAGTGTTGCGAAGAATCACGTCCGCTGAGCCCGAGACTTGCCCGTGTAGCGTATAGTTGCCCGGGGATAGGTTGAAGACTTCTGGCACGCTCTCGCCAGGGGTGTAAGGGAGGCCCCAGGGGACTCTATCGGCGAATGGCTCCACGGGGTCGAGATGGTAGGGCTGGCGACTGGTGAGTCGCGCAATCATCAGACGCGAGATTCGGCCGCCTGGCTCCGTCGACTTGGGACATGATAGGGGATTGATCCCCCCACAGGCAGGGGGCACGACCATCTTCTGCCAGTACATGATGCGCGTGCCATCCGGAGACCAGCGAGGATCAGCGCCGGCGTTCCAGTTGGGGTCGTTGATGCTGCCCGGCTGGCCATCCCCGCCAGCGTTGATCTGTTGGCCGTAGTAGTAGTAGTCAGGACCATCGCGGTCTCCCTGGGCGTCCAGCAGCCACGGCTGGAAGAATCGTCGATCGCCATTGTTGCGCACCGATGCGACCGTAGTGACTGTCAGCAGGTCGACCACAGGAGGGACCCCGCGCATGGCAGACAGAAACTCCATCCGATCGGTGCCCCGCGTGTCCAGGATCACCTGCCAGCGGCCATCCGGAGAGACCCCCACCGGGTCCACATAGCCTGGGTGCGTTGTCACCCGGCGCACCCGGCCAGTAGTCAAGTCGGCCGCGAAGAGATCGATGTTGCAGGATTCCCAGGGGAGTCCAATGTACAGGACTTCTTGTCCGCGACTGGCAAAGCCCCGAAACTCCCCCACCACTAATGCCTGGCGGTTGATCTGCAGCTGATCACCGGCGACGGTATAAGGAAGGGGACCATTTGGTGCAACCAGGACGGTGACGTTGACGAGGTCATATCGCGCGGGGCGAGGGGAACCGGTGGCAGGGGAGTCGCTGAACTGCAGTCGACCGAAATAGGCGTGTTGGCTGAGCTGTCCCGATCCGGTGACGGAGAAAGAGTTGAGACCCAGGTGGACATTGTCGGGGTGCAGGCGCAGCTCCCGGATAATGGCTCCAGACCCGGAATCGTCGGCCGTGTTGCTTAACCGGATGGGATAGATGTGGATCTGGTCCGGAGTGCAAGCATCACTGGCCAGCAGGCCAGATCGACATTCGACGATGTTGTTGCCGGCTAGGGCTCGTTTGCCGTCGGAGAAGGCTTGCGGATAGTCGGCCAGCGACGAACTGCTCCCTTTATTGCTCTCCGGGACACCGCACGTCAGGCATTTCCACGGGCTCCCAGTAGAGAAATGGGTCCCGTTGGTGCTGACCAGGATCAGTTGCACGCCAGTGTAGATACTGGCGGGGTCTGGGGCTGACGGTGCCCCGGTGAAATTCAAGCTGACGAGGACGTGGTTCCCGTCCGGCGAGAAGTCCCCGCCATTCATCAGGGATGATTTGCCCATACATCCGGTCCCGTGCGGATTCAGATGGTGAGTACAGGCGCCAATCTCGTCGGTCGGCACAACAGGTGGCAGTGGTAGTTGGACCACTTCGATGGGCTCTGGTGTGGGTGGTTCGAAGGAGGTCGATGCGACAGATGCGAGGCCGGATGAGATCAATCCCAACGAAATGGGAATGATTCCTCCTCCAACAGCCATGAGACGCATGGTTCGAGTTGGAAGGTTGTAAATGCAGGTGGGGGGTGAGGGTGATGAAAGATGAGATCAGCCAGGCGTACCGTCCACATAAATAGTAATATTTGATGAATCAAAGGAATCAATAACTAAGGGATGGGGTATGGAGTATGGAGTCGGACCCTCCCGACCTTGCCGCATCGGGCAATTGAGGCGATACGCGTATGCACAGACACACCATTTCGGATATCGGACATTGGAGATCCAACAAGTCAGTCCACAATTCACAGGTAGAGAACAGTGAGTAGAATAAGTCTATACGTCTATACGCGCTTGCACAGACCAGTTTTCATCTTGTACTGTGAAGTATGATGCTCTATACGCGTTTAGAGCTCGCAGTCACAGCGGAAGCTCCCACCACTCTTCCACACGCCCACACTTCCACCCTTCAAAGCGGACCCCATCTCGCTTGATCCCTTAGAATTGAGTCGATCTCTCAACAACAACCATCTGCGTAGGATGGAATGAAAACTGGTTAAAGTCATGGGCTTTCTTCTGATTTCGGTGATTCCAACTTCGACACATCATAACACACCGTGAACTTGTCGAACCTAGCCCAAGTCCATGCTGCATGGCTAAGCTCGAGCCCTACAGACATGGATAGTATCTCTGGCAATATCTGCCTTCGCTGGTTGCCGCCGTAATATTCGCTATCTTCTTCGCGGTCGCGACAGTGCTACACTTTATCAAATTGGTCAAATGGAGGGCTCGTTTCTGCATCCCCTTTGCAATCGGCGGAATATGTATGTGCCCCCCCCCCATTGTCCCAGTTCTTGTTGCCCTTTCGGCACATTGCCTGATGTTAAGAGCTGAGGCTGACAGAAGGGCCTTTTAGTCGAAGTCATCGGCTGCGCTGCCCGGGTGTGGGCGCACTTCGAATCCGGCAGTATCATGCCTTACTCGATTCAGAACGTCTTACTCCTGCTCGGACCGGTCTTGTTTGCAGCGTCAGTATACATGGTGCTGGGTCACATCATCCGCAGCACCGGGGCCGATCATCACTCCCTAATCCCGATGCGCTGGCTCACCAGGACTTTCGTGATGGGCGATGTGGTCTCCTTCCTCGTTCAAGGGGGCGCCGCGGGATTGATGGCCTCCGGGAGCAATGCACAACTCGGTCAGGACATCGTGGTGGCGGGCCTGCTCATCCAGGTCTTCATGTTCGCCTTTTTCATCATCACAGCCATGGTGTTTCAAATCCGTCTACGGCGGCATCCAACTCCCGGAGCCCACGATCCCCGCCTCCACTGGCGAGATCACCTTCATCTCTTGTATGGGGTGAGCCTGCTGATCATGATCCGCTCCTTGTTTCGAGTGGCCGAATTTATGATGGGAAGCACGGGCTACCCCCTCACCCACGAGTGGACCCTGTACATTTTCGACGCTCTTCTAATGTGGCTAGCTATGGTCGCCTGGCTGATTTGGTATCCGGGGTTACTTTCCAAGCCCGATATGGCAATGGAGTTGCTGAATCAGAGCAGCTTGGACGATGAATAAGGGGGGTTTAGACGGGTGGATCCTTGAATTCATATGCCCGAAAAGAGGGCTCCTGGAGGATTATTCACTGTATGCGTGTTTCTGTTCTGTAATATTAGTCAGAGCCCCGCCGCCTTCTGCCGATCAATTCTGGCATTCTTGGAACCTCATATACGTAAAAGTTTACAGGTATCTTGTTTGCAACCCCGACGGCTTTGATCCTCTATGTGATGGCTCGCAGAAAGCACAAGAAATCACGATTTGGCTGCTTAGAGTGTAAACGTCGACGTATAAAGGTATGTACCGCACCTTACCCCTTTTCTCTCGGATCATTTCACTTTCCAACCTTGGAGTGACACTGAATCGTCCGAAAGTGTGACGAAAGGCGGCCAATATGCTCGCCGTGCACAATATCAGAACGAACTTGCGGGTTTGCTGAGCTGCGTGTTCTATCCTTTCGACCGGCCAGTCCTAGAAGGCAAACCCCTTCTTTCCCAGCAACCCCAGCAGAAGAGGCATCGCCGACGAGTTTCACCAGCGGGACATCCTCTGATGAACCACCGGTTAACATGCTTCATGCTGAGCTGCTGTGTCACCTATTCACCGAGACTCTTCCATCTGTTTGCGACAACAGCAGCTATCAAATGATCTGGTCTTCACGCGAGATTCTCCAGTACTGCTTCAAAGTCCCATACCTCGCAAATGAGCTTTTGGCCCTCGCCGCCACGCACATCAGTATCATTCGTCCTGCCCAGCGGGAGGTCTACCGGGATCATGCTACTCGGTTACAGATCCATGCCTTGCGAGCCTTCTACAGCGCAGCCGACCCGGACGTCACCCCTCGTTTCCTTTTCTCCTCCATCCTTGGCCTGCATACGCTATGCGTAACCCTTCTCTTCCGCGATACCGACTTCGATGTCTTCCTCGATTCCTTTGTTCATTATCTCCGCTTGCATCGCGGTGTGCGCACTGTCTTGGGGGGCAGTTGGCGCGCTTTGAGGGAGAACACACCCTTGGGGCCAGTACTGGGCGCCGCGGAGTCCCTACTGCAGGCGGATGGGAGTCTTGGCCCGGCGTGCAGTCGCCTGCTGACACTCGTCCAACAGGCCAAGTTGGGTCCCTCGGTCACCGCAACGTATCAACACGCGATCGAAGGGCTGCAGTTGGCGATGACCTCAGCAGCCTTTCCGGGGGCGTGGGCAGACTGCACTCCGGCGGTTCTTGCGTGGTCGACCAGTGTTCCCCTGGAGTACATCGATCTTCTCGCGCGTCGTAGCCCCGATGCTCTCGCGGTGCTGGCGCATTATGGGATCGTCCTGCATGCACATCGCCATCGCTGGTTCTTGGGCGATGGCGGACGGTATCTGATCGAATCCATTCGGGAGTCGCTCGGACCGGACTGGGCGGAATGGATGGTTTTTCCCGGTCAGGCTTTGGAGACTCCAGATACGCTTGGTCCACTTGAAGGGGCAGTAATTGTGCCAGGTGAAGGGTATAATGGCCTAGGCGCCTGAGCTCGTTGGCAACAATTCGAAGATGGAACCAACATTGCACAGGAGTTGATGTGGAAAATTGATCATTGCGCCAATAGCCGATCAAATTATAATTGGTGTTAGCTGTTTTCCCTGGTCTCAATCCTAAAACTCGTCTTTTTCGCCACTTGGGGCGTTCCATGGATTTGACCGGAGTTTTGTGGATACGCGTATGCACAGACCACTCAGTCACTCACTCCACCCCCCACCTTCTTAGGGTTCGTAGGCATGGGCCAGTCTCGCCGAATTCCTTTCTCAATTATACAAATATGTAATTCCTTCAAGCACGCTGAACATTTTAATTGTTGTTAGGCCCTAGGCCCTCCGGTTTTCGCCATTCGAGGTCATTACTAATGCGGCCACGCAAGGCTCACAGCAAGTCCCGCAACGGCTGTGTTGATTGCAGGCGACGTCACATCAAGGTACGTAAGCCCCAGTAAACACCAGGAAGCACCAGCAACCCGGAATCCTAACATCATAAGTGCGATGAAAGCCCCCCGCAGTGTAAAAAGATGTCGGGACTCGGCACGGGAATGCGTGTTCCCCACCGGAGAGCTGAAGATCCAACAACGCTCGCCCTCCACCACCCATCATGGCTCCCTCGGCCATAACAATATCTGAGATCTCGAGTACCACCAATTCGAGCACCAGCTCATCCTCTGCCTCATCAACCCAGGACAATGCCTCTCCAGCAGTATCGGTATCCATGCTCCATCTCGAGCTCTACCACCACTTCACCACTGTCGTCTTCGATTCCCTCGCCCAGCACCACGAGGGATCCGCCACATCTCTCGAAACCATCATCCAAGCCAGCCTCGCGACCCCCTACCTCACATACAAGATCTCTCGCCTGAGGAAAAGTGGATTGAAGCACTACGGCGTGGGAACCGCCAAGATGCGCCGGTAGAACACCACCGCAGTGGCCCTGAAGATGCCGAACGAGAGAAGCTGGATGAACAACCCCAGCAGCACCACGGCTTTTGCGCCGGCCGTGTGGCCCGTCACGCTGAGATCCACCGAGGAGCCCTGCACCGCGAACGAGAGGACGTCCCCGATCACGAACGCCCGGGTGAGCCAGGTCAGCGGCAGGAGGGCGAACTTCTGGGCGTGCAGGGCGCGGATCACCCGGCCCAGGGTCATGTAGACCGAGGCGGCGAAGAGGACGGGTGTCAGGAGGAGGCCGTCGTTGGCGAGGGCGTAGGAAAATAGGGAGGAGGTGTTCTTGTGGGCGCCGATGCGGCCGCCGTAGCCGTAGAGTTCAACTTGAGGGTGGGGGTGGTGAGCGTGCGTGTTGGACGAAGTGGGCGGGGGGGTGGCAGGGGCTGGGGGGACATACAGATGCCGCCTGCGGCAAACGGGAGACAGAACCAGGTCCGCGTCTTGATGAGACGGTAGGTGTGCATGGCTGTCAAGACGGCGAAGATGAGGAGGAAGACCACAGCGGCACCGAGGTTGGGGACGTATTTCCAGAGATAGTAGTCGCCTTTGTAGGGTTCAACTGGACCATTGCGAGCGGTGTCGAGGTTGCTATGGCGGCGGTCGGGTAGGTGATGCAGACTTGTCACTGTTCAATCTCTAAGCATCGTAAGTGAGTGTAGGAGATGAACGTCTGTATTTCAAAGACAGTCAAGTCTATGTGAAAGATGTCTCTTGACTCCTCTAATCTTCTCTTCGTCTTCAACTACTACGGAAAGATGCAGCATATCAGTAGTGGTCCGTGCATACGCGTGGAAGCCGAGCCCTACTTGGCCCATAAACCATAGCGTATGCATGGGCCATGTTCGATATCCACCAGTTGCAGCTACAGGAATGACTTCTAGATATATCTACGATGTCAATTTTGTGTGCAGGTTCTTTGCTCCTTGACTAATTGTTTTAGATCCACTAATGGTGCCCGGATTAGTAGTTCTCACTTCCTGAAGAGCTGCATGGTTAGCGAGCAGACTTCACCAACTATCCGTACGATATTCAAGCCCTCAGGTAGAGAGTCTCATGTTCAGATTCATATCTTGTGGTCCAGCCTCACGAGAATCAGGGCCATTATGAGTATGTCCGAGATCGGCTTTAATTACCCGGAGCGCCACACGCCACAGCCGAGGGGCTGACGCGTCCAGGAAAGGATCGACGGGGTCAGTCAGGGGTTGCGCTGCCGGGCGCAAAGATTGAAATTCTCGTCAGTTCACTGAAACGTGGCCGAAGTCGTCATTTTGCCCTTGGATTGTGCGAGCACAATGGTCGACATGGAGTCAGAAAAACGCCCTCACCATCGCATTGTGTTGGTGCCTGAGCCCAGCCACAGCCCCCAGGACCCACTGGTAAGTGAGACATGGGTCCTATCATCCCCTCTAATTGCTGAAGATGGTGACCCTTAACTGACTTGGCAATTGTCTTACCCCAGAATTGGCCACATCGACGCAAGTACCTGATTCTGGCCGTGCTCTGTCTGGCTTCATTCTCGGGGGCCATTGCCCCGCTGTCTGGCCAGTTGAATCTGGTCCAACAGGCTCAGATCTATGGCAAAACCAAGGTTCAAGAGTCGTATGCGGTGCGTTCCTCGTCTTCAAGACCCCGAAATGTGGTGTCTGCTCTAACACAACCCCGCAGAACTCGGCAGCCCTAGCCGGGATGGCCTTTGGGCCCTTCTTCGTGGCGCCCTTCGCCCACCGACTCGGCCGCAGCTCCGTGATCTTCTGGAGCATCGTGTGCACCCTGGTCTGCCAGATCTGGGCGGCCGTGATGACCCACTCGGACGAGTACATCGCGTACGTGATGTCGCGCCTGTTCGCCGGGTTCTTCGGGGCGGTGCCCACCGTGATCGGACCGCGGATGATCACCGACCTGCTGTTCCTGCACCAGCGCGGACGCGCCTTCACGGCGCTGCACATGGCCTTCCTCTTCGGCACGATCGCGGGCCCAACCTTCTCGGCCTTCATCTCGGCAGGGACCTTCTTCCCCGTCGAATTCTGGTGGACCGTGGGCCTCCTGGGCGCCACCGCCATCCTGATCGTGCTCTTCCTCGAAGAGACCGCCTACGACCGCGAGCACCCCGAACGCAATCGCACCCCGCCAGCCAGCTGGCTGGCCAACCGCCGAGTCACCTTCCTCTTCGGCCAGGCCCTCATGCCCCCGACCCCCTGGTCGACCACCGCCAAGATCGCGGTGGCCCCCGTGCTCATCGGCCTCTGCCCCGTCACCCTGATCATGGGCACCTTCACCCTGATCTCCTTCGGCTTCTACGTCGGCATGAACGCGCTCGTGCCCGTGTGGCTGCAGCGCGCCCCGGCCGAGGGGGGGTACGGCTTCACCCTCCGCCAGAACGCCGCGTTTACCTTCTGCCACTGGATCGGGATCCTGCTCGTGCAGCTGGGGGGCCACCACTACGCCGACCGGCTGCCGCTGCTGCTCGCCCGGCGCCGGTCCCCGCAGGGCATCTGGAAGCCCGAGTACCGGCTGCACGTCCTGTGGCTCCCCAGTCTGGTGCTCAACCCGATCGGCCTGGGCCTCTTCGGCGCCACCCTGCAGTACCACCTGCACTACATGGTGCTGGCGCTGGCGGTGTTCATCGTGACGGTGGGGTCGCTGGCGAGCGTGCCCGTCACGGTGAACTACGTGGTGGAGTGCTTCACGCGGTACCCGGCCGAGGCCGGGATCGTGGTGGGCGCGTATCGGATCGTGTACGGGCTGACCATCAGCTTCTACATCGATCCGTGGGTGGAGGCGGTGGGCGTGGGCTGGGTGTATGGGATGATGGCCTTCTTTGCGGTCTTTTCCTTCCTGTTCGTCGGGCTGTTGATGTGGAAGGGGGATGTGATTCGCCGGTGGCAGATCGCGAGCGTGGCGAGTTGTGAGGAGGGGGTGTTGTTAGGTGGGGAGGGGAGGGGAGGCGAGAAGGAGGATGCCTGAGGTGGGATCTACGTTCTAGCTTGGAAGTCCTGAAAAAGCCGGGTACAGGGCGTGTGTAGATGGTTGAATTCAGACTACGTGAGATTATCTGAGTGGAAATATCCACCGACGTGGTGGGCGGTGGTCAGCCTGGCTATCGAGGCTTCAGGGCCGCCGACAGATAGCAATTAGGATACCGTATTAAAGGAAGGATATGCGCCGGGTAGGTAGCAAAGTAGCAGGCTTGCTCTGATGGGTATTCTTGTTTCGATCTTCCTGACCGAAAAACTCTAACGAATGCAGATTCACTTCGCTGCTGCGTTCACTGAAGGTAGCTTGTGAGTGCTCAGCTCTCCATTGATGCCTCCGGCAAGGTATCGCACGAGGAGACTCCAGAGCTCGTCGGATTTCTCTGAGTATGGCATCAGGTCTGATTTCGAGACGCGCAGACAGCTTCCGTCGTGGAGGAAAGAGTCATCTGGACCTACAGGCCCAATGGCATGGTCTGTCAGGGTCTCCATGCCCAGCCGCGAGTGCATCGTGGCGGCGAGGACCATCAGCTCTGCCTTCAAGAGTCTCTCTGGGTGCTCGACATCATCATGGTATGTGACCACTTTGATGTGAGGGAAGGTTGGGCTGTTGGCGCAAGCCCAGAATGTGTCTATTCCCCAGTTGTATCCATCTGCACGCCCGGAGGTCCGTGATCAAAAGCCGGTCCAAGGTGGAAGTCACTGAGCGCGAGGAAATAGGTCGTCTAGTCAGAAAAATAACTTGCGTGGGGCCTAAGACTTACGTATCCCAGCGCCATTTGGCGCCCATCTTCAGCTTGGACAGGTGAAGTGGGAAATCCATTCTTGGAGCCTCCATCTCTCCCGTCAGGCGATGAGAGAGGATCTGGGCTTTTCCGTAGGACAGTATCGGCTCATACCTGCTTGTGCTGCAACTGTAATCAGGCCCGAGGAGACGTGCCGTGGTTTCCATCTTCTCGCAGTTTTCCGGGATGGAGAGATCCACAGGGTGCTCTTGGGTGTACTCATGCGATAGGGGCTTGAAGTACGAGGCTGGATTCAGCGCGGGAGAGACGTCGACATTCGTACGCCCAGTGAGGTCCCAAGGGACAATCTGGATCTTGAGCGCCTCCGACTCTTCTAGCTCGGGCGAATTCGACTCGCTTGCAACGGTGTGCAGGTCCCAGGGCTTCGACACGATCTTCTCACGCTGAGATTTCAAGCCACCGGCATCAATCAAATCGACAAAAACAGTGACAAGAACAAAACTGAGAGCGCAAAGAAAGGCATGAATAACATAATTGGTGGTATTCGGTGGGAGGCTTTGCTACAAGGTTTGAATAGCTTTAAGCTAGGAAGACATGGTTGATGACAGCGGGATTGCAAAGGGTGCTGTAGCAGTGGAGGGGGACAAATTGGGGTTGTACGAGTTGATGAGCCAGAAAAGATCAAGAAAGTCGAGGCTGTGAGATGTTGAGTTGATGTGAAGTCATGCGGAGCGTCCTTCCTCCCCAATCGCGGAAAAGCCTCATCCTCACGTCATCTGAATGCAGGAACACACCCTCACTTCCCTTATACACGTGATGCCGTATGTTCTCCTTTGGCACGGAATACCAACAAGGAGTACTCGTAAGACGTAGGGGACATAGAGAGAGAGAAATCTACGCAGACAGTCAATACAACCCGACGAGAAGTGAATCCACCTCAACCTGTGAATAAGGCATGTATTCATCGTCAACCACCACCGAACAAAGCTGTGGCATATTCACCCTGAGCGCCCACAATCACCCAGGAATTTAAGTTAGCGACCTTCAGGCATCGCCATTACCAATCAGACTCCAGGTGAAGAGATCTTGTAATCGAATTTATTCTGCAAAACTAACAAACATAATCAAAATCTGTACACACGGCAGACCGAGATGTCTACTCAAGATACTCGTTCGGCATGTACAGCGGCATAGAGTCCTCCCAAATCGTATCCGTGACGAGGGTCTTGTTCGATCCATCGTAGTTCATGACCATGATCTGGCCGTAGGGCTGGAAGGTGTCGTCGAACAGGGCGCTCTCGTCCTTGAAGCCGTACATGCCGGTACTCCACATGATGCGACCATCCTGGGACCAGACGGCACTAGAAGGTCATCACGTTAGCATTGCGTCTCGGGAGGGGCTTTTTGAGACGAGCGGGGTACTTACTGAGCATCGTTCGACAAACTGTCCGTCACGCGAGTGAGCTCGGAGCCATCCGGCCGGATGGTGTAGATATCGAAGCGGTCGGCGTACCACCGCGCGCCATAGGAGCTCGTCCAGTTGTTGTTGCGGGTGAAGACAATGCGCTCACCATCCGGAGACCAGCCGGGGGTGTTGTCCCAGCCCAAAGTGAGCTGGCGGGTCTCGCCGGTGGTGAAGTTGAGGATGTGCAGACCCTCGGGGGCGGCGGTTTCGAGGCTCCACTTGCGGTAGACCATGGCCGATCCATCGGGAGACCAGGAGGGGAAGCCTGCGTTGAAGGAGCCGTCGGTCAGGTTGGTGTGGGAGGTACCATTGGTGAAGGTACGGAACAAAGTCGCATTGTTGGTCGCGCGTGAGGTGAACCAGGCGCCGAAGCCGACGACCAGCTCATCACCATCGGGGCTCCAGGAGGGCTGGAAGGCACCGGCTTGGCCTTCAGCCAGGTACTCGGCCTGGGTGGCGTTGTTGACGCTGTAGACGGAGTACGAGTCGAGGGCCTCGTGCACGTCGGCGTACAGCGGAGTGGAGGTCACCAGCGAGCCGTTGGCGCTGCCCAGCACTTTCTGGGTGGAGGCCAGACGGTTGGTCGAGGGGTGGTGCATGGGGAAGACGTCCATGTAGCGGTACTCCCAGTCGTCGTCGAAGCTCCAGAGCTTCAGACCGGCGGCCTGCTGAGCCCAGTTCCAGGTCTGATAGACGATCTTGGATCCGTCGGGGGACCACCAGGGATCGCGGATGTTCGTCGAGTTGAACGCCTTGTGAGTCTTATCGGGGGTGGTGTAGTTGATTCCCTCGTAGGGCCCGGCCTTGACCAGGTATCCAATGTTGGAGGAACTGCCGATGTAGTGCTGGCCGACCTTGGGGTAGCTGCCAGAGGTGTGGGCCTGAATGTCAGTGCCCGTGGCAAAGTCCACGCTGTAGATTTGAGAGGAGACGGCGGCTTGCTGCTGGGAGACACCGTGCGAGCCGTAGGTATCCTCACGGGTCATGTTGTTGTAGATGATGCGCTTTCCATCGCGCGACCACTGCGGAGTACCGAAGGAGTAGCCATCCTGGCGCACCAGCGTCCGCAGGCCGGTACCGTCCGGCCGGATCACGTACAGGCCCAGGCTCTGGGTGTGTTCCCATCCCACACCCTCACTGTGACCGGTCCAGTCAGTGTTGCGGTCCGAGCTGAAGACCAGCCACTCGCTGTTGGGAGACCACGAGGGCCGGAAGTGACCAGTGGGATACGTGTTGTCCGCCCGCGTCAGAGCGGTATCGGTCAGGTTCTGTGCAATGCCCGTCTGGAGATCCTTGACCCAGACGTTCATGGTGTAGTTGCCCTGCGTCGAGACATAGGCCAGCTGCTTGCCATTGGGTGATATAACACCAATGTCCTCCGCACTGTCCGTCGTCACGAGGGCCTCGAGCCCAGTACCGTCAGGGTGCACCCGGTACAGGTCCGACTGACCCGCACCGCGACGCTCGCTGGTGAAGACAATCCATTGACCATCCTGGGACCAGGATGGGTGGTAGTCGAAGGCGTGTGTCTGGTCGCCTAGAAGCTTGGTTGCGTTGGTACCGTCCGCATTGGCGATCCAGAGCTGCGAACCCGAAGGTCCGATACGGTTCACTGGTAGCTTGATTAGCGGCCTGGCTCGGTTCACGGGGAGAATGGACTTTCAGCTGCACTTACAGTAGAAGATACCCTTCTTGCCTTCGATGGCTCCACTTTGAGTCTCAACGGGAGTCTCCTTGACCTGAGCGGCAGCGGCAGCGGCAGCAGCTCGTCTGGCATAGGGACACCCAACAGGAGCAGCAGCAGCAGCAGCAGCCGCTTCATCGTTGGTGCGTGCTGCATAGGGACAGCCAGAGGCGGCGGCTGACCCAGCCACCAGGGCTGTCAATGCAACGGCACTGGGAAGGCGCATTTTGTCCTTGCAGTGAGAAGAGAAGGGGGACAGGGATGAGTTGCAGAGATCGTCAGGAGTATCCAGGAGAAGACGAACCCAGTCCTTATATAGCGGTGGCCGTTGGGACGGGGGTGTTTTGCACTGGCTTCAAATGAATTTTCGGCTCGAGCTGATGGCTTAGCCCATATTGCTAAGCGACGAGACAGCCCATCAAAGGCGGCGCATTCGTATTGCAGGATTAGGATTCATCCGCCAGTGCACGAAGGCGATGCTGAACGTGCATGCTTGGCATGAAAGGTTTCCCTCCGACCCCCGACCTTCTCTCCACTGTCAAAGATCAAGATCGACATGGATCCGGGGCAGGATTTCTTGGTTTGTGTGTTGCGGATGACGATCGTCCTTCTATCGCCGACTTGGCAGGGCATCGCCCTTCTTGGCTGGCCCTTGGCTGGCCCTCGGTTGGCCCTTGGCAGTCACGATAACAGCTCGTATTAATATATGGGCAATCTGGCATTGCCGTCGTGAGATCGCTTAATGCTCGCACATGCCTGAAATCAGTCGAGAGTGAGATAGGAGCCCTCGAAGCGAGGCTTGGCTAGCAGTGTCATCATGTGCATCATGTGCATCATGGGTAACATCAGGAGTCTCATCAGGAGTCTTACTCACCGGGAGATATGACTTCAGCGCCAGCCACGGTGATGACGTTTCTCTTTCTTTTTTTCTTCTCTTCTGCCCAAACGCTCCACTTTCAAGGCTGGGCAAACCGAGGGCAAGATCAGATAACACCATTACAGAGCAAGAAGTGATATTATGGCAGGGGCCTGGCTGGCCCAAACCCACTAGTCCACTAGAGAGGAAGGGATTTGCGCTCCGACCCGCATCGGTGCGAGCCCGTTTGCGGGAAACCGTCGGGATTATTCAGGGTCGAAAAACTCGAAACGCGTTAGAAAAGGTTGGAGATAGCGGGTGAGTCGGTGATGAAAGAAGCAGACAACTCCGATCTCCGACACGCCCCACGCAGCTAAAAAAAAAAAAAAAAAGAGGCCAGTCACTATCCAGAATCCCACCTCGGCCCGGTCTCCGTCCATTCACTGGGTCTACGAGACAGACCATCTTTCCTCCAGCCCCAAAGGTCCTTCTTCCAATCCCATGCCTGCGACTGGTGGTTGCCTAGAGGCCATCCCGCGGTGGTGATGACATTTCTTGACATTTCTTGACAATTCTCTCCATGTCCACGTACTCCTCCATCTCATGACAGCCCATGATGCTCGGTCGGTCTGCCCAGTGACGCAAATCCCCCAGACTTCGGGAGAAATTCGAGTCGGCTTTAGACCTTACGTCCGAGGGCGACTGGTTCTGATACTGTCCAACAAGGACATTGCGTCCGAGAGTAAATGGCTCTGAGTACTGACCCGTTGGCGGGCTAATCCGGCTATCATCATCGGCCGTCGGGATTGCAGATTACAGGCACGGCCTGGAGATAACGTGTATGATTTATAATCCAGCGCCGGTTCACCTATCGGGCCAATGACTGTGTCGAGGATCGGTCGAGGATCGGGAGAATGAGATTGTGTTGCAGCAGAGTCCGGGCTAAGCCGGTGCAAGACGGAGGTCGGCGCTTCAGTGCTTCAGGGATGAAAGCTTTTGCCGCCAGGGAGCCAGGGTATTCCATCTTAAATGGAACCCTATTCAGACTGCGAAGGAGCCCGCTTACTCCACAACTCAGGCCCGCTTGGCTCCGGTCAGTGTCGGAGGCAATCCCTTCATTTCGAAGACGAAGGTCCGAAGGTCCCGACCTTATCACGAGCAGTGAGATCCATCGCAATTGCACCGGTCGCATAGTGTAGCTTTGGGGAGTATCTATCATGATTCGCGAAACTCATCCATTCAAGCTTTTAAGACCAGACTGGCCTGGCAGGACTATCGATGAGGATGAAGCTGACAACGGTTGTGCGGAAAGGTCTTGCCATCTCCTTCCTAGAGCCTCGGCCGCCATGCCACCGGTCCATGATGTTTCTGCATCCATGACATCGATAACGGCCTCTTTTTCTATCAATCGGCGCTGCAAGAGAAAGAGTTGTTTTATCATGAATCGACATCTCTACAATCCTATGCCGCCACACTCCCGCAAACGATGAACCACGCCGGTCGCCGCCCGCCAGTATTTATTCCCCGTCGGTACTGGAAGCCCCAAACGAACCCGAGACATGGCCTAAGAGAAGCCCGAGTTTATCACCGACTGGAAAGGATGTGGTCTTGCTAGGACAACGAATGAATAGGACTTGGATAGGGCAGGCTTGCCCGCATCCGGGATGACTTGCCTTACACGCTGCAGTCCGCTATCATTCACAATCCACCAGCAGGAAACTCATCCCACGTCCACTCTCCCCGCCCGCCTCCCATATAAATAGCCTCAGCGAGGCTCAAATAGACGTCTTTCCTCCGAATAATCCCGAACTCCAGTCTGAATCGATCGCACCTACACCTCCACCATGCCCTCCGCCAAACTCCCCGTTCTAAGCCAACACGCTCCTGCCCCGAGCCCGTGGATGTCGCAAGGCATCATCTCCAACGGCATGCTCTATTGCTCCGGCAGTCTAGGCATCGACCCCCAGACCAGCACTTTTGTCCCAGGCGACGTGGCTGACAGGACCGTGAGTTTTCTGCCTGGCACAATGACTTGATCATGTGATCATGTGTGTCTAATGCACCACGTAACGCAGGTCCAAGCCCTGCGCAATCTGGAACAGGTCCTCATTGCCGGCGGGAGCAACCTGAGCAAGGTTGTCAAGGTCACGATCTTCATCTCCAGCATGGCGCATTATGCCAAGGTCAACGACGGGTATGCCAGGGTCTTTGGGGAGTATGATGTCAAGCCGGTGAGCTTTTCCTCTCGGGTTCATTGTTGTGGTCGGGTTACTGTATGAGCTAGAGGCTAACGTTGGGGGTCTTAGTGCCGTACCTGTGTGGGCGTGGCCAGTCTTCCGCTGGATGCGGAGGTTGAGATCGAGCTGGTTGCTGCTGCTTAGCCGTTGACGGGGATCTGAGTGTGTGCCGGTTTTCAAGGATGGAGAAGATGGAATGAAGGGTAAGTGGATTGATACTAGGAGAGGGCAGTGATGGGAAGAGGATGCCCTAACTGCCGTGCCCAAACAAGGGGGCTTTGAGATAGCAAGCGAGCAGTGTCAGCCACCCATTTGCTAAAGAAGATACAACAACAATGTGATAGTACCGAGCAACAAATAGAGAAGACGGAGAAGAACCTCCGTCAATTGAGATATGATTTTTTTGTAAAATATTCTAGCCGCCCGCCGGAAGGCTGCAAAGCAAACCCTCCCTCAGCGTCTCGCGCGCTTCGGACCCCAGATCACCTTCCTCCGGTCAGTGACATGCACCTTCCACATCACGGGGGAATCGTCCAGATTACTTGGAGACACGGTCGGGACCTGCTCCTCGTCCACCTCCGACCAGTCGTGGACACTAAGGACCTTCCAGGGCCCTCGATTTTCCGGCGTCGCCCGCTCCTCCGGGGGTGGCAGCTCCCCGCTGCGGATCTTCGCGTACGCCCGATCGACCTGCCCGCGCTCCAAGTCCTCGTACCGCAGTGCCTGCACCACGTCCATGAACTCACGGAACACCGCCTCGTCCCGGCGCGAGGAGAACACCTCGCGTCCCTGGTGCTGGAACTGCAGCATCCCCGTCTCGTGGTACTCGTGGCCCCGGGGGAACTCGGTGTACAGCCGCACTTGATCACCGCAGATGATGATTCCGTACAGGCGCGCCGGCGGAAGCGGATCGGCGCGCGCCAGCTTCATCCAGACGTAGATGAAGTGGTGCTCCAAAAGCTTCGGGTCCGTGGCGTCAGCATCGTCCCCGATGATGGAGAGGATTTTTATGCGGCAGCCGGGGGGCTCAGTGTCTCGCCAGAAGGCGTGTGCCTCCTGGAGGTCTTGTGGGGTGGTCATCTTGCGTACCGTGGGTTGGTGGGTTCCAAGTTGCTTGTGGGTGTCAGATGAGTTGTGGTTGTGGTTGGGCCATGGAAGAGTAGATGAGCGTGGGTGTATTTATAGAGCTCATTGCTCTCAGAGTGCGGAGTCAGGGCCTTATGGTTTGCGGGGATATTCCGGTCATTGTGTATGATACATGACATACAGGTACTTGCCTTTTGCAATACTACAAAGACTGTAGGGATCTTTTCGGTAGACTGACGTCTCATTATGGGGGCGCTTTGTGTCAGAGAGTGAATTTCCGATAGACTTACGAATCAATAATACACAATGGGACTCCTCTCCCGTCTTTGCCCGCTGGGTGCTGTTCCCAAGTTTCTATACCCATTTTTTCATCTGCGGGGCCTACAAGCCGCAGTGAGTAGGCGACAGGCAGGTTCCGGTTCTACATATGTCAAGACCATTCACTCAACTCGTGTGTGTTCTTGTGAAGGTCAAAGGTCCTCGAGGTGTGAATATAGTAGCCTGTATCAAACTCATCTATTGTATCTCCCTCTTCATAAGAGCCGAACTTGTCCCTGTCAGTCTTCTCCTTCCCACTCTTCTTTCGATTCCTCGCTCCTCGATCGCTCAGTCCGAGTCTGTCATCACCATCTTCATCATCAGAATAGCTGAGTTTATCTCTCTCAATATCCAGACAGTGATACTCAGCCACCCAAAGGTTCTTGACTTGTTTCAGTTTCCACTCCTTTGGGGATATCTCTTGTTCCTCAACCACACATCGTCTCCGGCAGAGCAAAACTATGAGCCAACAGATTTAGAGCTCGCTCATGCGGTGTTTCAGCCTGGTGCCAGCCTACTTGACCAATAGCCTGAAGCTGACATCTCGAGCCGTCTCCTGTCTACGTGATTTCTGAATATGTGCGAATAACTACTAAACAAACCTGACCGTTGTGGAGGCCAAAAGAAGGGGCAAATCTGGATTTTGTCAAGTCTTTGCCTATAGGTAAGTAAGACTCCTCCTCCCCAGGGGCTTATTTTGCTTCATTGTGACCTGACTCGAAAACAGCCGTGCTTAATGAAGCGCTAAGGAAGTGCTATCTCGCTGCTGCTGTTTGCGGATCACAACTCCAGTTATGAGCGGACATTCACCTACATCATTGCGTATCGGTTTCTAGAAGATATGCGAATATCATTTTATTGAATCACAATTTGGAAGTCGCCGCTTACAGCACCGTCAACTCCGTCTGTTATGGTCGGTCATTCATTTCTATCACAATCAAAATCCAAGATCACAACCAGAACATTGGCTAAGACATAGCCATTCATGGCACAAGCTAACTCTTCTCATCACCACAGGACTCGTGCCTGGTTGGAGTCCGGTCGATATCCTTGCTCTCAGTCATCCAGCGCCTCTGATAGATCCGCCATGGCCTCCATTTGTCGCTTGATAGAGGTGGTAGGAAATTGAAGCTCCAAGAATGAACCTTCTAGAGTTGAAGGCTGATCCACCTCTAGCAAATCCATCAGCATTTTCATATCGTCGACCAATAAACGCAGCCAGACTAGACTTCCAGCCTGGGAAATTGAGCCAGGCGTTATGGCCACTATCAACCTCGCGGGCAACAACGTCTCGTTTGTTTGCCTTCGCCTCCTCCAATAACCGATGCCTACCTTTGATTAAACAGAGCAAATCCCCATCTCAGCTGATTGGATAGATGTGCAACAATGAGTTCCCGTCAGGCAGGAGTGCTGTTCATGCTACACTTGCTATTACGCGGACGAGCTCGCTGACAAAGTCATCTAGGAAGAAGTCACATCCGATCCTTGCCCCCGGCGTCCGAGATCCGCTCAGGGCGGGCCTTTGAAACTGCGGTCACGCTCGATATCGATATGCATCGCTAAAACTACGAAAGAAGGCGAACAAATGCTACCGAGTACCTGTTTCGCGTATGTAGCCAGATACGCTGCATTGAAAGCACTGCGCTGCAATCACCTTTGCATTGCGGCTGATCCCGTGCATGGCAAGATTCTGCCTCCTGTTGTAAGTGCTGCTATGCAGCCAATAAACATCGCACATTCCACTGCTGCATCTCTTGCTCGCATATTGCTTGATCTGACGGAGGATCCCATAAGGAATGCAAGGGCTCCTAAGGGGGTGATTTCAGCCTCCGCATACAAAAGACTCCTGTCAACATTATACTACGAGGTCCAATGTCGGAAGGGAAACCTGTGGCTACATACTTGAAACTGTGCCAAACTTCTTAGAGCCACCGAGGAAGAGGTTATACTCAAGAATTGGCTTCTTGTGCTGGAAGCGATGCGGACGCGCACCATAAAATTCGAAGAGAAGACAATACTGAGTCGCTGCCATCAATTGGCAAGACCACTTGATTCACGTTGCTCGCTCTCTTGCTTTCCTGTATTATCTGTACATACACCACTATGTGTGACAGCCGATGAGACCTTCGCATGGGGGCATGTCATTCATGGGGCTGTGCGTACACTTCTTGTATATAGCAAACGCCAAGTGAATGCTTATTTGAATTGATGCCTAGTCGATCAGGCATCTATCATCCATCCTTCTTACATCCAACAATAGATATTCAATTCATACTCACCAACACAGCAACTCACCAACATATTGCAGTATGCTTACATCTCTTCCATGCAGGAAATGACTCGTAGCCCAACTCGCGATAAACTTTCGGCAAACCCCGGTTATGGATCGATCTCGGGAGTGAGAATCGGCATCCTTGGCAGCCGCATTTGCTGGCGGGGTTGCCGCCATCACCCCCCCTCACAGCGTATATATAAAGTAATGTCCTTGCATCTGTCACAACTCATGGCTGACAGTCTCCTTAAACAAAACCCACAATGGCAGCACCAATCCCTTCCACTCAACAAGGCGCCGTCGTCCTCAACCCGGGCCCAAACTACCAGATCATTCATCGCGATGACCTCCCCGTTCCCCAACCAGGGGACCACGAAGTCCTCGTCAAGCTGACATGCACCGGTTTGTGGTAACGATTCCCCGCCTACTCATCTTTCTCGCATCCCACACCCGATCCGATTCGACACAGACTGCCTCGGGAAACTGACGGCTTCCAGCCACTCGGAAATCCGCGCCACCTCCGGCTGGAGCAATTACAACTCGATCATCGGCCACGAGGGCATCGGCACCGTCGTCCGGACCGGTTCCCTCGCCCCGCGGTCCTTACTCTCCGCCCGCGTCGGGGTGAAATGGCTCTACAGCGCCTGCACGCACTGCTCCGTCTGCACCTCTGGCCACCCGCACTACTGCCCGCACCAGCGCAACACCAGCCGCCACGTCCCCGGCACGCTGCAGCAGTACGTCCTGGCGGACGCGCGATTCCTGACCCCCATTCCAGAGACCGTGGCCGACGAGGTCGCTGCGCCGCTGCTGTGCGCGGGACTGACCATGGTGGGGGCGTTGGACCGGCTGGACGGCGTGCTGCAGCCCGGAGACTCGGTGGTGATTTCGGGGTCCGGGGGCGGGCTGGGCCATCTGGGGGTGCAGATCGCGGCGCGGGTGAAAAGGTGGAGGGTTCTCGCGGTGGACTCCGGGGAGGAGAAGAGGCGGTTGAGTATGGAGGCTGGTGCGGCGGCGTTTGTGGATTTCCGGGCTGAGGATGTGGTGGCGCGCGTGAGGGAGCTCACACACGGGGAGGGGGCTCAGGCCACGGTGGTCGTGCCGGGGGATCCGGCCGCGTTCAGGGTGGCGGCCGACTTGGTGAGGAATCTGGGGACGGTGGTGTGTGTCGGGCTGCCGAGGAATGATTTCGAGTTGCCGGTTTCCGCGACGCTGTGTGCGGCTAGAGGTATGTTTCTTCCTCTCGGAGGCAGGATGGCGGTTCGGGGATTAGGGAGCTGATTCGTGATGGTAGGGATCTCGATTGTTGGCAGCTCGGTGGGGACGGAGGAGCAGATGGCGGAGCTGTTGCGGCTGGCTGCTGAGGGGACTATCACGCCTGCGGTGAAGTGTTATGGGTTCGATGAGACAGTGAAGCTGATTCGAGATCTTGAGGAGGATGCTATCACGGGGAGGGCTGTGGTCAGAATCCCCGAGTGAGAGTGGGGTCAGGAGATGCGCTGGGTCATGTTTAGTGAGGGTTAAGTCTGCGACTTGTCTGTCCGGCGCATATCCTGTATGTAGCATTTGTGAGAGACGACGATTGTTCACATGTCTCGCAATTGAGCCTAAATGACCTCCAGGAATCGTCAGAGTCTGTCCTGTCAACTTGTCGACCCCCTGCCAACATGCATGAGTTCAGGCTAAATCAGCAGATACTTAAACAGCGCAGCCCTACTCCAATCCCCAGATCAGGCACCTCAAACCTCTAACCTCTAAGAATGACAGAATGCAGTTTCTAATCTATCTAGTGAATGCGCTACTAATCCCCCTCGTTACTGCAACCCGCCAGACCAACTACACCTACACCAACCCGATCCTCCCCGGATGGCATTCCGACCCGAGCTGCGCCTTCATCGCCGCCTGGGATGAGACTTTCTTCTGCACGACGTCGACCTTCCTCGCCTTCCCGGGGATCCCCATCTACGCCAGCAAGGACCTCATCCACTGGAAGCTGGTCAGCCACGCACTGTCCCGCCCGTCCCAGGCGCCGTTCCTACTCAACGCCACCAGCCAGTCCGAGGGGATCTACGCCTCGACCCTGCGCTTCCACAAAGGCACGCTGTACCTGACCACGGCGCTGATCTCTTCCACCGCGCCCAACGGCAGCGAATTCCTCGTCTTCACGACCACGGACCCCTACGCGGACGCGGCCTGGAGCGAGCCGATCACCATCACCACGACCCTCACCGGCTACGACCCGGATCTGTTCTGGGACGCCGCCGACAACGACCGACTCTACCTCACCATCGCGGGGTACAACCACTCCGCCACGCCGCTCATCTTCCAGTCCGCCGTCGCCCTCCCCGACTGGACCGCCACCTCGTGGCGCTACCTCTGGAACGGCACGGAGAACATCTGGCCCGAGGGACCGCACCTCTACCGCAAGGACGGATGGTACTACCTGGTGATCGCCGAGGGGGGCACCGGCACGAGCCACCAAGTCTCCATCGCGCGATCCAAGCACGTCACGGGACCGTACGAGCCCTGCCCCGCCAACCCGATCCTCACCAACAAGAACACCACCGCGTACTTCCAGACCGTCGGCCACGCGGACCTGTTCCAGGACCCGACCGGGAACTGGTGGGGCGTGGCGCTGGCCACGCGATCCGGACCCGCATGGGAGATCTACCCCATGGGTCGCGAGACGGTGCTCTACCCCGCCGAGTGGGAGGAGGGCGCCTGGCCTCGACTCCAGCCGGTCCGGGGGACAATGCGCGGACCGCTCCCTCCATCCTCACGAGCCGTGCCAGGCCAGGGTCCCTTTGTAGACGCGAGCGAGAGACTCTCCTTCGCGCCGGGCTCCCCCTGGCCCCCGACCTTGCAGACCTGGCGCCCCCAGCCCCCCGCCCCGGACCGGTCACTATTCACAATCTCTCCACCAGAGCACCCGCACACGCTGCGCCTCACCTCATCCTGGGCCAACCTAACCGGCAACGCCTCCTTCACCCCCGGAAAAGACCACCTCTCCTTCCTCGGCCGCATCCAAACGAGCACGCTCTTCGAGTACGCGGTTACCCTCCACGACTTCACCCCCGGCATCGAGGCCGAAGAAGCGGGCGTCTCCATCTTCCTGACGCAGACCCAACACGTCGATTTGGGGGTCGTGCTGCTGCGGGATGCCCACGGGAATCTGGCCCCGCATTTCCGCCTCCGCGTGGAAGCGTCCGGCCGCCCGGATCTGGTGGCTCCCGACGCAGTGGTTTCGGCGGTTCCGGCCGCGTGGTGGGGGAGGGGGATTGTGCTGCGGGTGCGCGCGCCGGATGATGCTGGGTATGTGCTGTCTGCGGCGCTGGTGGGGAGCCCCGGGAGTGAGATTGTGCTGGGCAGGGCGAGTGCGGGGGTTCTTAGTGGGGGGAGTGGGCCGTTTACTGGTGAGTTCAATTACTCGGTACTTCAGTTGTCGCTGGGTGATGTGATGTCATGGTATTCGATGGGGGTTGAAGGTGGGCTAACTGTTGTCCAGGGACGCTGCTGGGGGTGTATGCCACGGGGAATGGGGGGCCGGGGGAGACGCCTTCGTACTGGAGTGATTGGACGTATGTGCCGGTGGCGCAGGAGGTTGATGCTGGGGTGTTTGTGGATGCTTGAGAGGGTGTACTGTGTGTCTGTGTATAAGGGTGCTTGGGATGCCGGGTGGCTGATTGGCAAGGGGCAGGAACCGACTCAGGACACGGTACGACCTCCATGTATGCCTGGCAGCAGCTAGGGTGATGAGGCCACTCCCATAGACAATTGCTGATCAGTGCGGAGAATCAATTCTACACGCGTATAGCAATGCCAAGCAGGCAGCTGCAGCGATCACCCCGCTTCACCCCGCGCGAAATCAGCCTGTAGGCCTTGGAGTGTCTTCTGAGAGCATCGACAACAGGCTAAATCACACTGCATCCCAAACCAAGCTAGTACTACCCTTAACCAGACTATCTCCCCATCGCAGCAATTCATAAACGCTACACCATTGCATCATCACGAACACGGCGTCCGCCCATGGATAACATGCAACTCAACAAACAACTGCTGCCGCTCGGGACTGGCCGAGAAATCAGCCTGCACCTCGGCGATCAGCGCGCGACACTCGTCCTCCGACCAGCCCAGCACCCTCGTGAAAAGCGCCATGGTCAGGGGTTCGACCGAGTCGATCGCGTGGCCCTGCATGAGGACCCCCAGCCGCTTGAGCTTGTGGTCGCGGGCCCACGCGCCGATGGGGATCTTGACGACCTCCTCGGTGACATCGACAAAGGCGTTGCGGCGCAGCGTGTCGGCCAGCGTGTGCACGACGTTGATGGGCTTGCCGAAGCGGCTCGAAGCCTCCTGAAGGGAATGCTGCCACCGCGCGATGCTGGCGCTCGCGGGGAGAATGGGCCCTCCGCGCGCCTGGGACTGGAAGTCCACCCGGAACTCTTGGATCTCGTAGTATCCGCCGGGCACGAGGTGCCGGTGCGCCTGGGCGAAGAGACCGTTCCAGTCGGCGATGGAGCCGACCATGTTGCGCTGGTGGATGAAGTCGAACGCCTCGGCGGGGGAGTAGGGCCAGGGGGCTTCGATGTCGTCGATGATGAAGTCGAGGTTGGGGGGGACACTGGATGCGAAGGACAGATGGGTTCAGCCAATACACAACGACAGAATGGATTGATGTCGGCAGCGAACCAGGTAGGTTGGATCGGACTCAGATCATTCCCCAGCACGCGGGCCTGCGGCATCTCGTCTGCAATCTCGACGGCCCAGATCCCCGTGCCCGTGCCGAGGTCGAGGATGCGTCGCACGGGTCCGCGCAACGGGGCTTGGTAGAGCTTCCCCTGCAAGGCCATGCGGAAGATGTAGTGAACCATGTCGAGACGGTCCTGCTCGGCTTCATCGTTGGGGAAGGGGTATTCGCCTTCCCGGTAGGCATGGTAGCGGCGGCCGTTCTCGAAATTGTAGTCCTGGACGGAGGAGGCAAGGGAGGTGGTGAAGGAGTGGCTGTCGCTGGGGTAGTCCTCCTGGTGCAAGTCATCGACGTCGATCCATGTCTCATCGGGGTGGTCGGGAGCCATCATTTGGGTGGCTAGAAAGAGCAAACAGTGCTAGACCCGGGGGGATGGATGGATGGGACCAGGAATTCGGAGCTTGCCTTCACTAATAAGATGTGGGGTTCAGCTGCGCGGGCTTTACCGGCATTGTCCTAGTCACAATGGCCAGGTGATGGGTACTGTACTGTACCAGTTTGTACTAGACTAGACTAGAGAATTTCTAGGCTGTGAAGACGCCTTTGATAGAGTTGATCTGATGTGTTTTGGGCTAGTATCGTATCAATTATCTTATGTGGCCACCTCTTATTGGACGGATCGACTCAGCGAGCATTTGTCGATAGATCCAGCTGGCGGTTGGGCAGGATTGGTTGGTGAGAAAGTCCCCAGATACCCAGTGCCATGCGATGGCACTGCACGATGACCGCAGTGAAGAGTTCGTCGGGGGTCTAGAACCAGGATATACCCCACTTTGCCGTCGTGGAGAGTGGGCCCATTTGCTAGTCCTGCTCCGCGGTAGTCAAAAAGAGCCCAGGACTCCAGGGCGTGGTAGAATTGGTTCTATTCTTACTTCTTCCGCGTGAATCATGAATATGGCGTGACCATGAATTGTTGACTCAGGACGCGTTAGTAATGACATGATAGCTGTCATGGCCGGAAGTGACTTCCATAATACTACAACGCGCACTCCGTACTTTGAGCAGAAAGAAAGAAACAGAAAAATTCAGCAAGATAGGAGAGATATTCCTAAATCAAGCACAAGTTGCAATAGAAAGGATACATGCTCAATCCTCAATCCATCGTGATGCAGACTCCTTGCCGATAAACGGATGGCGATGAAGAAAGCCCTAACCACGTCCATCTTACATTAAGAACTAATGAGTCGACTCTCAGTCCCAACCACCCCAATCCACCTATGATACAGTCCATGATCTCCATCTCCATCCCCATAACCAACCTCAATCAAACCCCCAACACCGTCCCATTCTCCCTCCTCACAAACTCCCAAAACACATCCAGCTCCGCACTCCTGGCCCCATCGACCACAAACACCGCTGGCTTGCCCAACGGCGCCTGCACCGTCACCGTCTGGCCCGCCCGATACTTCACCCCGGACCACACATGCAGATACGAGCGGCCGCGGACATCCCCGGCCGGCAAATACACCTCCACCTCACGCCGCCCCTCATCCAGCACCGGCGCCACATACAGATCGCTCCCCAGGAAGAAACTCTCGTAGCTGATCTGCCGCGCCCGCGCGTCCTCCGGGTGGTACAGCACCGGCATCCGCAGCAGCGGCCACCCCTTCGTCTCGGACTCGGTCCGCAGCACCCGTCTCCGGTACGGCCCCAGCGCCGCAAACAGCCTCGCGTTGTACGCGAAATACGCGTAGGTGGAGGCGTTGCTGTAGAACTGCGCATTGACCTGGGGGACGTTGCCCTCGTGGGACCGGAAGAAGGCGCTACTGACGGCGGCGAGTTCGCCCCACCGGCCCAGCAGCTCTGGGGAGCGGGGGATTGCCCCCGAGGAATTCTGGAGGCGCGGAGGCTCGAAGATGGTGGTGTAGCCCCCGATGTCCGAATGGCTGTGCGCGTAGCCCGAGACGCCCATGTGGGCCATGATGGTGACGGCGGATTTGATGCCGTCGTTGCGCGTCCAGGTGATGGCCTGGTCGCCGGCCCAGAAGAGGTTCATGTGGCGGTTGGCGCCCATCGAGGCCGAGCGGTGGAAGGTGACCATCTCCGCCGCCAGCGGGGTGGTCGCCGCCACCCCGCGCTGGAAGGCCGCCCAGTCGCGCGGGTAGCGGTTGTGGTAGGTGAATGCGTCCTCGCCTTCCGGCAGATGGGCGAGTTGCGTGTCCGCGGTGATCGGCGTGTACTCGCCGAAATCCCACATGCAGCCGGAGATGTTGGCGCTCCAGACCTGGTCGCGGAGCACGGCGGCGAACCACTGCCGCGTGGCCGCGTTGGTCAGGTCCAGGATGCCCGCGTCGATGCCCTTGCCGCTGGAGATGATGGCCGTCGTGTTGGTCGTCGTGTTCTGCACGGTGTAGTGGTGCTGCGTGGCTTCGAGGAAGAGGTTGCGGCGGTAGCCGTCGGATTTGCTGCTCACGTTGGCCAGGAACGGGTTGACGTAGGCGAGCGTGCGCACGTTGTGCTCGCTGCGCAGCGCCTGCACGAACTCGCTCCACGTCGGGTATAGGTTGGTGTCTGGTTCCCAGTTCCACCACAGGCGCGAGATGTTGATGTGGCCGTAGGGGGCGGATTGGAGGTGCGTGCCGGACCTGGGATGGGTGGGGGTGGTGTTGTTAGTGGTAATCGGGTTGGATGGGGTCGCGAGCAAGGTAGACTCACCAGTCTTGCAGCCAAACCGCCGCGACGGGGCAGTCGTGCTGCAGCCCTTCTTCGACGATGCGGTTCACCTTGTCCTGGCCGCCTTGAATGCCCAGGACGGCGCCCTGGTCCACCCATTCGGGCAACGAAGGCATCCGGCCCGTGTACTCGGTGAGCATGGTGATGCCCTCCAGCATGTTGTCGGCCTTCATGAAGTGCCCATGCACGGTGAGGGCGTCGTAGCGGACCGTGACGCTGTCGGGGTCGCGGAAGTCAAAGGCCGCGTACGCGCTGTCGTCCTCCAATAGGTAGAAGACGTGGCCGTCGGAGCTGATGTACTGGGGGATCGCAGTGTAGGTGGTGTAGCGGTCGCCTCCGCTGAAGAAACTCTGCGAGTCCTCGATGGCTGTGTAGGGCTGGTCGCCGCGGCCCACCCCCTGCTCACGGGAGAAGATCGGGATGGTCTGATTCTTCATCGACGCGAAGGAGGCCTGGGCTCCTAGGCCATAGAAGTCCTCCGAGGGGTGCGAGCCGAAGGTGAGGTAGAGTCGCTCCATGGGCGCGCTGGCATCGCGGCCTGCGTCGACGTTCACCTCGAAGGCGACGCGGTCGGACAGATTAGCCGGAACCCAGAAGCTGCTCGAGTATGCGATGTCTTGGTTGCTGCAATTCAGCAGGTAGCCTTGCACCGTCACACCATGGCCCAGACTGTCCGGACGAGTCGACCGCGCGACATCGGTGACGTTCTGGCCCTGGCAGCGGCCCTGATCGACATTGGTGATCTTGAAATTCCCACTCGAGTCGACAATTTGATCCTTCCCGGCGCTGGCACTGAGGAAGCTTTGACCGGGCACCGTGCTGAGGACGGTTTGGTTGTGTTGAAGGATGGACACCTGGTGCAGGTCGGACTGCCAGGCGAGTTCGAATCCGTTGCCCAGAGACCAGGTGGAGCGAGCTTGTCCCAGCGACAAGGAGGTCGCAAGGACGGCCAATGCGCCGAGATGAGAGCGTGCCATGTTGTGGCCTTGATTTGGTCTTCCGCATTGTCTCGGGGGTTGCCCGGCATTTTATAGCTTCATGCCGTCGGGATTTGAGGAGTGAAAATTCGCGTGGGACGAAGCATTGCCGACATGGCTTGATCGGTGGGTCAGTGAAGCCTCAACTGTGTTGTGGCTTGAAGGGCATTGTCTATATCGCGCAGAGGAGAAATGCTCGTGGACAGCCCTATTCCGGGAGTACGGGTGGCATTCACTTCGAATCTCTGCTCGGATGACTTTCCTCATCCGCAACCGCACCGTCATCGCAGCCTGCAGCCAAGGTCAGCGCTGGGATAGGTAGTGGACCCCGTCGGCAAACAGACCGAACGATTTGGGCAGGGGGAGAGGCCGTTGGCTGCAGTCGAAGGGGATCGGAAGATTTCGTGAAGGGTTTGGGGAAAAGTGACGATACTTGCCGGATAGAGTGGCGGTTCCCCACTGTTTCTGGGGAATCCGGAGAGATGGTCTCCACCGGGGTTCGACCTCTCGGGTCGAGGTTGGGCGTTGAATTCGCTGTACTTGGCTCGGTCGCTTGGCTTGCTTGGACTTTTAGTTAATGCTGGGCAGTGAGGACAGCCACTGCCGTCATTTGTGGGAATCTGAGGGGTTTGGGGTGTCTTGGAATATATTCCCGGTGTGGTGATACTTGATTGCTTTATCTGATATCCACGACTCTCCACCAGCATGAGATTACACATGTGAGTCGGGCAATTCAGCCTAAATACAGGGACGGGGCATCGTAGCAGTGTAAGTGCGATGCAGGACTATTGAATGAAAGTCCCAAGAAATGACCATTGGCCGAGTTTGTGGATTGTTTGAGTAAAGAGGTTGAGATGGTTAAAATAGCTGCACGTAAAACAGAGCATAGGATATGGTACGTAGCAGTAACGCTTATCTTCAACAATGGCCGGGTGGCGCAATGGTAGCGCGCTGCCTTCCGGTTGAGGATGTGGCAGTGGTTGCGCGTTCGAGTCGCGTCTCGGTCGTTTCATTTTTACCTTCATTTTTTTACCTTCATTTTTTTTTCTTGCTCTTCCTTCCCTTCCTTTTCTCACGGAGTTCTTCCTGTTGAAACACACACACACACACACAAGATCAGATGCAACCGATAATTCACTGCTTGGATTCGGAAATGTACGGTGCTATATTTGCATCCAATCGATATCGTTATGCTACCCACCACCCATTCTCTTCTCTGTCGAACTCCACAACCCTCACACCTCCCCCAAAATGATCTCAGCAGCCTAGCACCCAGTCAGTCAACAAGTCAATATCCCCCACGACATCAAGAGAAAGTAACTTACCCTCTCCGCAACCCCATACATAGGCGCCTGATAATGCGCCGCCAACGGAATCGGAATGACCCCCGCATCGACCACCCGCAGCCCCTCGACCCCCAACACCCTACAATCCCCATCCACCACCTGTCCCATGGCACAAGTTCCCGACGGATGGAAGACGGTACCCGCGCCCATACGCCGGGCACGACTCTCAATCGCCTCATCCGACCAGTCCCCGCGGAGGGCGTCCTCGACCCCCCACTCCACGGCATTTAGCCCCTCGACCGCCTGGATTGCACGCGCACAGCTCCGCACGCACTCGTACAGCGCCGAGCGGTCGACGGGCGAGGCAAGCAGGTTGGGATCCAGGATGGGCGGGTCGGCGGGGTCGGCGGAGCGCAGGGTGACGGTGCCACGCGAGATCGGGTCCACGAGGATGTGGGCGATGCTGAAGACGCGTTTGCCGGGCCAGCCGGGCGCGAGGGGGGTGCGGGTGCATGTGTCGACGGAGGTGTAGCTGTTCGCACACTGTCAGTGAATGCTTCAGTAAAGTGAGCCGAAGGCGCTTACACCGTGAACGCCTCGACCTGCAGCTTGCCTTCTGCCGAGTAACGCTGGTACTGGTCCGCAGGGAGGAATTGTCGGGCCAGCTCGCGGGTGCCCTGGTCGGCGGGCGCGAAGGAGATCCAGTCGTAGGGCAGCCCCGCGGTCCAGTCGAGGTCGGGCCCCTGCATTTCGCCATCGCCCAGGACCGCGTTGGGGAGGTCGATGGCCCAGTAGGTGAAGATGGCGGGGTGGTCGGCGTAGTTGCGTCCGACGGGGAGGTCGAGGATCGGGGGGATCTGGTGTCGTGCCAGCTCCGCGGCCGGGCCGATGCCACTGCACGTACAGTACATCCCGTCAGCATGCCCTAATTCGTATCTTAGGACAACTTATGGCCTTGACACAAGAGGAGACGGTGACCCCACCTCAAGAGCAGGATCTTGGGAGAGCTCTGCGCGCCCGCAGAGAGAATGACTTCCTTGCTCGCCTCGACGTAGAAGCGCTCATGCGTGTCGGTATCGTCCACAGGCCGCAGGACGACCACTCCTTTCGCCGCGCCCTGTTCCACGACCACCTTCTCCACCAGAGACCGGGTCCACAGCGTGACATTCTCCCCGAGCACGTAGCCAGCAGCATAGCTCCTCACCCCCTCGTAGGTGGAGTTGAACGCCTCCGCGTACCCCTCGGGATTGCCCCCGTTGATATCCAGCGCGTGCTGGCACCCACGCAGCTCGTGGAACCGTCGACTCTTCTCGCGGAGGGGATAGTTACGCGGCCTGCCGCTGTTCGTCGCATGGCTGACCTACGGCCGATCAGCATCATTCACCATCACCTTTCCCTCAATCTCCCACAGAATCACGAACGGACCTTGATCGGACCATCGTGGCCATGCAGATCCGTAGTGGGAAGCCCGCGCTCCCGCAGATCCGCCGAGGGGAACCAGGTCTCCGACTTCTTGAAATACGGCAGGAGACTGCTCCACGACCACCGCCGGTCTTGCACGAGCTCGGCCCATTGGTCGCTACCCCGTACCTGGACTTAGTATCTCATCCGTGAAGAATTGTACAGAGGAAAGGGGAGGGGGGGGGGTACTAATCAACGGCGGGCCCCCGCGTGAAGGTCTGGTAATTCACCGCGGAGCCGCCGCCCACGATCTTGCCGGACGTCAGATTGACGACCTTGCCTCCAAATCCCCGAGCCTGGGGTACCGAGCGGTAGTTCCACTCGAGGGTCGAGTCGAAGCCCCCCATGATGCCCAGGGTGGGGAGCACGCGGTCGTCCTTGTCGACCCCGGCCTCGAGGAGGAGGATGCGGAGGTGGGGGCGCGCATGCGAGATGCGACTCGCGAGGACGCAGCCTGCAACTTGATTCAGACTTTAACCTCTAATTCATAGTTGGGGAGGGGGTTACCAGCGACACCCGCTCCGACGATAACAAGGTCAAAGGAGAGTTTGGGGATTTCGGGATCCATGATGAGACTTGCTTTGCGAGATCAAAGTACTTTGCAGGCAAAGGAGTGTGCCAGATGGCAGTGGCTGTCACCTTATATCTTTATATCTATTCACTGAAATGATAAGTATACCGGTGATGAGAAAGTGGCTGCGACGCATCCATGGGTTGCAGTAAGCTGACGGGAGGAGCAAATCGTATCTTGCTCTTTCCATGGGTTTGCGGGTTAGCGTGCGGATTGCCCCGCATCGGCAAGAGGATTATTGCCCCGCAGTAGACCTTGATGTCAGCATTGCTGGAAATGAACTTAGATTGTGATTATCATGCATAAGATGATACCACTGCTTCCGCATGCACAAGTCTAACTTCCAGCTGTGGGCCCCTGTCAGCGATCGTTCTTTGTCTGACATTCGTGAGCGAGAGCATATGCTGCCGGGTTCGGATCCGCCGGGAGGAGCTCGTACAAGGTTGGTTCTGGTGTTGCCTTGTAGAGATCTAGAGCTCTGCTTACAGCCCACCTCTCCATCTGGATCCCTTTATTTGTGAAGCAGGCAGTTGGCCTGGACATAAAGACCATCTGGGATTGACTATGGTGCAG
The DNA here is from genome assembly GCF_003184825.1 of Aspergillus fijiensis CBS 313.89. Classification (NCBI taxonomy): domain Eukaryota; kingdom Fungi; phylum Ascomycota; class Eurotiomycetes; order Eurotiales; family Aspergillaceae; genus Aspergillus; species Aspergillus fijiensis. Next base: position 436,022 of record NW_024468998.1, on the reverse strand, counting down.
ATCATGTGCAACTCAGGAAGGTATTGAGGTAGATTATAGCACATGGCAAGGAGAGACAGGACTGTAGCATTCACCTTGCAATACAAACCCACCCATTAACTCGATTCCTATCATATCTCCCTCCACCCTTGTTCTCAACCCCCATCAGCTCATTCACCTGTCTGTAGCTCATCAGCAGATTCTGTCGCTGTACTAGCGCCAACATGACCAACAGGATGGATTCATTACCTCCCCAAAAATCTCTTCCCTTGACTACCGAAGAAGCTTAACCATCCTTACTAGGGTCAAGAAAGCTAGGCCTGGAGGAGCACCAGACCCAAGATACAAGCGTGCGTGAAATTATCTCCATGAAACAGATGCACTCCACTTCTTCTTTAGCCACCCATCCACCCAGCTAACCCTAAGATTGCAACCTAACATCACCCCCCATCACCCCCTCCAGAATCACCCCAATCACCACCCCACCTCAACCACCCTCACCCATCCATCTACTCCTCACACCCAAAACTCCCCGCCAAATCCAACCCCCCCTCTCCATCCCACCGCAACACCCCCGGCCACAAACACAACTCCCTGGTAACTCTCCTCCCAACCCCGGCCACCTCCGCAAACAACGTCTCCGGCTCAACCGCATCCTCCACCCAGCGCACCAGCGCCCCCAACGCATCCACCGGCACCGGCCCATACCCGACGCCGAAATTCCCCCCACAATGGCCCGCCCCGGGAGCCAGGAACAGCCGAAAGAAATCCTCCACGTCGACATTCTGCTCGCTAAACGCCTCCCCCACCATCTCCCGGTACTTGACCGTCCCCGCCGGCGGCACGATCTCGTCCGCTAGCCCATGCCACGCCAGCAGCTTCCCGCCCGCCTGCTGGAAGCCCTCGAGCCCCAGCTGCTCTTTGGACAGGAGGTCGCCGAACTGCTCCCGCGAGGCGTGCACCGCATCCACGAATCCGGGGATGGTGAGGGTGGAGATGTTGTAGGTGGGGTTTTTGAGGAGGAAGTTGCGCAGCCAGCTGACGGCGGGGAGGAAGGGGTTTATTCGTGTTGTCGCTGTTGTTGGGTGGGTTCCGTTAGTGGTGGTGGTATCGGCGGTGCCGCGGAAGGATGCTCCCGGCGGGAGGCCGTACCAGAGGGTGTCGCCGGTGGCCGGGTCGACGGGGCCGTTCAGGATCGCCTGCACGAGGGTGGCATGCTGCTCGGTGATTGTGACGGAGGTATTGGTCTCGGCGCAGGGGATCGTCGTGCTCACGAGCCCACTCGCGTCGAAGGGACAGTTGCCGGAGCCGGAGATGAGCCCGTCCGCCGCCCCGTCCAGCGCGTCACACGCCTCGATGATACTCTGCTGGAACGCGGAGAACACGCACTGTGGCGGCGGCGGCGGCGGCGGCGGCGACGAGGCCGAGGAGGCGTTCAGCATCAGCGCCGGCGGCCAGAGCAACCACGCGAACAGCTCGGGGAGGTGGATCCCGGGGCTCGCGGCCAGGATCCCGTCGTAGTCGGCGGGGTAGAGCGCGGCGGCGACGAACCCCTGTCGGCCGCCGGTGGAGCAGCCGTGCCAGTAGGAGAAGCGCGGCGCGGTGCCGTAGAACGCGGTGGTGAGGGCCTTGCCCAGCACGGCCAGGTCGTGGACGGAGCGGTGGGCGTAGTTGGTCAGCAGCGCCGTGTTGAGCCTGCCGTCCGCGCGTAACCCCCACTGCCCCGTCTGCGGGTCGATCGTGCCGTTCAGCGTCAATCCCCCCTCCGTGGCCGCCGCTGCGTAGCCCTGGATCACGGCCGCGGGCTGCGCGTACCCGATGTAGCCGGTGGCCAGGCCGCCGCCACCGGTCGCCAGGAAGCGGCCGTTCCAGGCGGAGGGGAACGGTAGCCAGACGGAGAGCTGGACCAGGTCGGATTCGTTGGCGTGGGTGAGGGTGACCGTCACGTCGCAGAAGTCGAGTTTCTGGCCTTGGGTGTAGGGGGACTGGTAGTTGTGGACTTCGTGGCTGGTGAGAGAGAGGATCTGGATGTCGGGGATGCTGCTGCCGACTTTTAGAGTGAGACCCTCGCAGGGTTGTGGCTGGGGGCAACGGCGAAGCGTGGATGCCTGGGTGAGAAAGTGCACGATGCGAGAGAGCAACATGGCTGTTGTGGGGAGAGATTGCCTGTGTTGGTGGTTTGATCGGTGCCTAAATTATTATGTTAGCTGTCTGTATGTAATTCAGTTATTATGTATACACTGTACGTGAATAGCTCGAGTTGAGACGTTGAGACTCTGCGTAGGAAGTACTGCACCCCGTGTTCACTCGATCACAGGTGGTGAGTACAGTCCCAGTCCTCTGCTCAGTTGCAGTAGTGAAAGTGAAGCTCCACGCTGTTCAAATCTTGTTCACAAATCTCGAGAAAGCAGAGAAAGCAGAAAGATATTTGTTGAGGAGAAGCCAAACAGAGTTTGCTTCAGCAGAGGACAACAAAGAAATGGACCAGGGGTGAAAGTGAATACTCACCGATCCGCACCGAGCCGGACGGGAAACATCCGTGGATCCCCCAACAGCCTTTCTGGATGCTGTGGGTTGGGCCCATGTGATTCTGTCTTCCTTAGTTAGTTTCCAGTGGGTAAGGTAGTGTGGTGAGTGAATGCTGTCTGGTTGGGATGTTGTACTGGTAGGACATCTCCCGCCTCATGCACCCCGTTGCGGCTACTCTGACTGGTGGCTGTGCTGGTAGCATCTTCCAGACCTTTACTGAGCTTGAGTTGCTGCTTGAAGAACCCAGCTCTCAGGGGAGAATAATCGACATGCAACCAGGCATTACCAACCTAAGTTGCCAGCATCTACAGCCCTCTGTCCGGCCACTGGCCTACCCCAACATCGCAAAGAATGCCTTTACTGTCTGCCTCATCGAGCTGCGATGGATTGTAGAAAAGAAAAAGAAATTCGTCAAATAAAATACATCGTAATGCTAATAGCACAAATATGCGCGGATCGAAATGAAATAACCCATCGTTGAAACACCATCAAGCGACTACCAGCAAATGTCCTTGCGCCCCGCTAATACCACTACCCATTGCGCCGAAGTAAAACCAGCCTACCGCATATCCACATGGAAAAGATACCGCTGCCGGATCTGTGCGACATCATACACAATGTACTCGTTGTACATGAGCGACGCCGCATTCCGAACCGCCGCCCCGTGCGCCGTGTCCGGCATCTTGACCCCGGCCAGGCTGGGATGGACGCAGCCCGCATCCTTCCAGCCCGCGGGGATCGAGCGGCCCCGACCCAGGGTCGCGATCTTGTTCTGCTTCGCGGCGTCTTCGCCCGCGTTGAAGTTGCCGTGCTCCAGCTCGAGCATGGGGTCGCCCAGCTCCGCATCGCACAGCAGCAATAGACCCTTGTTGCCACTGCCGTAGGCGCAGCAGTAGTTGGCCGACTTGGTCGACATATCCGCCAGGTAGACGCCCTTGCCGAACATGTACCCGTTGACGGGGGCTTCGGGGGGCGCGATGCGCAGACCTTGACTCAGGATACCACCGAAGTTGGTGCTGCGAGATCCGTGCCACAGGAGGCGGCGGTCGCCGTTTTTAATCTTGGCAAAACGGGAGGAGTTGAAGCGGTCGTTCTCGCCTTGGCGCTCGATACGGAAGATGTTGATGACCTGTGAGGGAGATTAGCTTAGGCTTGATCTCGGTATGACATGTCTTGAGCTCACATTAAGGCCCACACTGTGAGATGCACCACGCGATCGCACAAGGTAGGTTTCCAGCTCTTGAAACTCGGTTGAGGTACGGGCCACTGCATATGGTCAATAATAGTCAACTTCCAACCCGTGTGCTGAACCTACATGGTGTCATCTCATTCATTCCCAAGCCCTGGAACTGGCGATCGAGCTGGTGGATCATCTCCGCGTCCTCCGCGTCCTTCATGATATTGTTCGCAACCTCCATATCCGTCAACGTCTCCAGCAGCTCAATTTCTCTCTTCAGAAGATCACCCTGGGTGAGAACAGGCGGCCTATTGCGTCCAAAGACGTGGGGGATTGTAGTGAAGTATTTGTTGCTGAGGAACTCCGCAGCGCCCTGAAAACTCAACCCGTACTTGGAGGCTGCCAACGCCGGGTCGGTCACAAGTTCTGACAAATCCTTCAACGCCTGGAAACCTGTTTGAAGGGTACGCTTGCTCAATTTGCCCAGGGGCAGCTTCTTCGCATCGTACGACATGGCAGCCATGGTGGACAAGAAGAATTCCTGGTTGAAGATGAACGCCATCAAGTCCTGCACCTGCACGGGCAGAGCACTCTTGACCTCCACCTTGGGCTTCTTTTCGACCTTCTTCTTGGCCGCGGGCGCGTCATCCTCATCCTCATCCTCCTCCTCCTCATCCTCCTCGTAGTTACGCTCGATGAACGTATACTTGTTGTTCTTGGGTGGTTCCAGCCGCTTCTCCCACGTGAGGCCCGATTTGTCCTTGAACTTCTTCTGGAACTCGGCCTCGGCGCGGGCAAGGGACCCATTACCCAACAGGGCATGTTGGCCACTCTCTCCGACTCGGCCCCAGTGGGTCCAGGTCATGAACTCCGTCTGGGTAGGGTTGGTGAGAAGCTGAATGCGGTAGAACTTGTTATTGTTGTTGGTTGCGCTGGTCTGGTTCAGGGTGGCATCCCAGATGGTCGACTCCGGGTCGATGTACACTTTATGAGAGCCTAAGCAAATCTGTCAGCTCTTGACACCACTCCCACCAGCAAAGTTGGATCACGAACGTCGAAGCGAGCACTCATCATCCACAGGGATGTTCAGCGCCTTTGTCCCAGCCTTCTGCGCATTCTTGAGCTTCTTAGTCGTCCCATCCTCGTTGACCCCCAGCGCCTGCTCCAGCGTGCGCTTCTTCTTGGTCTCTTCACCATCGGTCTTGGCTTTGTTGCTCGCGTTGTCCAGAAGAAAGTCCTTCTCCGCCAGTCTCTTGCCGGCCGTTTCGGAGTCGATGAGCCAATCCAGCGAGACGATGTTGCAGTACGGAACCTTGCATGCCTGCGTGTCTGGGGAGGGAAGAGTCAGTAGGGCGTCCAGACAGCAGTCACCTGCAAGATTGTGCAACGCTCCAAGCTTCCCCGCGGGGCTGTCCGTTGGGACAGCTCGGGGATGGACTCACATTTGCGACTCTGGTTGGCTACTTCTTTGGGGGTTGTGATCAGGTGGGTCAGGGTCTCAGTGATGGCCCCACTGAATTCAGCTCCCTGTTTCTCGATGATGGAGGTGAGGTCGGCTGTGAGAGTCAGTTTGTTGCCATCAGGACGATTGGAAACGAGACTGGCGTATGATCGGGGCATTCGCACCTTGTTTGTAGCCGGGGAAAGTCCCGCCTACGGCGATGACCAAGCCGTCTAGAGGTAGTTTTGTCATGGTTATGAGAGGGCAGTGAAAGGGACCTGAATGTGCAGGGGAAAGAGTGGGTGAGTGAGCTCGCCGAGCAACGGTGTTTGGCCTGGTTGCGAATACGAGGTCTTGCGGGTCACAATGTGTCTGGATAAGGGGAAGATGAGCCTGAGATCAAAGTTCATCAACACTGGAGATGGTGTGGGAATCAAAGGAGAGGATAGAGATGACAAAAGCGAAAGGATTGAAGGAGATGTACATGGTTATAAAGCGAGGGTGGAGCGATGAAGATGCTATAGGCAAAGCAGCTACTTGCCTGTTTGGTCCCCGCCGCTAAGCCGATCGCTAGCCTGAGGCCTCAGCGCCCGGCTGTTGCCTGAAGACCCTTAGCAAGTGAGGAGCGTGATTGGCCGGAGCTCGGGTGGACCGGCCAGGCACCGGTCGGGGCACGTGATGCTGCCTGTGCTGAGTGGAACTCAACGCTGCAAGGGACACCCTCGGTGGCCTGAAGCTTAAGGTCTGGGTGTGGTTGGATTGCACCTGGCATGGGGGAAGTGATGCTTGTTGTGTCTTGGCATCAGATTATCATGAGACTCCCCAACTACCTTATGCCAAAGGCAAAGCCCACGACACGGTAAAAAGAGCGCAAAAAAGAAAGTGGCGCTGCCCGGAATCGAACCGGGGCTGGCACGGCCACAACGTGACGTCATACCACTAGACCACAGCACCTTGATTATATAATGTGCCAACATCTCAGCAATCATATCCTACAGTCTAGCTTACAGGTTGAACGACAAAACAGCCAACCCACCTTATCTCGATTCCACGATAGCGACCCTTTCTTGACACTACATCAAACCAACCAACTCCCACTGCATAGACATATATGATAAGATACTCAATGTTCATTCCCAATTTTTATGCTAACCTAACCCTGCAGAATGCCAATGCAAATGCCATGACAGAAACGCTCCACGTCACTAAGAATTATCATTACATATACAATGCGGTATAATAGTGTTTGTCCTTCCCTGCGTCATCCACATGCAGCGCAACCCTTAGTGGGCGGCCCCATTCTCCCCCTCCAGCACATGGTCATCCTCATCGGGCGCATGCGACTCCTGCGCCTTCTCGTAGAACGGCGCAAACTTGCTCTTCATCCGCAATCTCCGCCCAAAGAAGTAGAAGCCCACGGGGATGGGAACCAGAATCGCAGCCACGCAGCCCAGCAGGGTCGAGGCCCACTCGATGCCCATGTTGTTGAACATCTGGCGCGAGAACAGCGGGAAGCTGGCGGCGACCATGGATCGACAGAAGGTGTTGGCGGCGATGGCGGAGGCGGCGAACATGAGGTAGGTGTCGATGAGGTAGTTGAAGAGCTGGATGAAGATGATCAGCAGCCCGAAGCCGGTGAACAGGCCACTCAGCGTGGGCACGATCCAGTGGACGCGGCCGGTGTAGCCCGCCCAGCCGAACCAGAACAGTCCCGCGGCGAAGAGGGCACCGCCGACGATGACGGGGGGCAGCCGCCATTCGGGGACGGGCACGCCGCCGTTGGCGTCCAGCCGGCGGCTGTACCCGGGCGAGCTCCAGATGATGTACCCGGCCGCGATGATGAGCCCCACCACCATGCCGAACAGCGGCAGCCCGCTGACGCCGGCCTCCATGTGGTACACCCCCTGGAAGACGAGCGTGTACGCCGTCAGGAAGCAGTACAGCAGCCCGTAGATGAAGCTGAGGTAGATGGTCACCGCCAGGATCAGGGGCTCGTTGATGAGCAGGCGCAGCGGGCGCGAGAAGTTGTTGATCACCAGTTCCCGCAGATCCACCTCGATCTCCTCCTGCTTGGCGTGGATGCCCCAGTTCTTCGTGCGGCGGCGCAGCTCCGAGGCTTTGGAGACCAGGATCACCGGCGGGTACGATTCGCGCAGGAAGAAGACGTTCAGCACAAAGGCCGCGTAGCCCATGAACGCGGGGATGTAGGCGGTCCAGCGCCAGCCGAGATAGGAGGCGTTGATGAAGCCCGAGATGAACGGCGCCAGCAGGGGGCCCAGGAACACCGTGCCAGAGAACATGGCGATGGCCACCCCGCGCGTGCGGTTGTCGTACATGTCGGAGAAAATCGCCGCCACGACCGCCAATGGGGAACTGCCGAAGATACCGCAGAAGAACCGACAGATCATGAGGGTTTGGAGATCCTTGGCGACGGCGACGGCCGTGTTGAAGATCCCGAACCCTAACATCGCGACGACGATCGGAAGTTTACGACCCTTCAACTCCGACAGCGGGGCCCAGATCAGCGGACCCGAGGCGTATCCGATGATGTACAGCGAACTCGACAGGGTGGCCACTTCGAGACCAACATGGAAGTGCTTCGCGACATTGGTGCTGGAACCGCTGAAGACGGCCGAGTCAAAGGTGGAGCAGATACTGGTAAACGCGAGGATGGCACTGATGTACACTCTAGACGGGGAGAGGGAAGGTAGTTAGCCATCCATCCTTTGGCTACCGGACAATGTACTATTAGAAGCAATGCATGAGAAGACTTACTTTCGCATCAAGGGCCAATTCTGAGGGTATAGAGGATCGGCAGGCCCATCGAATTCGACGACATAGTCTTCACGGGCGGGGAGAGGAGGAGGGTAGGGCTTGCCCCCGCCGAACGCCGGCAACGGGCCTCGAGATGGTCGCGACTTGACACTTTCTCCCACCGTCAAGGCATGCTGAAGACGTTGGGTCTCGATGCGACTCAGCGCATGGGAGGTCCCCGTGCGGAGGCGCTCGAGGTCAACTTCGGTATTTCGGGACTGGAGCCGGTGAATCTGGGGGTTATAGTCGATGGAGCTGCTCGAGCCGGACGAAGCCGAGCCGGAGGAACTCGGCCGGTCTGGATTCTCAGAAGACCTCCGCGGGTCTTCCTCTTTGGTGTGAGGGCGGGCATCGGCTTCCGCCATCTCGAGCTCTTTGTCGAAGGCAGACATACTTGATAGTTCGACTCAGAAGGGGCGGGAGATGGAGGCGAGAGGGTGAGAGGAAGAGAGGAGACACGAAGGTGGGAGTGGAATGGCCACCAGAAGCTTGATTGAAAAGTGGAAAACCTGGAAAGAGAAACAAGCTCCAGGGACCAGACGGCATAATATTGTTACAGTTAAACCCAAGGAAGAGAGAGAGAAAAAAAAAAAGGGACATTCAGCCTTTTTTTTTGCCTTGACCAGATCCATGAATCAGGCGCAGTGCACCATTCCGACTTATCCGTCCAGCTGCCCTCGCCCCACATTTAACGGCTTCCGGGAGTAGTTGGCATTGCCGAACCCAGAACCAGCACACCTCGTTGATCTCAGCTCCAGCACACACCGATAGATGGGAGGTACTAGTGGTACTAGTGAAGTTTCCAATTGACCGTTTGTTTCATCCATTGAGCAGCAGATGCAGTGAATAGAGCAGATGAAGTGATTGCGGTGATGTGATGCTTGCATCTGGTGCCTCAGGCCTCCAGGCAACAGTGGTCTGGCCCCATTGGCCGACAGCGGGACAATGCCGCCATGACGTCAGCACTGGGGGTGAGTAAGACACTCAACTGGCATGCATTGATTAGTCGTGTGGAATCGTATTCTCTCATTGTTGTCACATCCGTCATCACGAATCTTCCTGATCCTTCTTAATGATTAGTATCCCAGTCGCAACCACTTGCCGTATACCCGAGACAACTCAGGCAGAGAGAACGCTCTCTGCGTGTTGCGCATCTGTGTCTGTCTTCTCGCGCACTTGCAGACAACAGCGACCTCGAGGCCAAGTTCGGAACTTCCGAATGGCTCCAGGCTGCCACGTGAGAGGGGCCTCTGCTTGCGGCTGTCGATGGAAAATTCCTCAGAGTGGCGACCAATTCTGAAACTATCGATTCGGAATCTGCCCCGCCAGTGGGGCGGCTAGTGCTTTGTACGGAAGGCGGTAAGGGAGGGTGCCAGGTGCTGCCTGGAGATCATGGCTGCCCAATCATTCATCCCCCTTTTTCTTCCTGGTTGGGTTGTAGAATCCACTGCCATGCCAAGTCTTTTTGGCTCTCTTTTTCTTTTTCTCTTTCTTTTTCTTTCTTTTTCCGTTTTTCTGTTTTTCTTTTCTTTTCTTTCTTTTTTGGTCGTGCTGTGTTCACAGTGTTTTATCTACTCGGAGTACATCCGCCGGTCAACCTCCGCTGACAACTGTTATATCCTGCCTACAGCCAGTTCATTCATGGCATGATCATGCACAACATCTGCATGTAGGGTCTCTGCTTACTTGCTTCGTCAAGGGCTCACCGCCCAGCTTGCTCCTAAGAATAGCTCCACCGCACATCGTAGATCCTGTCTTCCGCGCAGCCATTTGCAGGACAAACCTTCGAAAATAATGCCCACGCGAAGGTGATACACTGCACACCGATACTCCGGCCAAGCCTCCGCTACTTCTCCGTCCCGGCCGAATTGCTCTTGGCCCGAATGAGCTGCCGCAGCATGCGGTTGGCCGAGCAATCCACCCCCAAGGCCTCGCCCTGCTGCACCACCCAGCCGTTGATGAACTCGATCTCGGTCGCGCGGCCCTTGCGCAGATCCTCGCGCATGCTGCTGGAGTTGCTCGCCGTCTGCTGAATGACACTGATCAGTGAGGCCTCCAGCGAGGGGAAGGCGAACTGCTGCTGCGCGTCGGGGCGGTCGCGCAGGGCGGGCAGCCGCTGGAAGACCCGCGAGACCTCCTGGAGGAGCTGGCGCTGCAGGGGCAGGACCTCGAGGTTGTCGAGGAGGGCGCCGTTGCGCACGTCCAGCACCGCCGTCAACGGGTTGATCACGCAGTTGGCGGACAGCTTGAGCAGTTGGGCCTGGAGGAGGTCCGCCCAGGGGGATTCGGTGCATTGCAGGATGGGCGACTCGGTTAGTCGATCTAGTAGGTAGCGGGTGGACGGGGATGTGCTGTTGTTGTTGTTGTTGTTGTTGTTATTGTTGCCGCCTGGGACGGTCCCCACGGTAACGGAGCCGGTCATGCCCGCCAGCACCGCGTCAAAGGGCGATCGTAGATAGACACCGAGACGCATGATGCCGGAGATGTAAGTGGGGCGGGTGTGTGGGTTGGGGAAGAGCTGGTCGTTCAGCTGCTCGATCTGTCCCAGGCCATTCTGGAGGAGACAGACGGTGGACTGGTGGTTGAGCCGGTGCTGGATCGATTGTAGAGCGGCGATGGTCGATGAAGCCTTGACGGTGACGACCAAGCATTTTATGGGGTCGGTGGATTGTTGGTGGGCGGAGTCTTGGCTCTTCCCCAGAAGCTCGACCTCGAACCCATTCTGTTCGGCTGAGGGGCCAGACTCCCCAATCTGGACGCGGAGTTTGCCCTCACGGGCTAAGAACTGATCGTGCAAGCCAGGTCGATGTAGGAGCAAGGTCACGGGCGGACGTGCGGGCAAGGAGCGTAGCGAATGAGCGATGAAGGTCCCGATGCTCCCGAGTCCAAGGATGTGGATGGGAGGAGGAGCCATACTGTTCACAGTATGTGAGAGTACGGAGTATGTGATACAGTAAGTTAACCATGTGAAGAACAAGAGAACAGCCCGGAGCCCGGAGAGGTCCAAAGCGGATAAGTTTGGTGGATTCGGCTAGCATCGGGGGAATTTTCCCCCGCCCACCAGCGCCAGCGCGGCCCGGAGCGAGCATTCCGTGCGGGGTTGAATCATTAGGTACTTTTTTATTCATTTACTATGAATATCTACTTGTGCATAGCAACCAGGCCATCCGATCACATCCGAGATACAGAAGACTACTGTGTACCTACCTACCCTGCAAGTGCAGCCAGCTTACTGCATTATCTCCTCATCTCGCCCAAGATATGCCTGCTAATACAATAGCCCCTGATTCTGATAACAATATGCTTCTGGGGCTGCAACATGTTTATCTGTTCTTATGGGATTAACTACACATGTTCAGGGACAGAATCCTTATACCAGACTTCTGTGAACCTACAAACTTATCAATGATCCATCCTCATACCGAGAGTTCTTCGTAGAAGGCTCTTCTTCGTCCATAACTAATTAGCACACACCGACTACGGTCGCACCTGTATTTCGATGACATTCTACATGAGAGAAGAAAAGGTCACTCAGTTAGAAACAAGAGAAAGGTAAGAGCTAATGATTGATTGGTCACCGAGGAACAGACCCATGCCGGAGTGATATGCCTGCAGTCATTACTAGGTAGATCGTCATAAGACAACAAGTCCTTCGTGATACCTATCAAATGATAGCACTTATCTTCTAAATATTGGGCATAATATGTGTGGAGAGGTAGTCCTCGGAGTTGATATACTCACCCTCCTCATAGCTCGAGTATGCTGATCAGCCAGAATGGAGTCCATCCCACTCCACCCCAAGGGCTCAATAGAGGACCCGATGACTGACGACAGTGATCCTCTCTTAGATCATTTTGACATACCCCACCCACATCATCTTCATATTCGAACTGCGCACTGGCTTTGGGCATTGCATCTACTGTTTTTCCTCCTCTCTTTCTCCTTGCTAATTTCAGCCTTGAGACTCAACCGATCCTCTCCTACCGACCGTAAGTGTGCAGAACAGGTATCAGCATATTGTAGGTGCATCGCCCTCTTAACAAACACTGCTAATCATAGTAACAATATATAGCCCCTTTCACACACCTCGTAGAATATGAGGATGTTCGCTTCCAAGGAAGCCTCTTCGACACAAACCCATACAAAGGGGCCCCCAACCCACACCTGGACGCGGCATGGGGCCACATCACTCACAGTATCTTCTCTTTGCGTCCGTTGTCTCCGTCTCTATACTGATGATTTCTAGTGGCGCAACTTGAGATCACAGCAGAGGACATGTCCCGGCTCAACAAACCGCTGACCCAGGTGAAAGTGGCCGAAACCGAGGGCAACGGGTATGCGGGTGGGATCGAGGTGTTCCATCAGGTTGCGCCCCCCTCAGCTTCACATCTACAAGCTCTCATGCGCATCTGTCCAGATACCGCAGACTAACACGTGGATCAGCTCCACTGCGTCAATCTAGTTCGACAGTACACGTACTACGACTACTACTCTCAGCTGGAGAACAGACCGGCAGAGTTCCACGATTCGAATGAGACGCTGCGACTGCATGTAGGTATGGCATTTCTGTCCCTTTTGCCGCTTGCTATCTAATTCTGACATACATCCAGACCACTGCATTGACATGTTGCGACAAGTGATCCAATGCAACGGCGATGTCGGGGTCGTGACGAGGAGCTGGGTCAAGGGTCGCGCCCTCAGCTACCCGGACTTCAGCGTATGGCATAAGTGCCGGAAGCTGGAGCCCATCGCGCAGTACTCGAAGGCACACGAGATTGACACAGAACCTACCAAACTTGCAGATTCTTTGGAGCTCTCTGAGCCGCCATGCACGGATGCTGCGCCTGATCAAATTTGCCCGTAGGACCGAAGATTGTCATCTTCACAGCAGATCACTCTTATTGAGCAATGTTCTCCCTGTGGCCACCTCAAAACCGAGCAAATCCAAGTAGCGATCGTTGCAATGGTAGAACATCAAAATGGATGTACGATATTGACATGTTAACGCCTTCGAAATCTGGCTGGAACGTGTTTCATATGTCTCCTGACATCCTCAGAGTAGACTACGCAACGAGTCCCCACCAGCCCACTCACTCCGACTCCACATTCACCAATTCAGCCTCGATGATAGACGGCCCATCCCCGTCCGGATGCGCCACGAGGTTGACAGAAAGGCCCACAGACTCAAGAAGCGCGACCCAACGCGCCTGCGTGCGCACAATCCCCGGCCCAAAGACCATCAGAATCATATCCACCATAGAATGTAAAAGGCCAGCATGCTCATCCGGGAGGAGGAACTCCTCGATCAAGACCTTCGAGTATCCTCTTGTCATCACCCTGGTAACATTCCCCAGGATCCTTCGGCAGTTATCATCCGAGAATTCATGCAGAATGAATCTGAGATAGTAGACCCGCGCGCCTACCAGCAGACATCAGCAGATGTACGCACAAGGCTCGGAGGTGGACAGGAGGTTAACTTACCAACGACAGGCTGCGGCTCGAAAACATCGTGCTCGACCTTCTCCAGCCCGAGATCCTGGCCATGAACGTCCTGGAACACAGCCGGAAGATCCTGGATGATGATTCGACCCGCGACGTCGGGGAACTTCCTCTGAAATGCCAACATATCCCGCCCACTGCCGGCGGCGACATCCACAATCAGCGGGTCGCTGGCGCTGGCGACGCATCCGTCCAGGATCCTCGCTTTCACAGGGAACCAGTCCACCCAGTCCGGCTGGCCCTCGCGCACACCCTCCACATAGGCGTGGAACCGTGCATGCGCGGTCTTGTCAGTGGCGAGCCATTCGAAGCTGTTCATCGGCGTGTGGTACGTGTACTGGATCGGGCCAGCGGAATGGTCCTCCGGGTTCTGGTAGTGCGTGTCGCGGAGGAAGGCCGGGGTTTGGAGGATGGCTGGGGCCAGAACAAGGAAGCTGGGTGGGACAGGGTTAGTGCAGACACGATGGTGGAGGACGCCATGGCGTACAGCGTGTCCACGATCCCAGATTTCTTGCCCGTCATCTCCTTCGAGAGTAGGGTCGCACGGTACTGTCCGGGTCCCTGCTCGTTCGCAAAGCCCATTGCCACGATAACTCGCATGACACGTTCTGTGAACACGCTCAGCAGACTTGACTGGAACGAGGGATGGGGTCACGAGCCACGCGTGTAGGTGACAGAAGATGGACATGGTAGGGATGATGACGGACCGACCAGCAGCGGGTGCGCACCACTCCGATCTGCCAAATCCTGGCAAGAGATGGCCGTCTCGGAGCCTGTCAGAATCGAGAAGATACCGAGGTCATGCGCGACTTTGACGGCCATCGCTTGGGTGGGCTGGGAGTTCTTTCTCAGCTTTGGGCTATGGTAAGCTGTAGGTGTAGTACTCACCGACAGAAAGAGCTTGAAAACCGCATCTTTGGGGCTTTCAAGAGCTCTTGTCAGTTTTACCGCTTGCTCGAGAGCCTGATTTCGTGCTAGATTCGAACGCGTAGCCTCATAAGTTGCAAGGGAGGCTTTAATCTCCTCAAGAAGTGAGTGAAGAGTTTCAAAATCTGGCCGTTCCATTGTAAATAGTACCAGTCAACAGATTGTTAGATTCAAGGTACGTGTCCTGCGAAAGATGAGCAGGATGGAAGGTTCATGACTGTAGTTCAAGGGATGATGAGGTTTACAGTGGATACGATTTATGTTCGTACTAATGAACGCTGATGTCTACGATTGGTGCTCGAGTGTAGCCGAAGAATAGTAGTTATAGAGAGGTCTGGCTAAGATGAAGGTCATAGCATCTAAATTTACATGGACTTTGTTGAAGACTGACAGGCAATCAACTGATGCTAGGAGAATGCTACCGTGACACGTTGTCATAGTCATAGTCAATCAGCTCTTTCCAGTCCTGCCAGTGACATCAAATATGCGCCCACCAAATTTTTTCCCCAATCCGCGCCATGGCCGATTCCACCTCAGCACCCATGTGGCTCACTCTATGTCCGTCAGCATCAAACCTGAATTCCACCCGGGCTGCAGACATGGCCCCAGCTATAGTAATAACCAGAACCCAAGAGTTACCACGAACATGGTACATCTCCAGCGACAGCGGCTTGGGGAAATAATCCCCTGGTTCAACCAGAAATGCACAGAGCTTTGCACCTGTCCCATTCTCGTAAAAAGTTCCACCTGCCGTTTCACTACAATCACTCGATATGGTCAGGTTGGGGTACGCCGCATGTACGTATACCCCCTCATACGCAGAAAGATTGAGCGGGTAGGGTTGGGGCGGATCCGGGAGAACTGGATATAATCGACGAAAAGTGTCGTTGGTGAGCGTGTCGGCTGCTAACCGTTCATCGGCTCTAATCAATCAAGAGCATGGAGAAAAGACAGTTAGTCATGCCACGTTACACAATCATAAGGGTGGTCAGTCACAGACCTTCTTCGCCAATCGAAGCGTTCATCTCTGGGGGTATCGAGGACATCATCTATGATATCAAAAGCAATGATATCGGCAGCTGCATTGGTCCCACGCATGTTGTTGCCCATGATCACGACTCCCAGTTTGCGCTTCGGTAGAAGGACCACTAGAGACCCGAACCCGTACTGGGATCCAGCGTGCTGGATCACGGTTTCACCGCGGTACGTCTGTGCCACCCAGCCCATCCCGAATAGCGTCGGTGATACAAATGGCGGGACTGGTTCCCTGGCAGCGATGCTGTGAGCACCGAAGAGAGTGCGGTAGGCCGCTTCAGACAACGGGGGCCCCCTGCGTAGGAGAGTCGAAATCCATTTGGCGTAATCCGCAACGGAAGAGAGGATATTCCCTGCGCCACGCGAATTTCTCATACTAACATGCTGGGTTGACACCAGCTTGCCGTTAATATCAAGGTAATAACCCTGCGAAATGTTCCTTCCTGCGCGCTGGGCATCGGTCAACGAAAGATAGGTTTCCGACATGTTCAGCGGGGCCCAGATCCTTTCAGTCAAGAACGACGGCAACGAGTGACCGGACACGGACTCGATCATGTGAGCGGCGGTGATATACATGAGATTGCTGTATTGGAACTTGGTGCGAATTTCCGCTGTCAGTGGCAGGTACCGGATCCTCTGGACAATCTCTTGCTGAGTCAGATTGGTCAGCAGCAGCCAGTCATGGCGTGGTAGACCTGAGCGATGAGAGAGCATATCTGTCACGGTGACATGGGCTGTATACCAGGGGTCGATCATGGTGAAGTCTTCCGGGATGATGGAATGAACGGGAGTGGTCCACTGGATGTTGGGATAATGATGGTTATCGTCCACCAGAAGCGAAACTGCAGCAGCGGTGAAGGCTTTGGTGGTGCTTCCACCGAAGAATAGCGTGTGTTCGGACACTGCTTGCGAAGTCTCGATGTCAGACAATCCGTAGCCCTATGGATGTTCAGTCAAGGTTAAGTGTCGATGGTGTTGGCAAGTACACACACTCGCCAAGATCTCGTCATCTTGCACAACAGAAATGGCGAGTCCCGGGATACTAAAGTGCTCTAGGAGCTGCTCTATCTTCCGGTTGAATTTTTCACTGAATGGTCTCTGGTCATTTTGCTTTCGTTGCACTCGGAGCAAGTGTGAGCCTAAGAGAATCAACAAAACAAACAAGGAGAGAAGCATGTTTAAGAGAATCTGCAGCTGCGCTGTTTTTAGAGGTGAGGCCTTATCTGATGTTGAGTTAGACCGATGCTCAAGTGAAGGGTTGATGAGATTGATGTAATCTTTGAAGTATGTCCATTGCGTCAGGCAGTCAAAACAAGGATACTTTCAAGTGCCTGAGTAATTTAATTGTAAGATAAACTGACCTTGTGGATGTAGCAATCTATGTGCTCACGACCCAGCATTACTGCCAACGGCCAATCACCTCTAAGAGGATCACATCAAATTAATCCTTGCTAGAGTGATACAGAGCTAGATAGGTCGTTTGCTACCCACGAAGTTTACGACTGTAAGATTATTCACATGCAATATATCCGTACCTGTTGAATGATCTGTCGTTAGAGGATTGGTTGCCTACCACATTATCATCGCCTGTTCTTTGCAGTACACGACCGAAGAATACCTCATCTTTCAAACACAATCATACATAAGAACACCGACAGACTATTGACTCCTTGGGATGAAATAATCCCCAAATAGTCCCATGACTAGTAATCATGGAAACTTCATTTCCTTCACCAGTGTCCCTGCTTTGCATCCCATGGGCTCGCAGCCATCCCACCGCGTCTGCAGCTTGTTTTAGTCATACTTAGAACTTATGTCCACAGCCCGGTCATAGTTGGCGGTGACCTCCACAGCCCGGTCGTAGTTCGCAGTCGTATCCACGGCACGATCATAGTTGGCAGTCATATCCACAGCACGGTCATAAATCGATGAGACATCCACAGCACGATCGTAGTTAGACGTCACATCCACAGAGCGGGCAGCCCTATTCCCCAGGTCGACAAAATTACCCGCATGCACAAAGGTAGGGGGTTGGAAGGAGTAGTGTACATACCGATCCGCAGGTGCAGCATGGCTCGCTGTGAACAAGATCGAGATAAACATCAAGCCTGTGCTGCAGAGCTTCATTTTGGGATGATCGTAGGCAGATGTATTTCAATTTTAGAAAGTCACGTCAAGTCAAGACAGGAGCATTGATCACTAGGAATCTTTGTGCTGTTGAGTCTAAGCAAACCTTTTGGTAGAAGGATGTCTTTATATCTTACCCTGCAAGTTATGATTAAGCTTTGGCCCAAACCCTCTCTGCTCGTATAGAAGTATACTTTTTGTGCTAATTTGTATGACTCTGGCTATTGCTGAATTATGACGCACAGAGGACTATCAATAGTACTACCAACCTATCCTTACGCATCCACGCCGGCCAATGGTCCACAGAAGCGTCCCTCAGGGTCCCTTCTTTGTCGTACTTGAGTCAATCTTTCGAACTCCTTGTCGGCCCAGCATTTAACAACCCGAGCTTGAAAGTCGGCTTCGCCGGAGAAAGAGCCGACACGAAATGGCTCCAGCTTTTCTGCTGTGTCTTGGATCCACGAACGGCACCTTTCATCATCGCTTTCGCTCTCGTAAATGGCGTATGTACCAACGTAGTGATCCGATTGCAGACTGAAAGCCATGTCTGACAATCGACGACGACTCTGCGGGGCCAGCGGATACCAAAGCACAACAAACCGCCTGTCTGGCAGTGACAGACAGATCTGCTCCAGCACAGCAGCCAAATCTGCCTCGTTCTCGATGAAGGCATTATCCACCACCCAGCGACGATCTCCCGGGTAAGCGCTAACTTCGTTCGCGTATTCCTGCTCGAGGCTATCCTCTCGACAGAACCACTCTTGAATTGTGCCCTCCGGACGGGTTTGTTGTGCGGGCAGCAAGGCGCTCCAAGCCGCGTCCACACTGTCCTTCATTGTGATAAAGTACACTGTAAAGCAGGTCTCGTCGATACCGTCAGGATATCGGCAGACGGCCACGATTTCCGTGTCTTTGTCAAAAGCAGGTGTGAGAGCAAGGATCCAATTAAAGGCCTCTGTATACCTATTTTTGGGATATATGTACCCGGACGAACGGAAGACCATGGGTGCAGGGAGAAGCTGCACAAGAAACCGGGTGGCAATGCCGGGGAAATCTGGTGCATCCTTATCAGGTCTGAGCTAGTTGGAAACTCTGCAATCAGAAACACTTACAAGGCCCAGCTCCCCGCGCAGCCCAGAACAAGTCCCTGTTCTCTTCCGCAGAGCAACGGACCAGACTCCCATCTGCCGTGACCACATCAACAGCCCTGACCCTCTCACAAGCCCAACCCCAGTTCTAGGCCTCGTCAGGCATAAGCCCTCATTAAACAATTGGTAGAGGAGATTGAAAGACCTACCCTGCAATTCCAGGATAGCCCTCCCTGGAGCAAGTAACCCCCGATTCCAACACCGGGGTGATGACCCGCACCCAGCATCAGTCCATGGTCCTTCATCAACTGCAAGTCTATGTCACTTTTCATCCCAGAAGATATCCAGGCTTCTTTTCTTTCTGCATCAACCTCGACTTCACGGTAGTCGCCAAGGTCGATCAGGAGAGAATTCTCGCGAAGGCTCCAAGCCGGGAATGAGTGACCGCCAGAGCGGACAGTGATCTGCAGGTTCGAATTGCGCACTAGCTGAACTGCTTCGATGATGTCGGACTCTGTTCTAGCACGCACAATAGCCGCTGGATGCTGGTCAGGGCGGCGAGAGTTGAAGACCCGTGCCAAACAGGCCCCCTCGTACAGCGCGGCGGAACAAGTGTCCCGCCAGATGATATCCATGGCTGGTTCGGTAGTAGAGATGATGTCTCTAGTTAGACAAAAGCATTCGAGGCCGGTATATATACCAAGAGCCGTAACTCAAAGACTCGTTACGCAGGCGTACTGTACATGGAACTGATTAGAAACACCAGAGCTCATGTGAATGGTCCACATATACGGTTTCTCGGCTACCATAATCCTTGATTACACGTCTTTTAAGCAGTTCAAGATTACGACATCCTTGCAGGATTGAAATCACTCTTCAGTCTCTTTCATAGTAATCTAGTCATCATGTGCTTCACTATCTCAGAGAGTAGAAGGCCTGTCCCTCGAATAGTTTCCGCGCCGTCCGCATCACCGATGCACTCTCAATGCAGTCGGATCCGTCCGCCTTCCGCGATGAAACAGTCTCGACCTTCACCGTGCCTCGAGGGTGGGCAATGCGCCAGGTTCGGGAGGTGGAAGACGTGTAGAAGGAGGTACGAAGTCCATTGCCCCCCTTGGCTGTTGTATCAGCGGCAAGCACAGTCCCCGGCACACTCAGCGCGGCCGCCAATGCGACTGCACCCGTGAGTTGAATCGTCGGATGCAAGTCGCCCAAACTATAAGCCGTCACCGTCGCATCTATGGAGGCACTTGCAGCTGTAGCTGATGCTACCACTGCGATCTTAGGAACTGTCCTCTGGCGGGCCGCCGCGTCCCAGCTGGTCGCCAGCCCAAGACGAAGGGAGCCAGCCCGACGCAGCGTTTCCACCGTGAGGCGAGCCGCGTCGCTGAACAGCGAATCCTGCTGTTCCTGGTGGTATTGCGCGGGCATGTCGGCCGCTGCCACCAGCACAAACGGATTACCACAGTCGATCAACGTGGCCCGGACGCGGAGGAGCTGGCCCGTCCAGCCACAGGGAATCTCCAGCAAGGTGGTGCGTTCTTCGCTACTGCTACTGCTGCTCTCCTTCTTGGGAAACAGTGCCCCCGTCATTTGACCACCCGGCTGCACCATGGTCACCTTGATCGCGTCCCAGGTTGAGAGAGAGATGGAAGGTGAGTTCGGGTGCTGGTGGTG
Organism: Aspergillus fijiensis CBS 313.89; assembly: GCF_003184825.1. Taxonomy (NCBI): domain Eukaryota; kingdom Fungi; phylum Ascomycota; class Eurotiomycetes; order Eurotiales; family Aspergillaceae; genus Aspergillus; species Aspergillus fijiensis. The sequence goes on along the minus strand of NW_024468998.1, from coordinate 415,729 downwards.
GTAGTGTGGATTGGGCATGGTGAGACGAAAGACTTGGCCGGTATTGGTATCGAGGACCTGGATATTGATCTGGGAAACAAGATGGGTGAGAAGTCAAGCGCTGTTTGTAAGGACTCACAACATACCATTGGGTCGATCTTATCATCTTCCTTATCCACTGCTACTGATGATAAGGAAGATGACCACCCCGATGAAGGAGCGAGCAGATTCTGATCCCACGCAAACGGTCCCACGCCAGCCATCATATTCCCACACGTCCCTGAGCGGTCCACTCGACCAGCTTTGAAATCCACCTGGACGAAGCTGTACTCCAAGTCGATGCCGGGCCGAGAGACCCGCCCCACGATGGCCACTTTGGACGTCGTGGACGTGCCCCCGCCAAGGCCGTCGGTCTGTGGCGCACTCTCCCCAGAGTGAGCCCCCTTCGAGCCCATGAGAGCGAGGAGAATGGGTTCCCACTTCGATTCATCCGCGGGGAGATGCTCGCGATGCAGAAATAATCCCTTGGACGTCCCAGATCGCATCCAAACGGCCGGAATGGCGCCTTCCTGCGTCAATCTTTGGGTTGGGGGCAACATCGGGAAGAGCGCAGGTAGCAGGAGAACAGAATGAGTGAATGAGAACAAGAGAAGAAGATGAAAACGATGCACAATGGGGTTTCTTTTGTTGATCACGAACCAGACGAAAAGTCTTGCTCTGCTTGCCCTTTCCCTCTCCCCATATCCCGATCCCAGATATATACGGGCCCCGGTGCAGGCACACAAGATGATTAACATCCCATCCCTCCCTTGTTCAGCTGGAAGAACATTGCTCACCCTCTGTCGGCAGCCCGCCTCAGCTCGAATTGAAATTGGCAGCGGCAACTCCGCGTCAAGACGGGCCAGCCAGCACGTTGCTGCATCCACCCAGCCAATTCGCCGGTTATGTGAATGCGGAAAACAACTTGACGCTGCTTTCGTGGAGGCGACCATTGCAAACCTGCATTGAAGTTGTTCCCGTCCGGAAGAATGGAAGTAAAGGTGAATAGAGGAGGGGGGAGGGAGAGAGAGAAAGAGAGAGAGAGCGAGAGGTGGGCGTTTCTTGCCTTATACATAGTCACGTGCAGTCTTCGGTTTGATTTCCAACGCGCCTGGGAGATTTTATTTGCCAACCTAGATACAGTTTTCGGGGAATTGAGGATCGATCATGAAGAGCCAATCAGCCCTATAAGCACGACTTGCCATGCTCATGGCCAGGCCGTGCCAAGCATGTATGTGCTTAGGCAACCACAATATACCTCTCTGCAGTAGGTGAATACAAGCGAGATAGATCGTTCAATTCCCAATGCAGCCTTTGTAATTTCCGGAGGAGCATGAGCAAACATTCATAAGCAGCAAGATGGTACGCACGGCAGCTTCTAGGCCCTGCTCATGCTCCATCACTCGCCGTCTTCCTGTCAGTCCATGCATCCCAGCATGGACCTGAAACACAGTCTCTCGACCAGGTGATCCTTCCAGCTGAAAGAATGTGTTTGCCGTTTTCTCGGAGTTCATAGTGATGAATGAATATGCAAACCACTGCTGCAGCAGAACCCAGGACAGCAGTTTATAGGGTTCAACACCGTGGGTGTAAATAGGCCCTTCCCGCGGGCCGGATTCCACCACTCTACTCTCATGCTCCTCAATTCGCCGCCGTGGGACAAAGCTACTGTTTCATCTAGTTTCGTAAACAAATGCCCCGTATAAATTGTTTCAAGCTTCTTTCAAGCACATACGACCACAGGGTGTGGAAAACAGGGCTTCCCGTCCGCTCAGCCGTACTTAAGCCACACGCCGGGAGGTTAGTAGTTGGGTGGGTGACCACCAGCGAATCCCTTCTGTTGTATGTTTTTGCTTTTGCTTTCTACATACACTGCATGGACAGACAGAAGAAGCCCTATCGTATCAGGTTGAAGATTGATGAATGACAATGGCGTGGACTTCGTGAATTCTCAACCCTTGGAGCAAGTTCAATCCAGGGCAGCGCACTGCAGCGCATCGCAGCGCCTCGGAGATAAACCAAGGGTATGTAAACGATCCAGGAAAACTGTCACATGTTCACAACCATACCATTAAGCATTACAGTATACAGACATCTATCATAAAAACCAGATTCACAAAATCCAGATACACCAACTGAGCGTCAAGCCTCACCGTGCACACATCAGCCGAAACCAGCAGCCATCGAACCACTCCCAAAAATTCAAACCCACCCTAGAACATCGGCATCTTAACCTCCGTATTCCAATCCACATTCTCCGGTCGGCACTCGATCCGCTCGCGGCAGGTCCCGAACAACCGATCCCACAGCCGAGTCTGCTTGCCGTAGTTCGAACTCTGCTTCCAGCCCTTGCGGTGGTGGAGATCATGGTCCTCGATGACCAGCTCGGTCCCCGTGAGCCTCAGCAGCCAGCCCAAGGTCGAGGGCGGGGTCGTCCAGACGCGCAGCCCGCTGTGTCCCGCCAACTCGGCGAACATGACATACTGATGGCAGATCCACCACTCATAGAACCCCATGGGGAGCCCCATCAGCTTGAGCGAGAAGTACGCCAGCAGCGGGATGCCCGCGATGTCGAAGATCTCCTGCTCCGTGTCGGCGTAGAGCGACAGCAGCGGGTTCGGGTGCTTGGTGAGGTGGTGCGTGCGGTGGTACTTCCAGAGCCCCTCGAAGTCGTGCATCACGCGGTGGTACCAGTAGAACCAGAAGTCGAGGACGATGCCGTACAGCCCGATCTCCAGGATGAGCCAGGCCCAGCTGATCTGCGACGGGGGCTGACTGGGCCGGTAGCTGAAGAAGACGGTCATGACCGGCCGGAAGGTCGAGGTGGACATGAGCGACTGCACGACTTTGCTGATCCCCACGTCGGGCACCCCGTCGCGCGCGTGCTGGTCGCCGTCGAAGAAGCCGACCTTGTGGCCTAGCCGGCGGAGGACGTGCAGTTCGTGGATGGCAATCAGCTTGAAGGCGAGACTGTAGAATAAGAAGGCGGCGATGAGGCCCATGGGCCGGCCGGTGTAGGAGACATACAGCTGGTGGACGAGGAGGGGAAGCACCGAGTGCCAGAGGATCCAGCGGTGCAGCGAGAATTCGCCGATGTAGGGCATCTTGTCCTCCTTGGAGTGGATGGGGACGTCCTGGTCCAGGTTGATGTGGTGGATGCCAAGCATCTCGACCATCCAGTGAGGGAATCTCCACTGGTCGCGGTCCAGCTGGCGCCAGGTGGACTTCATCGAGTCCTTAGGATTTGGATGTGTGCTGCTCATAGTGGTGTTGATGTTCTGGTTGTTGATGAAGTTCTCGAGAGTGATGAGGGGTGCCTGGGGTCGGCTGATGGCTTGGTCTGGTGGCGGCCATGGCGGATGGCTGGAGGGGCAACTATATAGGTAGGGTTCATCCTTGCCGCCCACCACAGCGAAGAGGCAAAGTCTTCAGTTTCCCTTGACAAACTCGGCTGTTCAGCATGTGACAAACGGCGTTTGGGTTCATGTGGTGGCAGAGGAGGGTTCGGCTGGCGGCTTGATGAGGGGACAATCACCGCGGCTCTGCAGATCCCTTCGAACCGGAGGGCCGTTGTTGGCCACGGCGGCTCAACAGACAATTAGGCTGTTAGAGACTCCGGGGGCACGTGCTGTAAGGTTTGCAGATTTTCTTTCGTTGGGGACGGATGATACCTCGGTGGTTGAGAAGAGATGATGTAGGGTGTCTCTTTGAGCTTGTAGGCCGCAGTCTTCTTCATCTAGGTCATGCTTCAGTCCCAGAGGTATAATTGTGATATATTGTCATTGATGATCTCTGATGATCTCTCATGTTATTCTTCTACCCAAGTATACGCAGGTACTGTCCATACACAACAACTATACTGTACTTCTGTGGTTGGGAGTAAGGGTTCCCCCCGACCTAGGAAGTGTCACCATTCACCAACACTCTGAATTTTGATTGATGCCTAAATATCTTCAGGACAGCCATAAGTAGATGTATGGACCTAACAGATGGAAGCAGGTAGCACATGATGAAAACGCATGAACAAGCTCACTGGGCAGGCTGAAGCCAAGACTGAAAAAGGCAATGCAGGGCTTCTCGCAACCATTACCCTTTTGGGCGATGGTGCAGAGCAAAAGGTGTTTGTTTAGTCATCATTCCCCCCTCTGTCTCCCTCCCCAACCCTACATTGACTCAAAAATTGCCAGTCTCGATTTCCTGGCAAGCCAGGAGGGCGATTTGTCCTGGCTTTATATACTGAACCTGTCCAAGAACATGGGCTGACTGAAGGATTTGCGGGGTTGATCCCACTGGGTCCACCTGGTGCCTTGTTTTTCCCCAACAATTAATTTCCTTCAGGGCGCTTGCATCGGAACTACGCGGCAAGTCCATATATCACAATCAATCACACAAAACCGATTATTTGTACTGTGTATAGAGTAGAGCGTCTTTCGATGATACATCAGTGGATTTCTGGCAAGCATTGACTTTGTGCAGAGGGGTACCAACACGAGCAGCAGTTCGCAGTGTTTCTATTTATGAGTTAATGTTTCGGGAGGTCCCAGAGCTCCAAACCACCCAATTTTGCGCCCGCCCGATATTTGCGATCTCCAGCCCTCAATCCCCACTTCGCTTGTGATCGCGACCGTCCGGTGGTTTCAGCCTAAGCCACCGTGCCTGTTGATCACAAACCTCAGATTCTTCTTGTCGGTCCGTGGATTTCAGTCCCCACGCGAAAAGGGGCGCACGGAGTACAGTTCCTGATCTTGCTCTTATGCTCCGAGGCCAGAGCGCATTCCCCACAACCTTCAGGGCTATGATGCACGACCCTGCGATCCCGAGTCAATCGGATGGTCCAGCCAGCAGGAACGGTCTCAATATGGGCCGGATCGCGATTCTCGGTGCCAGGATGCCCTCGTCGGAGAGAAACTAATTCCTAATCCCTGGCAGAATTTCCACTTGGCGCTCGCTTGCAGCTCAGCTTCTGGAGATACGGGTATGGGGCTCTTTAAGAATGCACCATTCAGAATCCAATCAACCGTATAGATCGATCGCTTTTCCAGCTTGACTGATCCACAATGTAGCTTAGATTCTGGGCAGCCACGATCCTGATTCCTCGGTCTTGCCATACTTGAGAAGTCCCCGTGCTGGTCGAGCATGGCTCATAAACGCCTGCTGCAGCTCTCCTTCCGCAGTCTCCCTGCTCAACCGACACTCTTTTTGCTTTTGCTTCCGATACCCTGTTCTATCCTTAGTCCACTCCTTGATCCTTAACCTTTCTGGCTTTTCTGGCACCCACACTCCTTTACAGTCCCGATGATAGGTCACGTCTTCCTTGCGTCGCTCGCTTTACAATGGCTGGTCCCGGGGACCGCTGCTTCGCCCACTGGCCACCAGGAGCGCGGCCTCTTCGATACTGAATTTGACTACGTGGTCGTCGGCGGCGGCACGGGAGGCAATGTCATCGCCACGCGTCTGGCACAGCAGAAATTCAAGGTCGCCTTGGTGGAGGCCGGAGGCCTTTACGAGCTGGAATCGGTGGCCGCCGTGCCCGCAGCCGATGTGCTCCCTGTCGGCTCCGACCCCAAGACCGTCGCCCTCCACGACTGGGGGTTTGTCGCGGAGAACCAGCCCGGCGCCAACGGACGGTCGATCCACTACGCTCGGGGGAAGTGCTTGGGTGGATCGTATGTGATGCGCTGGTATTCAATGTGCGGATGCACTTGTGCTGACAGATAATGTGGCAGGTCGGCGATGAACTTCATGATTTATCAACGGTTGGTCCCAGTGCAACTCGGATGATAACCTTGGAGACCATGTAACTGACCGATGCGGGATTACCAGGCCGACGCGCGAATCCATGCACGAATGGGCCACTACCGTCAACGACAGCAGCTATGAGTTCGACCAAGTGCTGCCCTACTACAAGCGCAGCGTGGCCTTCACGCCCCCCAACACCGAGCTTCGGTTCAAGAATGCCACGACCGAGTATCACAGCAGTGCGTTCGAATCGAGCGGAGGACCGCTGCAGGTGTCCTACGCGAACTACGCGATGCCGTTCTCGACTTGGATGGACCTTGGCATGCAGGCCATCGGTATCAACCAGACCCAGGACTTCAACACCGGCTCTCTCATGGGCGGGCAGTACTGCTCCTCGACCATCAACCCCAAGGATGAGACGCGGAGTAGCTCCCAGTCGTCCTTCTTGACCTCCATCAAACCCTCCACGTTGACCACGTACTCGAACACGCTCGCCAAGAAGATCATCTTCGACAGCAACAAGAAGGCCACCGGTGTGCAGGTCAAGGGCGCGCTGGGAATCATCTCCACCATCAAAGCGAAGAAAGAAGTGATTGTGTCGGCTGGTGCCTTCCAATCCCCTCAGCTTCTGATGGTTTCGGGCGTAGGACCGCAGGAGATTCTGGAGCAGCACAACATTGCGGTCGTCGCGAACCGTCCCGGTGTTGGCCAGAACATGTGGGACCACCCTTTCTTTGCGCCCTCGTACCGTGTCAAGGTGCAGACCTTCACAGCTATCGCCTTGAATCTGCTGGAACTGGTCGGCCAATTCCTTAACATAGTCACCACAAGATCAGGCCCCCTGACCAACCCCATCGCCGACTACCTCGCCTGGGAGAAGATCCCCGCCAGTTTGCGCTCGGCCTTCAGCCAGCAGACCGAGAAGGATCTCGCTACCTTCCCCAGTGACTGGCCCGAAGCAGAGGTAGGGCTTGTTCCTGTCCCAAATCGAAGTCTTCAAGCCGATGCTAACCTAAACCCAACCAGTATATCTCCGGCGCCGGGTATATCGGCAACCTCTCCAACCTCCTGACGACGCAGCCTCGCGATGGCTACCAGTACGCCTCCATGCTGGGCGTGCTCATCACCCCGACCTCGCGCGGCAATGTGACGCTCAAGTCCGCCGACACCTCGGACCTCCCCATCATCAATCCGAACTGGCTGGACACGCAGGCCGACCAGGAGGTGGCGGTGGCGATGTTCAAGCGCATCCGTGCGGCCTTCCAGAGCCAGGCGATGGCGCCCGTGGTGATCGGCCAGGAGTACAACCCGGGCGTGCAGACGCAGACGGAAGCGGAGATCCTCGAGTTCATTAAGAACAACGTCATGACGCTGTGGCACGCCGCGTGTACGTGCAAGATGGGGCTGGCGAGCGACGCGATGGCGGTCGTGGACCACGAGGCGCGCGTGTACGGCGTTCAGGGCGTGCGGGTTGTCGATGCCAGCGCTTTCCCGTTCTTGCCCCCGGGCCATCCCCAGTCCACCGTTTGTGAGTCTTCCCTACCTTGGAGAACCTTTTCATCTTTGGTCCATCTACAGAATGGGTTACTGACCATGGGAAATAGACATGCTGGCGGAGAAGATCGCCCAGGCCATCATCGACGGCTCGACCTAATCGGGACTTATAGCACAGCGCTAATCTCGCTCGCAGATCTACTTTTCTTAATCTAAGCTGAAAGACCTTAGTTGGTTAACCTTCATTGTGAATATGTTAGTGATATAGTACAGTACAAATATATCCTCGCTTCAGACCAAATCCTCATCATACCGTCCGAGCCTTTGCTTGCAGCGTAATACCTGCATGTATGCATGCAGAGCACACCTTACCAAGAATCCCCCACTCCTACCACCTACTCATGCGGCCCCTCCCGCCTCTCCCTTTCCTGCTGCCCCTCCAACATATCACTATCGAGCCGTGGATCCAGCTTGTTCAAGACCTTGTTGCCATGCGGCTTGGTCGTCGACGCGGCCGAGCTGTGGGCCCCCGGCCCGGAGAAGGAGGGCTGGGTGGCTGCCTCCTCGGACTGGGTGTTGTGTTCGTCGAGGGGCTCGACGTTCTTTGCGGATTGGAAGTCGCGGTTTGTGAGCTGGGAGGGCATTTTTTTTTGTTCGTTGTGTGCTTGAATTCCAAGGCGGTTGGCTATGATGTTTTTTTAGAGGCTGTAAGATGATTGTGTGGGTGGAGATGGATTGGATGCTTCTGGTTTTCTGGCTGGCTGGTCTGTGATGTTTGGGTAGGGTTTATATGCGATATTGTGGAAGGGTGGATGGGGATGTTGTGTCATGGGAGGGTAATTGTTATCCTTCGGAGTAGACCGGAGCCAGTGGGCTGGAATAAGTGCCAGGTGGGGTAGGAGATAGGACTTGAAAGCTTAGTTATGGGATGACAGGCGTATGGATTCTGTCTGATTGTGGATGTGGTGGTGGGATGGATAACTAGAGGGGTTGACGTCAATCGGTCAATCTTGATGTCAATGTGGTATGGGGGTTGCGTGTGCTGGGGGTATACTATCTTCACGTATACTTCTGACCATCTAGTAGAACTATGGATGAATAAACTAATCCTGGAATGATATTGACTATGTATAAGTAGATCAAAGTCAGTAGTCTTGCGCATCATTATATGTGTTTGGAATATAAGGTTTAGTTGTGGTTGCACACGGGTTGTGCACATAGGTGCGGTATGGTGTCTTATCGATAACCGGGCAAAAAGCACACAAACCTTGGTAACCAAAGGAACAAAAAACGGGTAACAGAAGGCCGGGGAGAAAAACAGCAAAAAGATGGAGCTGCGGGGAATCGAACCCCGGACCTCTCCCATGCTAAGGGAATATTATACCACTAAACCACAGCCCCAACTGTTGGAAGATGATGCAATTTTTGACATTATACCCTTAATACACATGGCACACAACAATGAGAATGACCGCTCTCGACATCATTGTCATTATATGCATTTGATGGTGGAAAGAGGATCATATATTATGGTATATTATTGGTGTATATCTGGATTGTCATAAATTAGTCTTCCCTTTTTTCTTTTGTGCGTTCGATTGTCTGTGGGAAGTTAGGGTGCTCATAAGTGGATAATGGTCCATCTGTATATATAAAGGTGAATCTCTTCACCGAGAATTATGAATCACCGTCGAATAAAAACAAACAACAACCGGGTTTAATTGAGTCATTCCCGACCCAAGAACAGAACAAGCTACGCCAGATCACAAGGAAGCGCCCCAATGAACTTATTCCAACAAGCTACCAATGCGTATAAGCTACTAAAAATACGAAGGGAAAAAAATGCATACGCTGAGAGCAACACCAGATCAATCCCACAATCATTGTCCTCCCTGCTGCTGCTGCTGTTGACCCTGTTGACCCTGCTGCTGCTGCGACGAGGAATCCCCCTCCCCCTCCCCCTGCCCCTGCGACTGCGCCTGTGTTGTCGTCGACGCCGCATCAGCAGACGTGGTCCCCACCGAAGCAGCCGTAGACGTTGCCCCCGCCATAGAAGAGGTAGTCGTCGCCGTCGTCGACGCGCCCGACGAAGTCTGATACACCTTGAAACTATTAAACTCCCAGTAGGCATTGGTAAAGTTGGCCCCGTTCTCGGCCGCCCACTGCGTGCACGTATCCGGACACCCATAGAGGTCGGTGTAATAGGTCGACGCCCCCGCGAGATCCCCACAGACATCGATGTTCACAATGATGCTCTGGTTCGTGAAGTGCGAGCTGATGTCGCAGTTCGTGCTGGGGAAATCCGCCAGCGCCTCGCCCCAGGTGGACGGGTCGGGGCTGCTGCTGGAGTTCGAGATGTCGTCGGGGATCTCGTCGCGCGCCCACATCCACACGCGGATGCCGGCGTCGCGGAGTTCCATCGCGTAGACCTGCCACAGCCGTTAAGATGTGTATATCATGTGGTTAGGGTAGGGGTTGTGCTCACCCCACCCCCGTTCTCGTTGAATGCCTGCCCGTACGTCGCTTTCCCGCCGGTCACGCCACACCCCGCGTTGTCGTTCGCCGTGTTCAAGCAGTTGGTGTACGTCGGGGAGCCGGTTTCCTTGCGCTTGACGTTCATCTTGCACCCGCTGGTCGTGTGCAGGGTCATTGCGTTGCCGTGCGTGCCCTTGTTGTTGGACTCGAGCACGTCGATCTCGCCGTGTTCCGGCCAGTTGTTCGGGTCCGTCAGCCAAAGCGCCGGCCAGGTCGCGCAGCCGTACGGGGTGTGCACGATGTCGAAGATGAAGAGTCCGTTCTCGTACGTCTCCTTCGAGGTCACGCGCACTGACCGGCGACCGCTGGTTTGGTTCGAGGTGCTGGTGTCGACCCTCAGCACGGCGCGGGAGCTGGAGGCGTAGGTCAGGTTGAGCTCTGAGGCTGTCGAGGAGTCCACATATCTAGATTCTCCGAGTCAGTGACAAGGTACTGTGTAGAATGGATGTAGGTGCTCACTGAACAAACCCATCCGTCGGGTCGGTGGCGGTATAATAGTCAAACTCGTCGAAAAAGGAAGACCCCGAGTATTCGCGAGACAGGGTGTAGCTCAGGGCGGAGTAGTCGGGATACGAGGAGGATTTGAGGCCTTCCACGAGACCGACGATGAGGGCCACGATGGCGACAACCACCCCGGCCGCAACAAGCGACTTGGTGAGTAACGACCAGCCGCGCGGATCGTACCAGGGTTTCGTTGCGGCTGCCGTAGGCTTCGTGGACTTCTCCATTATTTCTGGATGGGTGGCTGCTGCGGTGTTGGTGCCGGTGGTGTAAGGGACATTCGTGAGCTCGTAGTCGGGATAGTCACTGGCCTGACTTGACAGGTTGCGGTACACCATCGATGTGCAGGGGATTGACAATCTGACCGGGCGGGACTTGAGAGAGTGCTGTACAATCGTCCAAGATTGTTCGCCGAAATTGGTGGAGAATATCCAATAGTCACGATCAAGGTCGCGTAGCCCTCTCAAATACAGAGTAAAGGGAATCCCACCCTCGCCTCGGCAGTCCGCTGCAGCAGGCCCGGACCCTCTTTGTACATGCCGAACGCTGCGACAAGGGAAAAGGGTACGTACTGATAGGGCTCGGCCGCAGTCAGTGACACCGTCGGATCTGCCATGCTTACGTGTCTGGCCTCCAGGATGGAGGGACCAAGCCAACGAGAGGGAGGCACCAGGACGAATGCATACGTAAGCACCTGGCTGTGCCAGCCAAATGATTCCTACGATGGATGTCGAGTACCATGCCCTTCTATCCTTTGGTCGCGAGTGCGATCGTCATTGTAGCGGTCCAAGGGACGCGAAGGGTTCGGATATGGAGTTATCGAGCTCTACAGGGTCCAGTAGAGCAAAGGGTCTGGTGGCCGACTGAAAGATGATATGAAGCCGCCGATGCATGCATGAATCAGGCTTTCCACGTCAACGGCCCACTTCTTGGCGCTTTGGCGCCGAAAGGAGTCTAGGCCCGCAGCGAGATTATGCACCTGTCCGGATTTTATTCATCGTCCGTGGTTGCGGTAGATTGGCTTATCTCCTTGGAAGGGGAGTGTTTCATTAAGTGTCAGGTGATCCCGGGTCGAAATGGCGTAAGTTGGAAGTGACACCACGTGATCTTAATGAGCTTAGTCAGTAACCGGCCTCTTCCTCGCACAACAAGATGCACAAGATGTACAACTTGTTCCCTCCACCACCTCTCGAGTCTGTTTACCTGTCTCTTGAAGTTTGGCCTGGTTGTCGCCACGAACTGAATATTAACACTCACGAGTCTGAATGACTCGTTCCGTCAAGCTCACCAAGATAGTCTGAAGGCCAGTCAGACTGAAAATTTCTGCGTTGGATGAGATTCACAAGCTGTTAGGGAATCACGGGCAAGCATGTCGAGAGCTGATCCAAGATAGCCGGGTCTCCGACTTGAGCGCTGGAGGATCAACCGTGGTCAGACACTCTCCCTACCGCAGAGCCTCCGCTTGATCCGGTCGAGGAACTGCTGGCCCCGCAAGCCTGTCACCACGATGATCGGACCCCGATGACCTCAATCATGACCAAGGCACTTCGATGAGGCGCAGCATCATAGCTGTCCTCGAGTGTCTAAAGCCAGCACCGCTTATCTGGAGTGGAGCCACATGAACGACCGCCTGAAAGGTAAAGACAAACTACCCACGGAGTAAGTGCTGCTACTATCTCACGCTGCTTGGCCGGCTAAATTTAATAGCGCAGTCTTGCAGTCTTGTATCCAGGTACAGCCTAGCAGCACAAACACAAACAAAGCACCGTCGCAGCCGATTGAGGATGACAGAATAGCGAGGCTTTAGAAAATCCCTCATGTGTCCTCACTTTCGCACCTCATCGAGGTATAAATAGGACACAATACTCACCAGAGCAATTCTCAATCTCAATCTCAACTCCCTCATCACCAGATTCCACACCGGCACTTCTCGTTCATTGCCCCACTCCCAGTCGTCCTTGCGATTGAAACCACCCTCCCAAAATGCAGTGGATGTTCTATTCTTTCATCCTCGCGGATCTGTTCGCTCTCTATGTCCGGATCACCACGGGAGAATGGTCGACCCATGCCAAGTACTGTCTGCTCTGCACGCACTTGGCCCTATGGGCTCGTGCCTTGCAGGCTGAAATATTGCACCAGTGAATTATGCGTCCGTGGGTGAGGACACTCTGCGGGGGAGGGAAAGGAAAAGGACGCGACTGTCAGGATTGATGCTATGAACGAGGGACATGCAACGCGACAAGGGAAATCATTCCAAGTGCACCCGAAGACCCTTCCCAACATTGATTGCAGTTCTGCTGCTTGTTAAATCCCGTGAAAGCCCCGGCCCCTGCGACATCCGCAAATGACAACCTCGGCATGACGCCCCGATACAACCAACCAATCGGTGACTCAGGACCTGTGCAATCCGAAAGAAAGTTGGGCCAAGCTATACCAAATTACGAATGGGGGAAGACACAAGAAACGAAGTGGAGAAGCAGGGCTGAGGCTTACGCAACTTAGCTACACACTTAGCCGAATCGGACAAGGTCGACTCCCGCTATACTCTCATTCTTGGCCGAAAGGGCTCACCGTCCGGAATCTCCCCGAGACTCGATCCTGTTCGTAAAATCTCAGCATCACCAGTAGTCTAATGTCCAGCCTACGAATGCAAGAATCGGGTGGTTTTGATAATGAGATTGCGAGGTAGAAATGATTAGGAGGTATGTATGTACTGTACATTGCCGTAAAACAACTCCAACACTAACACAGATGCAGTAGCAGACCCTCACCCATAGCTCAGTGCATAGCCCACGCGAGAAGAACCGAAAGCGAAAGCATAGCAACATTCACCGACTGTCCCAGTGCCGCACCGCTACTGGGAACCACCGACGACGCGCTGCTCGGTGTCGCAGACGCGGAGGTCTGCGTGCCGGATTGCGTCTTGGAGACCGCCAAGCCCACGGTCGCATTCTCGACATTGTGATCGATGTACAAGCCCCGGAAGAAGGCTGCGAGACATTAGCCTTCTGATCCTCTTCGGAAAGGAGAAAGGGTAAAGGAGACTGAAAAACATACGTTGACCGACCACCCACAAGGTCGGGTACGAAGCGACGGTCGCGCCCGAGAGCACCGCCGTGCAATTGTTGTCCCCGTTGTCGGCGGCGATCCACTGGTCGGCGGCGATGTTGAAGATGGCGCTCTGGTGGCTGACCAGATCGGAGTCCGCGGTGACGGCAGCGGTGGCATTGGCCTGCGAGGGGATGCTGAAGCCCACGGTGGGAGGGCTGTCGCAGGGGAAGTAGCCCGTGACGGTCACTCCGTCGCTGGTGTTCTGGACGACGGCTTGAATGTTGGTCGCCTCGAAGATGGCGAGTACTTCCTCGACCGGACTATTCACACATCAACATCGTCTCATCGATGAAAGGTTTGGGAGCAGAGACTCATCGACTTACCCGGTGATCGTGGCGGTTCCGGTGTCGAGCTCGATAGGCACATCCTTGGTGAGGATGGTGTCGTTGACGGCCACGTCGGCAAAGAAGGCCCATTCCTGCACGATGGAGGTGGTGGTCAGGTTGCCTTCAAAGAGGGAGGTGTCCAGCTCGCCCAGCACCTGGGTTCCAGTCGAGTTGCTGCCCAGGACCACGCCAAAGCGACACGAAGAGACTTGACCCTGCTGGCAGAGCGCGTGGAAAAAGGGCGGCGCGCCGTTGGGAAATTGAGCCACTTCGACTCCGGCAAAACCCACGATCCCATCAGCGGGGATCAGCGCCGTGCCGTTGGCGGAGCCGATCGTCTGGTCGATGGTCAAGCTGCCGTATGTGATGGTGTCGTTGTACAGGGTCCCCGCTACCTGAATCGAGACAACTGGCGTTTAGCTATACACTTTTGACATGAGCACGGGAATCGTCACGTACCGAGCCCGTCCCGGATCCATCGCTTTGGGTCGTTCCATAGCCGTTCTCAAACGTAAGATTGAGGTTGACTGATGCAGAGCTCGCGTTGTAGTATCCAGGGTTGATGATCACATCGGAGGAGCCCGTGTCAATCAGGAGATGGAGGTTCTTGGAGCTGCCGACATCAAAGCTCCCGAACCAGAAGCCCTACCACTAAGGTGAGTCGGGGTACGCATGAGTGAATGGGATCCGACCTACATCCGACTCAGAGACAGTCTCGATGCCATATTTGTCGCGACGAAACAACTTGGCTGCCGGGTCTGTGCGCCGTACTAATGGGATGTGCGAGGAAATGTGTCGAGGAGCTGAAGGCCGGGCACTTGCCAGGCACAACGGCAACGACCCGAGGGCCGTGAGGATTAACCAATGCTGAGGAGGGGCCATTATGCACTATGAATTAAAGTCCCCGAATTAAGAGATTATTGGAAAGGTGCAATGAAAAACTGTCGAGTGCATGAAGCTGAAGCTGAAGCTGAAGCCTCTCCGACAATTGCGAACATCTCTTCGACTTTATACACCATCTCGCATGGCTCGTGCTGTACGCAAGGCTGAGCTCGCACTCAACTTCTCCCAATGTAGGAATGGCAGACGAGGAGCAATATGGAGATTTGGGGTCCAAATCTATCTAGATTGAGGCTTGGGCGTTGATCTGCACCGGGTATATCGACAGGGAGGAGAGCCCTACTCAGCCTCGTCTAATCAAATCCCGTGGATGAAACGCGAGTGGAGATGGCGATGGCAGCAATCACTGGCCCGCTCGCGTAGACTAACCCGACCCCGACTAGTTGCAGGATTGCACTAGGTAAGTTGAGGCTCCTTACCTGACTTGGCTATAGGTTTTAACCTAGTTTTAAAGTCGCTTGCGGCCACGTCGGCGGGTCTGACCGTCTGATGTTTCCCCCCTGCTGCATCCACTCATCGGCCTGCCCTCGCATACGCTAACCAACATAGGGTTGCCTCCAGACTGTCTCCCCAAGCTACACAGCCCAGCAGGCGGACAGCAACCAATTGAACCAAGGAATGAACCATTCTCCGCAACTCGGACCGAACGCGCCATGACGGGGAGACCCCAAGCTGCAAGGTCCCGCAATGGCTGCATCACCTGCAAGTAAGTCTGGGTTTCTACTGGTGGTCGTCCGGCAACAGCGCAACTCACCCCGACAGGATTCGTCGCGTGAAATGTGACGAGCAAAGGCCCGAGTGCAATCGGTGCGTGTCCACTGGAAGGACCTGCGACGGCTATCAGGATGGGTCCCAGTCCCAATCTCAGGCCCAGAAACCCTGCTCCCTGCGGATCATCCAGCATATCCCGCCGGGTCGGAAGATCCAACCTGCAGTGCAGCTGAATGTCGAAGAGCATCGCAGTCTGGAATTCTTCCACCACTATACCTTACCGGGTCTAGGATCAGAGGTGGGCTCGTATCTGCTGCAGGCAACCACCAGTGAGCCGGTGATCCGATCCGTGGCTATGGCGGTGGGCTCCGTGCACCGCTCCTTTGTCTTCTCAAGCGAAGAAGCCACCACCTTCACTCTGCTCCACTACAACAAGGCCATCCGACAGCTGGTGACGTCTCCGCAGAGCAAAAGCACCGTCCTCCTGGCCTGTATCCTGTTCTTCTGCTGCGAGTGTCTGCAAGGCCGCTACAAGACCGCCATCCAACATGCCTTATCTGGGCTGCGAATTCTCCAGCAGCAACAGTCGCTTCCCCCTAGCTCTCTCGAGAGGGCTCCAGCAGCGGTGTCCTCGCTCTTCCACGCCGTCCAGAGCCAGGTGCTCGAAATCGAGGGCATGGAAGGGCTGGACCCTGACTCGCAGCCCAAGCTGTCGCCGCCTGCTCTCAATGCCAACCCGCTTCAAATAGGGCTACCACTCGACGTGAGAGACCACCAACGCATCTTTCGACAACTATACTATCGGTTTGTGCAAATCGACGCCCTAATCGAAGCATTCGAGTCAATCCCCAACGACCACTCCCCCGCACGTATTGCGCACGAACAGCAATTACTGGCCGAGTGGTTCCGCGTCCGCGCCGACCTGAAAACGTGGATGCACGACTTCGACCGCCAACCCATGCATCGGTGGCAGACAGACCCCCGCACGGAATCTCCCCACGCCCATTCCATCGCCATCCTCAAAGCCTGGAAGCTGCTGTTCAGCATGTACTTCCGGATGGAGTGGCCGCCGTCCGAGCTGGCGTGGGACCGATTCACCCCGGACTTCCAATCCATCGTCTCCCTGATATCGGTCGTCACAGGCGACGTAACCGCACTTGCCGTCCCGTCAGCCCCTACCACCACCCGCCAAGACAGCAGAACCCCCCCGCGCCGATCTGCACCGCCGCCACTTCTTCCAACTCCACCACCCCCAGCTCCAGCCCAACCCACCTTCACCCTCTCTCTGGGCTTCCTCACCCCGCTCTACATCTGCGCCACCCGCTGCCGGAACTCGACGATCCGACACCACGCCCTCCGGCTGCTCGAGACCTGTCGTCGGCGCGAAGGGGTGTGGGACTCCGACCTCGCCGCCCGGGTGGCGTGCCGCGTCGTCGCGATCGAGGAACAGGCGGCCGGCGTGGAGCCGGGAATGGCTGCATATCACCCTGCGGATATCAGCTTGGAAGCGCGCGTGCGGTCGTCGTCGCCGCAGTTTGCGGAAGGGCGGAAGGCTACCCTGCGGTATGTGGGGGGGTGCAGTGGGCCTGAGGTTGGGTTGATGGAGGAGACGATTGTGTGGTGAGAGTGGATGGTTGACTGCTCCGTTAGGGTGTTTGGTGGGTGCTCTGAGTTGGACTCGATATGAGATGAGAACAGTGCCATAGGAGAGAGATGGAGGGAGGGAGGGAGGGAATAGTCGTCAGATAAACAACTCGCGCTGACAGGTCAACATGTAGTTGGGCATACAGAAAGAACAGCCCAGTCTGTGATACCCTGGACCTCATGCTATCTTACTGTAGAAAGTGATGGGTTCTTTCATGCGATTGTTATCGACGTTCACCATATGTGCGATACCACCCACGTTAGGCAAAATAGGGAAAGATGGCAGATGAGAACCTAGGCCCTGATACTCCAGAATGTGAATAGTTACCTAGACACAAAGAACCGAAGAGCAAAAACTTCGTTCTTGAACCCCCTACAAATACTGATGTTCAAAGGTTTCCTCTTCGGAAGATATCTGTAAGACTACCTCAAGTCCTTGATACCATCAATGTACGCATCTGCCAACCTGGTGAAATGAAGATCAGGGAACACTTCGTAAACTGGGAGATCTTGGTGTCATGTACAGTACCCTGCCTGGCAAGCCAGAATCCAACTCTCCGAGCACCCATTGGTGAAATTACCTAGCCAGCTGTAGTTGCGCCATATACTTTGATCTTTACACAGAGTGCGCATACACACAATACTTCTCTCAAGTTAGGATCAGCTTTCCTTTAGGACAAAGCTGGATAGTGGGAGGTAGCTAGAAACTAAGATAGCCTTGAAGCTTCTTGTGCAGTTGTACTTGTGACTGATTGTCACCAGCTACTTTCTTGTTGGGTGGCCATGGGAGAAGAAGCACCTTACCCCGGTCGCGTAAGAACCGAAATCGCGGCGAGTTTTTCAAATGTCGGCCCATCGCTCTCGCACCTCCAGCGTGATACTGGTCACGGTGTGGGCAAACTTCGCCGTGAGCCAGGGATCCCCAATCCCAGTCCACCCAGTCCTCAAAGGGGGACCGCCTTGCGCCTGGGGGTTCTTCCAGCGCAGGAGAGGTGAGTTGTATTCCCCCAGAAAACGATTCGGCGTCAACGCCAGGGGGTCATCTCGCCGCCAATTGAAAGGCGCATGGGCCAGGTCCACGAATACCACGCGAGGTTGCTGCTGGCCGTCGTTATCGTCATTGTCACGAGCCGATGGCGACCGGACAATGACATTCCGGGGCTCGAGAAGATTCTTCTCGTAGATTCGGCTTTCGAGGTCTACGATTCTCCTTCATGATCGCTTGCCGATCGGGGCCTGCGAATAGTCCCCCGGTTGCGTGTCGGCCATGGTGGCGCCCGAAACCTGCTCCATCAGAATCATCCGCACGGCCCCGCGAGCGGTCTTCATCCACCGGTAGGTTTAAAGTGTAGGAATCAAAGTAAGTCGAGATTCCTAGCCCTTGGAGCTCGTGCAGTGCCGGGTATGCATTGGCCTCAGCCGCTTCGACGTGGAGTGGTCGCTGCGCGACGCCCAAGGCGCATTGATCGCTCGGCTGGCCGTGCTCGCAATCAAGAACATCAAGGTGGTCCACAAGGGGGATTCCAGGCCCGTCGCTGCCGTGAACGAGCAGGCCCTCGAGGCAAAACTGGTCCAGGCACTGGACGAGAGCAACCTGACGCTGCTGGAGCGCAATGCCGTGTGGCCCTCCAAGCAGGCCCGCAAGTACTCAGAGCATTGCCGCCATGTGGCGATCTTCGGTTGGTATGCCATGTTCGCCCTTAGTTTTCCGCTCCCTCAGACCAACCGACCGGTGCGAGGACTGTACTTCGACGAATCTGGGCGCACGGGGGGTATGACGTTCCGGCGGCTACTGTTCGCCTTGGTTGTTCGAACCTTGAAGAGAACCGAAGCTCTTCAGCTCGGAAGGGGACGGGAGGGTCCGTGATCTTTTATGTATGGCTGGCGGTAGTTGGATCGGGGAGAAGGGGAGGAAATCTCTAGCCTGGTATCTTGAGATTTGAACGTCGGCTTTGTGAGTAGGGCACCTGCGCGACTGATGATGTGGTGTTTTGGCATCTCGTTTGCTCGGACCAGCCTGGATCAATTTCTTACCCACGTGTCTGTTATTGTTGGTTCGCCATATCTGTTACCAAACAGGCCAGGATCGAATCGTTGTACGAAGTTGTGCAAGACTCGCGATGACTCTTGAAATGGGGGCTTTCCCCCCCCCCCCCCCCCCCTCTATCCTCGCCCTTCTATGTGAGCACATGTAGCCCTTCGCGGGTTGCTAGTGCAATGACCATACGTAAGCGAGCCCTTACCCAATTCCTACAAGAAGACCAAGCATTTTGTTGTGACCAGGTCCCAAGGAACATCAACCGTTCTAAATTATACATATATACAAAGCACGAGAATTTTACTCAAGTCAAAAGCTCATAAACCAAGAAGCCATACACATTAAATCAAAGCCAATACCGCATCTAGCATAACATACAGCCCATACATTCCACTCGTCTCCATGCCTTTCTTCAACGACCGGGTCCAAAACAGAACATCCCTAACCCGCCGGGTTCGTGCACGTGAACGGCGTCAACGCCGAGCTCTTGAAATCCGCCTCCATCGCCACGATCGACGCCCAGAGCCCCAGCCCGGCCGTGCCCAACGCGGCCAACGAGTACAGCACATCAAAGGTATTCCGGGCGAACTGCTGACGGTACCCGCGAACCCAGCGCTTCCAGCCGGAATCCACGCGCCGGGTCTCGCCCGTGTGGGGGTCGAAGGTCTCCTCGGGCAGGATAGCGTCCTTCTGCACGTTGAACCCGACGAGGAGCATCGGCGGGAAGGTATAGGAGAACTGGAGGATGCAGAGAGCACCGACGAAGGAGGTGAGGTTGCTGATCTGCGGGATGGCGGCGGCGACGATCCAGGCGAGGCACCAGTAGATCGGGACTGTTTGATTCCGTCAATCTCCAATCACAAATTCTTGGACAAGGGAAGAACCGGGGGGGTGGGGGGTTGGGGGTTGGGGGCACATACCAAGAGCAATCCAGATCAGTTTGCCGGTGCGGTGATCCAGCGGCGGGAAATGGAAGACGTCGCGCAGGACCGAGGCGTAGAAGACTTTGATGCCGATGTTGCCGTACAGCAGAGCTGCGATAACGCCCGAGATGAGCGAGAGGGCGTTACAGCCGGTTTGGTAGCTGTAAGCGGAGTCGGGGATTCCTGGGGGGGAGGATCCTGGTTAGCGTGACATGGAAAAGAAGATATATATCTCTCTTAATCCTGTAGAAACGGGGGGTCTGTGCTTGTTGCACTCACCCTGGTAAGCCGGGTTGAAGGTAAACTGTCCCTGCGCGTTGTACACGACCATGCCCTCCACGAGGTAGCACACATAGATGAAGACCTCGGCGCAGATGAAGCCCTTCCAGAAATCGAATCTATGTAAACTGTCAGCACTCTGCAACGGTGCCAAAAAAAAAAAAGAAGAAGATGGGGGAAGGCCTACGGGCGCCGCATCTCAGCCATCAGCTCGTTGAAGAGAGTGGCGCCACCGTAGGCGAAGACACAGTTCATCACCGCCGTCATCCGAGTGTACAGGGTGCCGTCCGCCGGCCAGTTGGCGCTGGTCCGAATGGGTTCATTGGCACTGCCGGTTGGGGGATATACGTAGACCACGCCCATACTAGCCATCATGTCAGCGCTGTTCTTGCTATTTTGAGGACGGGGCCGTGCTCGTACGTGATGAGAATCACAGTAAAGTTCATCCAGATGGCCAGGTTCGATAGCCACGACAGGCGCTGCAAGGTCCGAATCTGTCCTAGAATGAAGCCGAGGAGCATGAAGATGACCTCACACACGATGACTGCGGGGATGAGAGGTCAGCACTGCCGACATCCTTTGCTCGGGTTGAGGATTCTCACAGCATAGTTTTCCCGTGCCATGTACTCCGGCAGCCATTTGACCCAACCCCTGGCCGTTGCTTACAATGAGCAAGGTCACGTTCAGGAAGAACTGGAAGCTCTGAAGAATGTTGACGCCAATGCGAGCGACGGGGCCGAAAATCCGGAACGCAACATCGCCGTAGTCTGGGAAAGTCGGTCAGCCAGTCGCTTTATACCTCTCTCTGGTCCCAACGGAATAACTTACTGCGCATGGGATAGCGGGTTGAGTCGAGACCGTTGAAGATCTTCCACAGCTGCATTCCGGAACTACAGAGCGTTTAGTCAAGAGGCGAGAGTATTGCATATGGAGCGAAAACTCACTAGTATGCCATGATACCGAAGACCGTATACAGCGCCTGGCAGCCCTATGTTAGCGGATGTCGGGATTCAGGTTCAGTGGCCGACTCACAAAACCAGGCCCATAGCCCATTTCCTGCACAGTCTGTTAGTATATCTGCGCCTGCCATCTCCTCCGTCCTTTCCCGGAGATTGCTTACACTAATCGCCCAAGGCACGTTCGTCGGACCCAGGATATCGGTGGTAATCAGATAGAAGATCGAGCCTACCCGCCCAGAGACAGTCAAGTCAGCCTCACCTGCCTTCCACAGGAACCCAACCACAACCCCCCCAAAAACAGCATCCACTCACCCCAAGTCGCCGTTCTCGCGGCCCGCTGCGCCAGCTCCCACTCCGTCTCGGTAATGCCATACTGATCGCCGTTCCCCTCACGTTCACCACCGCTACCAACTCCGTCCCCGGAATCCGCCTTCTCCGACATCGCAGCCTTCTCATCCCCAACAGCGACCCCACCCTCGACGGGACCCTTCTGCTTCTCGGTCGTCGAATCCACAATCCGCGGGGCCGGCGAGGCCGTCTCCTTGGACGCGCGCCCCAGCATCACATTCCACAACTGCTGAAAGCCCTGGTTGTCGGTGCGGATGTGCTTCTCGAACTCGCGGGAGCGCTTGGCCCAGAACAGGTAATTTTCGAAGGAGATGCTGGAGTCGAGGTAGATGTTGCCGGAGCCGTGCATGACGGGGGCGGGGATGGCGTGGAGCGACCGTTCCTTGCTGCCGGGGTGGCCATGGCGGCTGTGGTCGTCGATGATGATGCCGTGTTCGGCCTCGGTGCCGATGAGGTCGGCTTCGTTGCCCAGGCGCGGGTCCGCGACACCCCCCAGGTTGGCGGCGGAGACGATACCTGCCATGCTTATTTGCGGAGGATGCAGAAATTATTGATCCTTTGGGGCAGGGAAAAAGTGGGAGAGGGAGAGGGGAAAAAAGATTGACATTGATGTGGGACAGGAGAGGAGGGGGGGTTATATAAACGGCTGTTCACTTATTGACTAGTTCTATTGGGGATTGTGAATGGGTCGAATTGATTAAGTGTCTCGGGGAGGGGAAACACCACCCCGTTCATCCGTCGGGGGAGGCCATCATGCATCCATTGGATACGAACCAAACGACTCACCCCACTGGATCATGGTGTCAGTGATTGGGATTGGATTGTTGGGCAGTGCCAGGTGGGGGTGGTGGGATCATGGATCCATGATGGATGGTGTGGTATCATGCATGCAGTGCAGTGATTGATTGTTCTCCGCCAATCTAGAAGGGTTTCTTATCTTCCTCCTCCATCCTGCTCGCTGCATCCACAGGTAAGAGACCCTAAACCTTGAAACCACACTCCAACGCAGTGATGACATTTCTTGTGCTGCACGATGACCTCAGCCTCCGACCAGGATGTCTCGGAGTGAAGAATCTTACACTGGCCGTGCCTGTCAGCGTGTACGGGAGGTACGGTACCGGTACAATACCGAATCGAAACCCTCGAAGCTCGGCAAAGCTTGTCGGGTCCGGCTAAAAAAGCTTGGTGTGCCTCCACTGCGTGAATGAGGCCCACTCTTCTTCGCTTCGGCTGGCTTAGTCCTTATCCTCCCTGTTCTCGTGAAGAAAGAGAGACAGAGCGAGACACACACACGCACACACACACACAACGGTCAATTTAGAATTAATTAACCACCACTCCCGCAAAGGAGTGCAATTCGACAGCAAGTCTCGCTTATCGCGCCCGGCGCACTGTCCTGCAACCACTACCGTCATCAGCACCGAGACAAATCGCAGGATCATGATACTGAGGGGTTTATCAACCTGCTAAGAACCAGTCGTGTGGTGTTTCCAAACACCGCTCACACGACTCACACGACTTCCAGGTATCTAATCATTTTAACCTTTTGTGTGAACTGCAGCTAGCTAGCTTATCAGCAAGAATCCGGAAAAATTATTACCTGCTTGCATACTTAGTGGATGCAGCGCTCAGGACCAGAGGCAAAGGAAAGACAAGCGCCCCACTTGGGAGGTTCCGGACGTCCCCGGAGGGGTTCCCACTGGCCTCGCGGTAAGCCACTTACATGCAGAGAATTGCATGCGGCCGGGATGGCAAATCTGGCCATGCCATGTGCTGGCTGTTGGCAAGTACTCGGTCCGGTGCGTGGTGTGTTGAGAAGTGTCGTTGTTCGCCACTCGTTAGTGATTTACCGCTTCCTGTCTGGGAATGACCTGAGGTTTGTTAGCAAATGATACAACACATAAGACCGGCAGTTCTGCAATTACTAATCGAAACCCTACTGACACTTATCCAGTGGAAGTACGCGGACTATAACGCACCCTGCTGACTAGGAGTGTTGAGTACTCCGGGAAGACCGTCGGACAGCCGAGAAACATAGCGGGGTTCTTTCTGCATGGTTAATTTCCACTCCGATATGTCCGAGTGAAAATTACGGGTACCGGGGTTCCCACTGCACTCTGAGACTGGCTGGGATGGTATGGGGAAGATAAGAATAAAAGTAAATGATAATAAAAATTAAAAACTAGAACTTCGAGAAAAAAAAAAAAAAAAAAAAAAAGGAACGACACATTCCCCTCCTATCACCGAATCAGAAAAAAAAGAAAAGAAAGAAGACGAGGGGGTTTGTTTGAACCCTAACTGTTCTGTCCGCCCGCCCCGTCGGGCACTCCCCATTCATTCATTCAGCCATTCTGGAACAGGAACCCATCCCCCAAGCATTCCAATCAATTGAATCGGACCTATTTAAGTTCTATCCAGATAGACGACACACTCAGTCCCGCTTGCTCGTGACCGAATAATCCGTCGACATGTGGATCCCGGATTCATGCTCGCAGGCGGCATCGTGCTTGACCATCTCGTGCATCGCCTCGACGTCGTCCTGCGTCTCCGGCACCGCGGTGCTGCGCAGGGTGGACAGGTAGTCCCAGTTGCGGATGACCTTCTTGCGCGCCCCGACCGCCTCGTCGCTGCCGTCGCTGCCGTGGCCGCGGGGCTTGCCCGCGCTGGAGACCTTGCTGCCGCCGAAGATGTGCGGGGCCAGTTGCAGCAGCAGCGGCCGGAGCACGGGGAGGCACGCGCAGATGATGCCCACGTTGATTTCCACCATGCTGTTGGATGGAACCAGATCCAGTCAGTTGGGGTTGCATCTTGTTACGAGGGGGGACGGGGGACGGGGGGGAAAAGGGGCTTGAGAAGAACATACGCCCATTTCGCCAGGGTCACCTTGTACCAGGTCAAGTCGCCGTCGTGGATGAAGGGCATCATGGTGACGATTCGCACGATCGCGATCACGCAGGCGCTGGAGACTGAGTTAACCACGCAATCACACGGACAACTGATTATGAAAAGCAGCACGGGCTAGGGGCACTTACAACGAACCCATCATCAACACCATCATCAGCAGCACCTTCTGCTTGAGGGTGGTCTGCAGCGACCAGCAGAGCCGGATGGGCAGCGCCAGCGTGATGATGTCCGAGAACAGGTTGAAGGCCGCATTGGCATACACGAAGGCCAGCTGGTCGACACACCGCGCGGTCGGCATCAGCGTCACGTCCCACATGGCCTGGACGGGGATGCAGCCGAGCGTGAAGACGAGCAGACTGATCATGTTGTAAACGGCGACGAAGATCATGATCCCGTAGGTCATCTGCCGGAAGCGCTTCTCCGGGCTGAGGCGCAGGAAGAACAGCAGAATCGAGGTCTTGACCAGCCAGATGCCGACGACGAAGACGTCCTCGCCGGCCAGATCATTCTACATGGGGTTGGTCAGGGAGTTTTGAGGGCAGATACACCACTAGGTGGTGGAGACCAGATGCATACCTGCTTGAACGGCTTGATCTTGTCGAGGTGCAGGTCCCAGATATGAAGGCCATACCCGTTGTCGATATCTGTTCAGGTTGGACTCTTAGCTGGCTGGGCGGCGCACTCGAGAAACCTCTCGTAAACTTACTGACGATCCCGAGAATCGCAAAAATCCACGCGCAGATCTGAGCCCAGATGCAAAACCCTGGTGAGCGCCTCCGTCAGCTTGGTTGACCCAGCTGGCATCAATGCATGCAGCTAGCTTACAGTCGTCGATTGCGATCGTCTTCTGCAGGAACATCCGAGTATACAGGCGCAACAACAGGACCACCGTTCCTGTCAAGCAAAGGGCGATGTTGATGGAATAGATCTGGTAGTTTTGATTCTCCGGGTTCTCAAAATTGGCTGTGACGCCGGGGGGCGGATCCGACGCCGGCACCTTGCTCAAATCCAATGTGGTGGTTGACATGATGGAGTTGAATGGAGAAACAGCTGGGTGTTCCGGTCGGCAGTGGTTGGAGCAGCAGCAGCAGCAGTAGCAGCAGCAGCAGCTCTATTTAGCATGCACTTGAAAAGAAACGCTGCGTCGAGCCAGGAATGAACGATCCACCAGGCCAACCCTGTGTCCATGCTTTTCTTTATATCCTGTGACTCCAATCAAGCCTTTGGCTCGCTCGTTCGTACTTTCGGTCCCCCTCCCGGGCCCATTGACGAGATCATATGCAAGATGCATTGACTACCGGTATAGTCGCCTCTCCTGCATTACATAGTTTGGGCGGGGAGGGCGATCGTACCTCCTTGGCTGACGCCCAGCTCGATGTGGTCGGACCATTACCGCCACCATCCACAGCATACCCTCACCCACTGTTCCTCGAAATGGGTCCAACAAAGTGCAAAGTGACACCTCGATCGCAAACAAACCCAAAATTCCCCAACAAGGCCCCGATCAACCCTATTGTCTCTGACGGAACTTGATGCCCGCAGGAGAGGGTCCAAGCGTTTGGAACATTGACCTTGTTCTCCAGACGTAGGGGGTGGGCGGGGGCGGGCTGGCCAAGTACATACAGTACGTGCTGGTGTAAGTTCCCTGACGATCGCACCGGTTCTGCGATTGACAGGCTAGGATCGCTGCTTGCGGAGACGACCTGTCATCCAGTCGCATCCCGAAGCAAAAAAGGCCGGACGCAAGATCAATAATTGCGGAGGCATCCAGATAGCGCAGTTTGCCCCTATCTCAGATCTTCCCCGTTGCGGGATGTGCTTGCTTTCCCTGGAACTGCCGGTGCAATTCCTCCTATTCTTTTGACGGCAGCGACCAAAATCTCAAGAGAAAAACAGAAGAACAGATGCCCACCGGTAGGGGAACGTGTATTTGTCAGAAATGAAGTCGAGTCATTTGGATAGATGGATTGTTTGGTGGGATTAGGCTTTGGCCAAGACGGTGGTTGCAGCGCGGAAAAAGAAGTCAAGAGATCAGGGCTTCCTCCCCCCGCTTATTCCTCCAGCCCTGGTTTCGCCATCGTCAGCCTTTGCCAGCCTTTTCGCGCCCTCTCCGAAACATTTTAATAACTTTCGTCAGAAAAGTGGCTTGGTGGCTCTGGAGAACGCCGCGAAAACTTCCGCCTGATCTTTCTGTCGTCGTCCCCTGAAGGCGTTGAGATTCCGTGAGCATCCGTGCAGAAAGGAGAGAGCAAAGGGCCAAATGTGACAGGTGTCGGACCCACTCGATGCCAGCATCATCACAACAATGCACCAGGAAAGATCTCCTGTCGATCTAATTACTGGCCCAAATGCCCCACGAATGGCATCTGGATATTCCTGCAGGTCGTGTTGCCTTTTTGAGTCTAGCCAATAAGACCCTGATTTGCCTTTCGAGATGTATCAATTTTCACCCTCTACATCGGCCGCCCTCCAATCCCCTTTCTCAGTATGCACCCCGTGCAAAAGAACCAATCTATAAGGCTTTGCGGCTCCCCTTCCCCCTTGGTCTCCGGATACAATATCCTGTCTCTCCGCCGAACTTGTCCGTGTGCGTGTGTAGCCGGTGTAACCTGTCATGGCGCCTCTCGATCCCAGCATCGATCGCATTCAGCAGTGTCTAGACGAGGTGGTGCAGTCTGTCGGCCAGTTCCGATACCCTGCAATTTCGCTTCGCCACCAGAATGCACGGTACGAATTGCTGGTCAAGGCGATGCACCTAGTGCAGGCCATTCGCGGGCCTGCCGATCTGGTCTTCGCCAATTTTGAGAATGTAAGCTTGGGCGGACAGATCATCTATCTTTTCTGTATCGCCGAGAAACTGTCAAGATGCATTTGGGGTCCTTAAATGGCCAGTCTGGGCGCTATCCGCACGCTTCTCGAAGCCGGAGTATTCGATGTCATCCCGGTCGGCGCCCAGAGCATGTCAGCCACGGACATAGCAGCCCGTACTGGGGTGAGTTAAAAAGTCAGAGGTGTGCGATCGTGAGCTCTTTTCTCCTGGATGGAGGTGACCCGTGGCCGGTGCGTTCTGACATCGATGTGACGTGCGGCAGTGCGCATGATGCGGGCTGTCACGCTCTTCGGACCGTTTCGCGAGACCGGCGAGGAGGAGTATGCCCACACCCCCAACTCGGAGATCTATCTCGCTCCTCAGATGCGGGCCGTCCTGAGTCTCATGTGAGTTGTCGTCCGCGTCTCAATTAGGTTGCCTTGTCAGTCAACCAGCAACTGTCCGCTCACCATCCGATGTCGGGATATATCACGGTCGATGAATACTGCCCGGCGATGCTGCGCACCCACGAATTCCTCCGCCAACACCAGTGGCAGGACCGCATGGGCCTGCGCAGCAACCCATACACTCTCGTACATCACTGCGAGGGCCAGACGATGTTCGAGCACATCTCCCAGAGTCCCGAGCGACTGACCCGACTCAACAACGCGATGGTCGCCGAGGACTCCCTCCTGGCCGAGATCGGGCTGTACCCGTTCGTGGAGCGACTGAGTCCGCTGGCGCAGGCGGATCAGCCGACCATCGTCGACGTCGGGGGTGGACGAGGCCACATCGTGCGCCAGATCAAGCAGAACACCCCCAGCCTAGCGGGACGGTTCATCCTCCAAGACCGCGCCAGTGTCATTAGCGACAATGGGCCGGAGATGACCCGCCATGGCATCGAGCCGATGGCCCATGACTTCTTCACCCCGCAGCCTGTAAAAGGTACGTCACGAGGGCTATATTGACTCTGCATCAAAGTCATCCAGCAAGCTGACTCTACCCCTCCACCCCAGGCGCATTGGTGTACTACATCCGCCGCGTGTTGCACGACTGGCCCGACGCAGAGGTCCGGGAGATCCTCACGCACCTGGCCGCCGCGATGGTCCCGAAGAAATCCCGCCTGCTCATCACGGAGACGATCCTGCCCGAGGTCGGCGCCACCATGGCCCACGCCTACATGGATCACACGATGATGACGTTTGGCGGGACCGAGCGGACGGCCAAGGACTTCGCGCGCCTGTTCGACGCGGCGGGGCTGCGGTTGGTCCAGGTCTGGGAGAGCCCCGGGGTGCCGATGAGGGTCGTGGAGGCCCGCTTGAAGTGATTCCGAACATCGGGGGTTGGCTTCTTGGTGAATCAGTCACCGTTTTCCTGGCCAGTCCTTTGCCAAGCTCTGCCACATGGCGCTAACTTCTAGACTCTGCCGTCTGCTGTAAAAGTCTTAACCGGAACTACGAGTATGGTGAATGTCGGATGACGATGTGTCATCGGGAGGAGTGGTTGTGAGTCTGGATGGAAAACGCTTGGATTCATGATGGTCGTGGAGATTTCCTGATGGGACTACTTATGGATGCCGATTCGGGCCAAGAGCTAGACCCGACCTGCCCTCTTTGTACATATCCTAGCTCTTTAATGGACAGTTAGCAAGGCATGCGTTCATTTTTTCCTTTCCCGCGTTTTCCCCGTCGGCAACCCCAACTTGCGGGGTGAGGGAGCCGTGCTCGGGATTGTGAATAGACCCATTCACCTACATTTACCACCGCACAACTTCAGAGAACTCATTCTACGGGCTCTTTCTACATTCGTTGACATGTGTAACCTATGAAGGTATTTTTCATGTTCGCTGATCAAACACGTCTCCCCCGAGCCCAAATATATCCAACATAGAAGAGTTTTCTTGAAAGTCAACATTACCCCAGAGGAATTGCCCCACTCCACTCAGCCATCCCTGACTAATGCTGAAGGAAGCTGAAGAAACCGGGCAGAAAGGACCGAAGCCCTGCTTAGACCGCAGAAGCCATGGCAACCATCCCCAAACAGGAGACACACATGGCACGATGTCAGTGATTATAACCTCACACACTGTGCGAGCGAGCCACATCCTCGGGTTCTTGCACCGCAACCCCACAAAATCTCCCCACGCAACACCAATTGCTGCAGAAAAAGTGCAGGGGAGGGCAAGAATTACCGACAGCCAGCTGGACCCACAATGCCTGCCCCGGCCCCCGAGGGATACGAGCCTGTCACGAAGCGCCAAACCCGCCACCAAGCGACAAAACTGCCCCCCAAACCGCGTGACTCGGATGGGTCCCAGCGTCGACCATAGTCTAACCTCCAGAGTCGAATTCCTCTGGTTTCTTGCTTGCTTTGCAGAGTGTCATGGATTCGCCGGAGTTTTGCCGAGGGGTGGTGTTGAACGTGGTGGTGGGCAGTGGGCAGCACGGCTCGGCTGGTGCGACGGCGGCATTGGCCGAATTCTTTTCGTTTCCTCGTGGAGTCCCCGCATTTTTCCCCCTCCCCTTCTTGCCCGCCTCCATCCCCGGACTCGGTTTCTCCCCGAACGCCAACCCTAACTTCCAGATGTCACACCCCACGGTCCACTTGAGAGCTCTACCTCTGCCATTTTCTCCCTCCTAGCATCGGAGGGGACGAGTTAGACTTCAGTCACCTGGTCTTTTTCGTGCTATTCCAGTTTTCCACGCCGGATGCCAAGCTTGGCCCACGCAGACGGTGACGGCCTCGTCACGGTCACCAGTTATGTTCGCCCACGATAACGGCAGTTGGGACCTCGAGGTGGCCGATAGTTGGGCGGACTGGGTCAGAGAGGAGAGCTGCGGAGATGGGGGTGGATTGAGCAGTTCTCCAGGCTGCATTTGTGTCTATATAAACAGCCTTCCGCATCGCCTTCTTGATCCAGCTCCATCACAACACATCCAGCCTTCATCCGAGTCGTTGCAGGCTCGACCAGAATGAAGCTCACCGTTCCCTTGGCGGCAGCAGCACTGCCTCTGGCGGGCGCAGCCGTCATTCAACCCCGTACACTCAACATAACCGACCTCGAGCACTACTGGTCCTATGGCCGCTCGGAACCCGTCTATCCCACACGTGAGTCGAACACTGCATCAACCACCACCCACCACCACCCACCACCCCTCGCAGTCCCACGCTAACCCTCCACAGCGGAGGCCCAAGGCCTAGGAGACTGGGAAGATGCCTTCACCAAGGCCAAAGCCCTGGTGGCCCAGATGACCGACGAGGAGAAGAACAACATCACCTACGGCTACTCCTCCACCACCAACGGCTGCTCCGGCAACACGGCCGGCGTCCCCCGGCTGGGATACCCCGGCATCTGCCTGCAGGATGCCGCCAGCGGCGTGCGCGGCACCGACATGGTCAACGGCTACGCGTCCGGGCTGCACGTGGGCGCCTCGTGGAACCGGGAGCTGGCCTACCAGCGGGCGCAGTACATGGGAGCCGAGTTCAAGCGCAAGGGGGTCAACGTGGCGCTGGGCCCCGTGGCCGGGCCCCTGGGCCGCATCGCGCGCGGCGGCCGCAACTGGGAAGGGTTCAGCAACGACCCGTACCTGGCCGGGGCGCTGACGGGGGACACGGTGCGCGGGCTGCAGGAGTCGGTGATCGCGTGCGTCAAGCACCTGATCGGCAACGAGCAGGAGACCAACCGCAACAGCCCGCAGATGCTGACGGGCTCGCACAACCAGTCGGTCTCGTCCAACATCGACGACCGGACCATGCACGAGCTGTACCTCTGGCCGTTCCAGGACGCAGTCAAGGCGGGCGCCGGCTCCGTCATGTGCAGCTACAACCGCATCAACAACAGCTACGGCTGCCAGAACAGCAAGACCATGAACGGGCTGCTCAAGGGCGAGCTGGGCTTCCAGGGCTTCGTCGTCTCCGACTGGAGCGCCCAGCACACGGGGCTGGCCAGCGCCGCCGCCGGCCTGGACATGGCCATGCCCTCCTCCGAGTACTGGGACAGCAACCAGCTGGCGACGGCGGTGGCCAACGGCTCCCTCGCCGCGACCCGACTCGACGACATGGCCACGCGCATCGTCGCCGCCTGGTACAAGTACGCCGAGCTGGAGAACCCCGGCCACGGCCTGCCGGTCAGCCTGCTGGAGCCACACCCCCTCGTCGACGCGCGCGACCCCGCCGCCAAGGAGACGATCTTCCAGGGCGCCGTCGAGGGCCACGTGCTGGTCAAGAACACGAAGCAGGCGCTCCCCTTGACCGCGCCGCGCTTCCTCTCGCTCTTCGGCTACGACGCCATCGCCGCGCCGCAGAACACGATGGACGACCTGTCGTGGAGCCTGTGGACGATGGGCTGGACGAACACGCAGACGTACCCCAACGGCAGCGCGGTGGACCCGACGATGCTGAAGTACATCTTCCTGTCGAGCGCGGACCCCAGCGCGACGGGGCCGGGGGTCGCCCTGAACGGGACGATGTACACCGGGGGCGGGTCCGGGGCGAGCACGCCGTCGTACATCGACGCCCCCTTCGACGCGCTGCAGCGCCAGGCGCGGGCCGACAACACCTTCCTGGCGTGGGACTTCACCTCGGCGACGCCGCTGGTCAACCCGGCCAGCGATGCCTGCCTGGTGTTCATCAACGCCGCGGCGGCCGAAGGCTGGGACCGCCCGGCGCTGAGCGACGAGTACTCGGACAAGCTCGTCACGCACGTGGCCGCGCAATGCAACAACACGATCGTGGTCATCCACAACGCGGGCATCCGGCCCGTCGACGCCTGGATCGAGCACCCCAACATCACGGCGGTGATGTACGCCCACCTGCCCGGCCAAGATAGCGGCGCCGCGCTGGTCGAGGTCCTGTACGGCAAGCAGTCGCCGTCCGGCCGCCTGCCCTACACCGTTGCGCGCAACGCCACCGACTACGGCGCCCTGCTGGCCCCGACGCTGCCGTCCGCCGCCAAGGACAAGACCGAGATCTACTACCCGCAGGACACCTTCAGCGAGGGCGTGTACATCGACTACAAGCACTTCGAGGCGCAGAACATCACCCCGCGCTTCCCGTTCGGCTTCGGCCTCACCTACGCCGACTTCACGTACAGCAACCTCGTGGTCAATACCACCACCACGGCCGCCACAAGCCCCACCCCGCCGGATCTGGATGGCGTCGTCGCCGAGGGCGGCCTCCCCTCCCTCTGGGACGTGTTGGTCACCGTCTCGTGTACGCTGGAGAATACCGGCGCTGTGGCGGCCAAGGAGGTCGCGCAGCTGTATGTGGGCATCCCCGGTGGGCCGGCCAAGGTGCTGCGCGGGTTCGTCAAGGAGCTGGTGGAGCCCGGCCAGAAGAAGGAGGTCAGCTTCGCGTTGACGAGGCGGGATTTGAGTACCTGGGATGTCGGGGTGCAGAGTTGGGTGTTGCAGCAGGGCGAGTATGGGTTGTTTGTCGGGAAGAGTGTGGCTGATGTGTTGTTGACGGGATCGGTGGTGTTTTAGGTTGAAGATGGGTCTTGAGGGAGGATGGCTTATGAGTGTATGTATTTGTATGGATATAATGAATGAGATAGGTTATTGCTTTAAGTTTCCTTTTTCTTCTGGGGTTTTGATTGGGCAGAGGGGGGATATAATCCAAGGGGCAAGGGGGGTTGGGTGTAGATGCAGCGGGTGAGGAGGAGATATGTTGTAGTGCGGGTATTGTGGTTGCGGTGGTGGTGGAGAGGATCTACAACATATACATTTCCTGACCACTCACTGACAATGTACGTGTTTACAGGTATAACTGCAACAACACACAGCTGAACTAAGAATGTACATTACATTTTCTCACTGCCTAGTATCACACTTCTATACAGTACTACAAACATCTACCGCAACCATCCCTTAGGACCGCCCCACGTACCGTTCACCAAGTTGTTGTAATACACCCAGGGGAAAAAGTTCTTCTTAAGCTGCCAGAAGGCCCTGCGAGGCACGGCCTGGTCAATGCCGAACCAGCCCCCGAACGTCTCCTTGGGCACGCCCGCGTACTTGAACTCGGCCAGCAGCACCTTGCCGTACTCGGTCGTCAGCGGACACGAGGTGTACCCGTCGTACTCCGCGTCGGGCGCCTTGCCCTCGGCCGCGCGCAGCAGGTTGCGCACCAGGACGGGCGCCTCAGCGGTGATGGCCGCCGTGGTCTTGGAAGTGGGCAGACTGGAGGCGTCGCCGATCGACCAGACGTTCTTGAACTTCTTGTGCTGGGTGGTGGCGTTGTCCACATCCACGAAGCCCGCCGCGTCGGCCAGGGGCGAGTTCTTCACGAACGCGTGGGGTCCCATCTTGGGGACGACGTGCAGCAGGTCGAACTGGCGCTGCACCTGGGCGCCCGACCCGTCGCCCTTGGCGAAGATGGCCGTGTTGCCCTCGACGGCCACCAGATCGTGCTGGAACAGCCCCTCGACGCCGCGCTCCTGGCGCAGCGCCTCCAGCGCGGCACTGTACTTGGGCACGCCGAACATACCGGGCAGCCCCGTGGCGAAGCTGATCTGGATGGCCGACTGGGCCGGGTTGGCGGGGTCGTAGAGTCCGGCCTGCTTCCAGTGGTCGAGGGCCAGCCACATGATCTTCTGCGGGGCGCCGGCGCACTTGAGCACGCCCGCGGGCTGGGTGAACAGCGCCTTGCCGCCCTTCAGCTTGTTCAGGGTGCGGTACACCTTGTCGACGTGCTCATACCCGTAGATCGACGAGACGAGGCTGTTGGGGTCGGCCAGCGCCTCCGGAAGGCCCTTGATGCTGTTGAAGTTGACGTGGATGCCCGGCACGACGATCAGCTGCTCGTACCCGAGCCGGTCGCCGTTGGCCAGCGTCACCGTGTTCTGGTCAGGCGTGAAGCTGTCGACCGCCTGCCCGTACAGCTTGAGCTTCGCGTCCACCAGCCCCGGCAGCGGCCGCCGCAGCTCCTCCTTGGTCTTCACACCGCCGCCCACCAGGGTCCAGCCCGCTTGGTAGTGGTGCCATTCGGCGGGGTCGATGATGGCAATATCGTCTTGGGTGTATTGGCCGGTGTGCAGGAGCTGGTGGCTCACGTTCAGGCCGGCGGTGCCGCCGCCGATGACGACGATCTTGTGGTTGCGCGTGGAGGAGGGAGTGACGGGGTTGGCGGCGGAGGGGGAGGGGGACGAGGAGGACGAGGGGGAAGCGGCGGTGGCGAAGGTGCGGAGGGAGGCGATGGTGGGCTGAGAGTTGGCTGCGCGGGCGGCGCGGGTGACGCTGCTGCGGAACATTGTGGTGAGGATGTCACCGACGGTGATTGTGAGCAAGGGAGGGAGAGAGAATGGAGCGGAGGATGGAGGAAGAGGATGAAGATCAAAAAGAAGATATTCGGTTGAAATTGTATGGTACCTGAAAGTCAACTGTAAGCATTAAATCCCCAAGAGCCAATTGCCGGTCTCGGCGATCACGTCATCTCGGGATTCCCCTGTTTGGGCTGTTTGGCTGGTTTGTCTGGCACTATCCCCGATCCGGACAGCCTCCAGCCTATCCGGATTGTTCGATTTGGTCGGCGTTTTCTTCGACAAACTCGCTCAATCGGCGTCTCACTCTACATATACCTGTGTTCAAGGACAGCAATGGCATGATAAGCTGAGGAATGAGATCACATTGTTTTTATTTACAATAATGCATGAAGTATAGACCCCGAGATTCAGCCTCGATGCAATATGGCCTGATCCTCACCAATCCATCACCGACCCCGCCGCAACCTCCTTCCGCAGCGCCTCCTTCACAATCGCTCCACACATCTTCGCATACGGATTCGTCTGCACCGCCAGCTGCTGCGCGACCTTGTTCCCGAACCGACCCCCCAGGAAGAAATCCCCGCTCGCCATCTCCTCCAGCTGCTGTGCCCCCAGCCCGTCCAACCGCTCCGGACCGCCTTCTCCGTGGGAGGATCGGAATCTCGCGGCTTTCAACAGGAGATACCCCCGATGTGTGTATGCGTCTGCCAGGATGCGTGCTTGGCCTGGGGAGACGGGATCGGCGGGGGAGCGCGGGCTGGCGAGCTGGATGGCCTGGGTGAGGTCGGCGAGGAGGGCGGAGGCGCGGGCTCGGTTGACGGGTGCGAAGAGCTTGGTGTCTGTGTCTGTGTCTGTCTCTGGATCTTGGATGCTCGAGGAGGGCGGCGAGGAGGAGGATGGGATAAGGGTGAGGTCGATCAGGAGACGGCGGGCTTGGGCCCGGTTCATGTAGGCGGAGGGATAGGTGGGTGCGTCGGTGATGAGGAGGTCCAGGTCGGTGATGGCTTTCTGGACGGTGGAGAGCGAGGGCTCTGGTTGTTGGAGCGAGCGGATGATCTCCAGCTCGGCTGACTTGAGGGATTCATGCTTCTCTGGCGAGACGTTGAGGTGGGCTGGTAATGTGGGAAGGGTCGCGTCGATGGCGAGAGCGGAGGAGGGAGAGGACTCTGCATCAAAGAGGGCTTGCAGGACGGCTGAGTCGTTGGATGTGAGGGATGGTTTGCAGGGGTCGATTGTGGTCATTGTGAGTGTGTGTGTCTGCGTAGTCTTGAGTTGTGGAGAGCAACTTAGGTATGAGGTTGTGTGCCGGTAGGTGAAGGTGGAGGTGACTTCTGGTGAAGGATGCTTTTTCTATGATAGCACTCTTTCTCTCTTTCAAGGAGAACGAGCAGATAGCCGGAGTATATGAGAGCTATCTGGGCCATCTGGGCAGAGTCAAATCCGCGTGAGAAAAGCGCGTCTAACCGTCCGAGACATTCATTCCGGATGTTTGCTGAAACACCCGCCGCCAGCCGGAGTTGTCCGCCCGCAGCCGAAGCCCTTCCCTGCCTATCCGGGAAATAGACTGGATTCTCACTCTGTACCATCAAACCCTCGGGCCTCGTTATCATCAGAGTATCCGCGTGCAGCAAGAGTGAAGATGGCGATATCCGTCATTAGATAGTGTTATAAGCCCACCTTTGTCCATCCGTAGAACTCTAACAGCAAGCCTCGGAATTCCTTTCTTACCACAACCAAGCAATATCACTTCCCCAACCACCTCCATCTATTTGCTATCAACCTACCTACCTATCTATCTACCTGAGCAACCACTTCTATACATCCCTCACAGAGATAAGCATATCCAACGCCATGGCCCCAATCGCCACCTCCCCTCCTACCTCCCCCTCCCTACCCACAAGCACCTCTAGCCTCGCCAGCTACAAAGGCTACGACCATGTGCACTGGTACGTCGGCAACGCCAAACAAGCCGCCTCCTTCTACATCACCCGCATGGGCTTTGAGCGGATTGCCTACCGCGGCCTCGAGACCAACAGCCGCGCCATCTGCTCGCATGTCGTGCGCAACGGCGACATCACCTTCATCCTGACCTCCCCCCTGCGCTCCCTCGACCAACTCGCCCGCTTCGACTCCGAAGAACAAGACCTCCTCCGCGAGATCCACGCCCACCTCGAGCAGCACGGTGACGCCGTCAAGGATGTAGCCTTCGAGGTGGACTCGGTCGATGCCGTCTACAACGCCGCGGTGGCCAACGGCGCCAAAGCCGTCTCGGGCCCGCGGACCCTCGAGGACGCTGACGGTCGGGTGCGCGTGGCCACCATCCAGACGTACGGACAGACGACACACACCCTGATCGAGCGGGGCGAGTACCACGGCGTCTTCCTGCCGGGGTACCGCGTGGAGAAGGGCGATGCCGACCCGATCACCGCTATGCTGCCGGGGGTGCATCTGCGACGGATCGATCACTGCGTGGGGAACCAGGATTGGGACGAGATGGACAAGATCTGCCAGTAGTATGTCTCCTTTTCAGGCCATCATGATCATGAAACAGGAAATCTGTCCAAT
Source organism: Aspergillus fijiensis CBS 313.89 (assembly GCF_003184825.1). NCBI lineage: Eukaryota > Fungi > Ascomycota > Eurotiomycetes > Eurotiales > Aspergillaceae > Aspergillus > Aspergillus fijiensis. Next base: position 378,664 of record NW_024468998.1, on the reverse strand, counting down.
GATACACCGAGACTGACACCGACCTAGCTACGAAAACGCCCTCGGCTTCCACCGCTTCTGGTCCGTCGACGACAAAGACATCTGCACGTACGTGCATCCCCCTCCCCAGCCTATGACCCAACCTGCTAACCTCCCTCAAACACAGCGAGTTCTCCGCCCTCAAAAGCATCGTCATGGCCTCGCCCAACGAAGTCGTCAAGATGCCCATCAACGAGCCGGCCAAGGGCAAGAAGCAGTCGCAGATCGAGGAGTACGTGGACTTCTACAACGGGGCGGGGGTGCAGCACATCGCGCTGCTGACGGACGACATCCTCGCGGCCATCACCAACCTCAAGGCGCGCGGGGTCGAGTTCATCAAGGTGCCCGACACCTACTACGAGGACATCAAGATCCGGCTGAAGAAGGCGGGCCTGGTGCTGCACGAGGACTTTGACGAGATCCGCAAGCTGGACATCTTGATTGATTTCGATGAGGGGGGGTATTTGTTGCAGTTGTTTACGAAGGTAGGCTTTCCTATCCACCCTGGGATGATTACGAGGGGGTGGGTGACTGACGTGCAACAGCATCTCATGGACCGTCCGACGGTGTTCATCGAGATCATCCAGCGGCACAATTTCTCCGGGTTCGGGGCCGGAAACTTCAAGTCGCTGTTCGAGGCGATTGAGCGGGAGCAGGCTCTGCGGGGCAATTTGGTTTGATTTTGGGGAGAGGGTCGAGTTGAAAGCGTTCTCACGGTTAGCGGATGCATGGCTCTTGTATTATTGCTTGCTTGCTTGTACATTTGAATCGCAGTGGTATGCATCGTACCTTGCATGACGATTAATGGAATTCTGGCTTAACTGGCTACTCTACGCCTGACGTGTCGAAGATCTCTATTCTGGGAGTACTTTGCCTACTAGACGGATACCACAGTGGCTGCTTGCTGTGGATGTGTTCTGCACACCTAGTCTGAGCGTTAGTTTCTGGTTTGCCATTCAACCGACCCCATGACCTGCACCTAGAATCTAATTTCGGCACTGAGTTTCCGTCAGCAGGTTTGAGCGTCAGTGCTTCTGCGATAACCTCGGGAAGTCAAATGGGTGAGATGGTTACACTCGGATATTTCGGCCTCAGGAACGAAGTCGCCGTTCTGACGTCAAGAACCCTATCTTCGGATGATCGATTCAGCCGCATATCCGCTGTCGTTGATATTTATATGGGCTTGGGTTTGATGAGAGGGGACAGAGTAGAATGTATCTGGATCTAGGACTTTATGCTCAATCACAATTCCATTAGCACGGTTCTGGTGCTTTTTCTTTGGCTATAAGTAGGTAGAGATGGTGGAACAGTGATAGCTGATTATTGGAAGGCGCATACAGTTCTGTACATCTCAAAAGTAGACAGCAACCGTTGCTCATCAGACTAAGAAAGTGCAAATTGACACAGGAGCTGAGGACTTACTCCCTAGACACAGGTAGGGACATGTAATATGTGTGGTACTATGAATGTGGAAAGAGAAATCAATAGTCTTCTTGGAGCTGTACTCACCCCGCTATCAACCGTTGGGTTGCTGACCAGTATGCTCATCAATCCACAAGTTTGATTATCAGCCAGACTCCGACTAACATTTGACGGTCTTTATGGCATGGCAGCCCATGAGTGTCATAGGTCGTTCCCGTAAACAGGCCGGACAAAGACCGGTGTCGAATCTTCACACAAAGGGCAGTCGCGTACCACGCACAAAGAACCACACTTACCACAACACTTAGGTCTAGCAGACACCTGCCACCTATCTCAGTGTTCAGCGGTGGAAAGTAGCATCTACACAACTCCATGTTTCAGGTGACTGCCAGCTACCACGATATCTCTTCCGAGTTGACACTGCCCACTCAACCACTCATCTAGCCTCTTCTCATCATTCATCTTCCAGAAGATATATCACTCTGCGAGCAAGATGCTAGACATCAAAGACGACGACCTCGCTGATAAACGCGCCGAAATGAAAACACCCATTCCACCTCCAAACGATGAAGCCCCAGCAGCCAGCATTTCCACCCCCAAACCACCCTCCATCCTACAGCCGCCGCAACCCCCACCCAGCAAACTCCATCTCCTGGACATCCAACAACAACAGAACCTCGCCCGCGAGGCCGTATCCCAAGCAGCGATGGAGCGCGAGAGCAAGTCCCTCATTCCCCCCACCCCCACCCAGCAACCCATCCAACCCCGAGATCTAACACCATCACAACCACCACAGACCTCCACTGCATGGTCACAATCCAAACGCACCACATCCACCGCCCCATCCAGCTGTCCTCCCAATCCACCACCACCACCAGCCCGCACAGCCACACAACGGCCCTCCCCCTAACCGCCCGGGTCTACGCCCCCAAACCCCAAGGCTACACCCCGCTCCACCTGCCCGTCTACCTCTACTTCCACGGCGGGGGCTTCTTCACCGGCACGCTGGACAGCGAAGACGCGACCTGTGCGCGGCTCGTGGCATCCCTCTATGCCAAGGGCTGCCCCATCATCGTAGTCAGCGCGGACTACCGCAAGACGACGCATGTGAGTTTCCCGGACCCCTTCGAGGACGCGTGGGAGGTGTTCAGCTGGCTGGAGCGGCGCATCGCATGGCTGAACGGGGACCCCACGCGGGTGGTTGTGGGCGGGGAGGACGCCGGGGCGGCGCTGGCGGCGTGGGTGGCCTGGTTTGCGCGCAGCAATGTCGCCGGCCGGCGGGAGGTGGAGACCAGGTCCGAGAGGGTGATCAAGGTGCAGGGGCTGGTGGTCTGTAACCCCTGGATGCCGCTTTTGGATCGGTGGGAGGAGGTCGGGGAGGCGTTTGGGGTGGGGAGTAGGGTTATGGAGCGGGATCCCGGGGAGGGGGGCGGGAAGGGGAAGGGGAAGGAACGGGCAAGAGAAACTGAAGTAACGGAGGTGGGGAGGGGGAATGCAGCTGGATATGATTTCTATCACGCGTTGCTGAATGTCTACCGTGTTGAGCCGGGTCACCATGGGATGGGCATGTGGACGGCGCTTGAGGCGATGCCGGACACGTATCTGTTGACCTTTGCGGAGAGTCTGTTGCGGCGGAGGCAGTTGTTGTTCGCGACGCTGTTGATGCGCGAGGGGTGAGTTTCCTTCCTTCATTCTACGAGTCAGCCTTGTTGAGATGGCGATGGGTGAATTGGTCCATGCTGACAGTCCCTGTCCCATTCTTAGGGTTAATGTGGAAATGAAAGTCCTGCCTGGCTCGCCGCACGAGACTCAGGATCTGGAAATCCTCCCGAGCTCCCACCCCTGGGGCTCCGAGTTGGTCGAGGCGCTCGAGTGGTGCTTGCGGTCCTCCCACGGACAGATGCGGCCTCCCAGGTCGGTGTATACCGCCGGTGTGGTAATCGTCTCTCTTCTCCTTGCGGCTCTCTATCTGTATCTGACTGATATAGTGAACACGCATCTCTCCGATATTCGGCCTTAGATAGGTAGGTAGGCGGGTGCGAATCTGATGGATCCCCTTCTGAGGGCAATTCGAAGTCGGCGATGCAGTCTGGAATGCAAGTACTGTCCACTGGTGCAACAAGGGTCTATCTGTAGGCAGACGTCTGGCATTCCGCACCCGGCGGTGGTACACTATTGCTCAAAGACACCTACCAAGATAGTACGAACAAGTTGATACTCAGTTGATGCTGGAGTATGACTGTCAAACCCAAATATATCGGTATGGAAAAAAATTTTTAAAGATAGCAGTTCTGGCTTAGGATATTGTATGTCACCACTTCTCAAAGAACCAGTGTCTTTAGCAGATGCTCTTTATGAGAGTACTGCATAGCCTTAGGGCCGGCTATATCGGTGATTCCAGTGTCGAACAAATGAGATCAAGTGTGGTATGAAAGGTCGCAGCATGAATCAAGGCAGTCACTGTATGTCATGCTTCATCCACTGTGATCTTTTAGATGCCTTTTATATTCCAGAGCCCGAATCCCATCCCTAACTGAAGTTCACTCCCACACGCGACCCGCAAGAACAACCGACCCGCATCTCCCTGTGAACCGTCTCTATTCACATGGATGCATCTCTGCCCCCTCACACATCGGACTACTCACGAGTGTATCCGCCACAGCATTTCCCTCAACCCCAACAAGTACTTCCGAGGCTACTACTTCACGAGGTAGTAGGTAATATTCCTGCCCCACCATCTACAGCCCCAAGCGACCGGGTCTCACGCTTCACGCTTTATGCATTGCCGAATCCTATCGCTACCAAGGGGGGTGTTACCCCTACCAGTCCGTACTGCTCACCGGCCACCCATTGACCATACTATACGCCTCCAGCGGGGTCGTCCCATTCAACGGCTCGTAATGCATGCGCTCCCCACAGTTCTCCCGACCCTCATGCCCACTTCCCCGCAACTCCATACACCGTCCCTGCAGCAACGCCGCCACATGCGCGCCCGCCTCCCGCCCCTCGAACCACGCCCCATGCAAGAACCCAAAGTACGGGGCGCTGGTCGCCTCGCCCGCGAACCACAGGCGGCCCGCATTCGCCCGCAGGTTCTGGTGCATCTCGAGGGTCGTCCCCGCCGGCCAGTTGGAGTAGCTGCCGTAGGCCCAGGGCTCCTGCGACCAGCGCGGGTAGGAGACGTCCGTCGGGTGCGGGATGGTGGTGGTGGGGAACATCTCGCGGAGCACCTCCAAAATCTCGGCGGTGGTTTGGGCGGTGGATTGGCGCTCGACGCGGTAGGCTTGTTCGTCGACGACGGTGACGACCAAGATATGAGAGTCCGGGAGGAAGGTGGGCGAGGAGAGGGATTGGAAGATCGGGTAGTAGCCCCGCGTGGTCGGGGAGGCATACAGGAAGAACTGGGTGTCCGTGGGCCAGAAGGTATGGGGGAATTGCAGGAAGATCTTGGTGTAGGTGCCCATGTTGAATTTCTCGATCGCGGTCTGCTTCCACCGCGGCAGCGGCGGGCGGAAGCTCACGGCGTGATTTTGCAGGACCCCCAGCGAGAAGGTGCAGATCGCGTAGGCGGCTTCGATGCAGGCGCCGTCGGCGGTGTGGATGGTGACGCCTTTGGGGGAGTGGTCGATGGTGGTGACGTGGGTGTTGAGTCGGAGACGCGGGCTGGGTTTGTTGCGGCGGTGGCGGAATATCGCGGCGGCTTCCTGCTCAATGATGGTGCTGTAGCCGCGCCGGTCCAGGACGAAGTGGTTCGCCTTGCCGAACTGGTTGAAGGTCAGGTTCTCGCCGGCCATCCCGAATACGAAGGAGCTCGTCTCCGGGGGGGAGGCATCCTCCCAATCTAGATGTCGCACACAGCACACATGTTAGTCCACAGCCGGGCTCCCTTGGGTTTGGGGGTCACTGGAAGGGAAGCAAAGGGGGGGAGTATGCCCTGTCTGCCTCGGTGGGGGTTCTTCCTATGACGGATTGGCGAAGTTTCCAGCGGATCATACCCCAGTTCCACCATTCAACTGCCTGGGCGGCCATGTCGTTCTTGCGAGGGCGCCACCCTGCCAGGGCAAGCCCCGTGCGGGCGGTTTGGTCTTGCAGGTTCTCCATCAGGATCCGGCCGGCGTCGCGCGCGGCAATCTCGTAGACTCGAGCATATTCGTCGAGGAGATATTGATAGTCGGCTTCGCCGGTCTCGTTGTACGTTCGGAGCGAGCTGTAATTGGAGTAGGTGTTGCGCAGATGGTGTTTTTTAGCCTGTCGGTTAGCGTGATTCGGTGTATACAGAGTCACGACACATACTAAAGCCCAGACAGGATTTACTATCGCAATGGTCAGTCTGTTGTTGAAGTCTAGTAGAAGGGAGGTACTGGCGACGTACCAGTATCAGCCGAACCCAATCCTTGTAGCTAATATGGTGGGGCGCAGTCAGTTTTAAAGCTCTACCTTAAACTGTGTCGAATGCGGGGAAAATACCCAGTTGGCCCCGAACTCCACCACGTACGGGTTCCCGTCCTTATCCTTCCCAAAGTCCGTATGCCACACCCGACCTCCCAGAGTCTCGCGCGATTCCACCAGAACAAAGTCGGTGACGGATGCATTGGTCAAGGCTTGCTGCTCGGGTTAGTTGGTTGAGCACGGCGGGGGGGGGGGGGGGGGGTTACTCAACACCCACATACCGCTGCAGCCACCCCGGCCATCCCACCTCCCCTGAGCCAGTTAGTGTTGACGAACAATCTTCCAAACTCTAATGCCAATCGGCTTACAGGATGGCCACGGTCGTTTGCGTGCAGGTGTCGCCCGTCAGAGGGGTTTGCGCGACATAGGCACTTCCGGGCTGAGCCCCTAAGGTCGCGAGCAAGAACGTGAGGGAGTTCAATAGATTCGAATGTGAATGCATTTCCACGCCTACAGTCTAACGACACTGCTTTTCTGCGGGTGTCGAGAGCGGCGAAACAGGGGCCTTAGAAGACCTTCCACGCGGGGACTTTCGGAGGTGTGCCAGGCTATATAGACTTAGACTCCGAACACAAGGCCGACAACAGACATCACACCCGGCTTATCAGCATGCATGCATGCTGGCACCATCCGAGTAACGGTCCTTTTCTGCAGCCAGAAAAAAAAAGGAAAAAGAAAAAAGAAAAAAGCCAGGCAGACAAAGAGGCAAGATGGACAATGCTGCAGGGCGGACGGCGATCAAATAAACCCGGGCGATCCTGCTTGGCATCCGGGAATTGCATCACCAGGGCTGCACAGGTGACTGTTCCGGGCCCTTGGCAGTCAATTGGCTCCAGCAAAACATTGGGTCGATCGCATGTTACATGCTAGAACCGCCAAACTTAGGGGCATGTGCCGTTCCCTGGTGTTTGAAACGAACTGGATGATTTGGATGATTTGGAACGGAGAGGCAAGGGGCCTCGTTGATTGGCCCGATAAGCTGTGCGTGAAGTACGTACTGAGTATCATGCGTTTGCACCGACCACAGTCAGCCAGATGGATCGATGCATTGCCTTATCGTGACTTTTGCCTGCTTTCTGACATCACGGTTTTCGAAGCATACGGAGTGAATAAATTGTCCGGCTCTTTATGCGAATGAGCAGAGAGCATGATGGACCTTCAGCGAGACTGGCCGTGGCCTCGTTTGTTGACTATGGTTGACGACATGTCGGAAGATTCCACCGACTTCTCGAAGGCAAGGCAACGAATTAGACAAGCCACATTAGGGATTTATTGACCGGGCCAAGCATCACATTGGAGATGAGTTGGATATCATCGCCGCGGTAAGATAGCCCGATCGGCGATAAGCTGCGGTGGGGCCATTTGGCCATGGCTATTTTCGGCAAGTTTGGCTTGTTTGTTTGAATTGGTTGGTCCCTTCCCGGTCCCCACCAAGCCAGCTGCAACATTGCGATGGGTCAATCTGACCAGAAAGCGAGAGGATTAGCAAAACTACGCAAGACCTGTCATTGTGAACATCTATATTCGTGGCCAAGATGAAAGGGTGAAATGCATGGATGCTATGAACCTGGATTTAAAGAAAAACAACAAGGGGGTAATAAAACTTTTCTTTATCGACATGAACCCCTCAGAAAAGTAGAATATAAACACCAGCCGTGATCATCAGGGATATTACTCGCAGAAAGCTCAATCATCATCCATATTCAGCTCATCAAAGTCGTCAAGCAGCTCCTCCATGTTGATCTGCGGCGTCTCATCCTCGCTCTCGTTGTCCTCGTCCTCATCCATAGCATCGGCCGGTTGGGGCTGCTTCCGGACCTTGTACAGATCCAGCGTCTGGCGCAGCTCCTCGTCCTCCTCGACATCGCGCAAGAACATCTCAAAGTCCTCCTCCAGGCGGTTGGCTTCCTGCTCCTTCTTGCGGCTCTGCTGGCCAGCGCTGGCGAGGGCCTCCTCCTCGTACTCGCGGGCCATGCGCTTGAGGCGCCAGTTGCGGCTCTTGGGCTTCTTCTTGCGGGCGTAGAACTTCTTGACGAGTACGACGTCCGGGATCGTCGATCCGTACTGGTGGCTCTGCTCGATCGCGTCGAAGTTGTCGTCGTTGAAGATGGTGCCGCTCAGGTGGTAGCCGAGAACGGAGTCACCGGGGTGCAGGATACCGCCAAGGTGTGTGCGGCAGAAGTAGGTGGTGTTGTTGGAGCCAAGGTCCGAGGCGCGGGCCACAGTGGCCTCGGCAAGGTGGAAACGGCCATTCGACTGGCCGGTAAGCTCGATATCCAGAATGATGAACTCCTTCAACTGGGTGACGTCGGCGAGGTTCTTGAACGGCGACCGCCAGTACACGCCGGTTTGAACGTCGGCCGTTTGCAGAGTAGTCGGATCCAAGAAATTCACATTGTTTCCGACGCGGTGACAGAGGGTGAGGGGGGCGATGTTTCCAAGTTGGCGGGCAAGCTTGAGCGGCAATGCGACGAGATCGTCTTTGCAGATGGGGATCAACTCAATCGAGAAGGTATGCTTGTAGGACTTGGTGCTGGTGTGAACATCCATGGAAATGAGCTCCTGGGACTTCTGCATCTTGCACGGTACCACAGAGGCAAGGAAGTCGACCATCTTCTCGGCGTGGTTCCGCTGCGCAAAGTAGAAATCGATACCATCTTTGGCCTCCTTGATATTGACCGTATCCTTGTGAGCGTCGTTCTTCAGGATCAACTGCTCCAGGTGAAGGAAGGTACGCTTGTGAGGGACCTTCTGTCGGACCTGGACTGCGGCTCGCCACGTGTTGGGCGTGAAACTCTTCTGGCAATCTGCAGTGATGTTAGCGAGCCTGATTGACGCAAGCCTGAGTCGAACTGGAGCGAAAGTGGTTGCAAGACATACCAGGACACTGCTGGCCGGCCACCACGTACTCCACCTCAAATGACTGTTGGATAATCGTGCCCTGGAAGGCCTCCTGCTGAATTGTGATGTTGACCTTGATGCGCTTCGAGTGGGGTTCGGTCCAGATGAAGTTGGCGTCGATGATGCGGACTTTCGACAAGCCACGAAGGCGGCGCAGACAGAGGGCGAGGAGTTCCTTGGACTCGAGGGTCGCAACCACCCACTGGTTGGGGGGCTGGAGCCACCGCTCGCAGTCTTTGCAGCAGAGGAGGGTCGATTCGCGCTGGATGCTAGATTTCGGAGTAAATCAGCATGAGTTCCGTCTGCGAACCCGATACCAAAGTAAAATCCGAACTTACCCTTGGGTGACGTCGACGTTCAGTTTCAGACAGTCCTGGCACATAGCACCAGCAGAAGTGGTTCCATCGATGGGGGCACCGCAGTTGCAGCACAGAATCCTAGGAAAATATGAGCGAAATTCCGGCCAAACCAGGCTGGCGGTAAGACTCACGTCGCAGCGACCGGGGGCTGGTCCTGCAGCCCCAACATGGGAACTGGCGCATCCAAATCCATCGACATCTTGACCTCCGGACGCAAACCGCAAATGCACCAAAGCGAAGAGTTGGAGTGTTAGAGATTGGGAGTTGACGCAGGATCGGACTCGGTATTTTTTTTTGCCCCGCCACTGGCCAGTCAGCAGCTGACTCAGCCGTATGTCCTGTTTGCACTTATCGATAACCGCCCTGCCAGTTCGGGTATAGCGCGGGTGTGTATCATTATGCCAGTATGAAGTTCACTACCACAACAACCACAACACATCTACATCAATAATTGTATAATCCAGGTATGTACGCCGTCCTGCCGCCCATGTTCTTGGGGCGATGCTGAGTGTATCAGTCATCATACACACAACCGTGTCAGACCACAACAAACAGCCTGTGGATGAAGTATATAATCCAATCTCTACCCAGTGCCAAGCATCGACCGTGCTCCCCCAGTGGGGGCGAAGTTCTAGAAATCACATTTCCCCCGCAAGAATTTGGGGGCAGAATTACAAGGAAGACTTCACACACGTGGGTGTATGCATGATAGCACGCCCCGTCAGCATAGCACATTGCATGGCAATGTCCTCGCACAATGGGGGCCAGCGCTCAGCCCACCTCTGTGCCCGTTGAAGGGATATAAATGCGTCCTACAGCGACCCTCGCCGGCCACTCGATTTCCTTCTGCTTGTTCTCTCAGAATGGGCTTCAACATCTATTCATGACCCTCGTTATCCGACCGTGGATGAGTAGGCGTCGTCGCAGTCACACCGGCCTCTGGCTCTAGGACTGTGTATCATGCTATGCACTCTAAATGTTGCCGCTGGCAGTCGGATACATACACAATATTGATTTTACAAGAGTCTTGTCGGAGAGGACTATGCGCTTGTTGTTGCTCTGGTCGGTTTATACCCGAGACCCATGGTTAGTTCCTTGATGCTGATACCGCTGCTAGGCGGGCTAGACAATTGCCAATCTTGTGTCCATTTCCAGCCTAGTCGGCACACATTATGCAATGGGTCTTCATTCTCATGTGTCCAAGATCTCACCCAGCTTCTAAATCCTAGCCTATACGTAGTCCGCATATTTGGTAAGTCCCCCGCTGATCGAATGTACTGAAATGTTACTTCCGCAGTAGACTTACTGCAGGTATTTCACAGTTTACATGGCTGGTCATATCCAGGTCCGCGATGCTGGCCACGAAAGTAGCCATGCTGCTTTACTATTGACGGCTTTCGCTCACGAGCAAGTTGGCCTCCGAACTGTGTTATGAGGCAATATAGCATACGCCGTTCTCGAGGCCACTAAGTCGATGACCGCTTCAATACTGTCGTGCATCCGTGGCAGCCACTTCTGCAACGGTATTCATCCGACTCTAAGTCATTGGATGCTGCAGGGTCAAAGATACGCTACGCTGTCGCCGTCGCCTGCACAGTTGTGCTCGAAATGTCCTCTCATTTGAGCTCCGACCTCTCCTACGCAGGTGCTCCCTCCTTCTTATCGCCAACGTGCGATTTAATCCCGCGATTGTCCGTACTTCAGCCCCATCTCAGCGTGTCTCCGTCTTTCCTGGCGCGCCGCTTCGTCGAGCAATCTTGCTGCCAAGTGCGCTAGAAACATTGACTCGATGGAGCCGGCGACCGGTAAGACGTTGATAGCGCGCAAGCATAAGGCTGAGCTGTCGGGCTTGATGGGTAGTATGGAGCAGCTATGATGTGAAAACATGTTGCGGGATGGCCAGGCACGCCGCAAGATGGATGTGGAAGTGGCATTCGGAATCTGGATCTTTTCTGGTCCCAGTGCATTTGTTTAAATATATCCCCTTTCGCATCAGAAACCAAAATTAAATTCATCTCATGAGCTTCGGACTGCATGACCAGTGTGGAGGGAGGCATCTCGGCCGAGAACCTCGGACCCACCGGGCCCTGAATTGCGGCCAGTCACGCAATCGCAGTCTCCGATCGCACGGTTCTTTGCAACAATTAGCATGTGGGGTCTTGCGAATCCCCCACATTACTATCGCCAGAGCACTGCAGGCAGTTTTGGGTGTATCCCAAACTTGGGGCCAATTACGACATCATTTCCGGGATTGACGAATCGCTCAACTCCGGGCAATCACCTTGGGATCGACATGTGCGGATCACCAATTGTCTTTGCTACGCCATACTCCTGCCATATGAGCAATCCGTGAAGATGCGTATAAATGCTCTCTGCTGTGTCCTCGAGTGACTATACATCCAAGACTGGTGACTTGTAGATTACAAGCAGGAGCACTACCACCGCATTCACACACCGTGAACATCCACCATGGCGCAAGCGCGCGTTCCAGCGACGGATCCCACTATCTACAGCGCCTATCAAGACCAGTGGTCCTCACTTCCTACCACAGCAGAAGACTGGATCAGCAGAGCACGGGAGGTGGCCGAAGTACTCTCTCGGGATGCCGCACAAAGGGACCAGGAGAACAAATCGCCCCGAGCCGAGGTGGCTCTGCTGAAGCATTCCGGACTGCTGAAGCTACTGGGTCCTAGGAAGTACGGAGGAGGTGAGCAGTCGTGGGAAGTAGGGTACAAAGCCATCCGAGAAGTGGCCAAGGCAGATGGGTGAGTTTTCCACATCGCACTTCCTGCATACCTTCTTTCACCGCAGCTCACATTTCCCCAGTTCCATCGGCATGCTGCTCGGCTACCATCTCCTCTGGTCCACCACCGCCAATGTAGTCGGCACCCCCGACCAAATCGAGCGCACGCACGAGCTGATCATCACTAACAACTACTATGTCGGTGGAGCGGTCAATCCGCGCGACAGCGACCTCAAGATCACCTCTGACGGGGAGCACATCGTCTTCAACGGCGCCAAATTCTTCAACACGGGGGGTGTGGTCTCCGATCTCACCGTGCTCGAAGGCGTCCTCGAGGGCACAGACCAACACATCTTCGCCCTCGTGGAGACCCGACAGCCCGGGATCCAATTCGCGCACAACTGGCAAAACATCGGTCTGCGTCTGACCGAGTCCGGAGGCGTGAAGATCGAGAACGTCCGCGCCCCGTGGACCGACGCGCTGGGCTGGGACGCCTCCACCAAGCAACCACGACAAGAGGTGCTCGGCGTCCCCTTCGCCAGCTTGCTGCTACCCACGTAAGGCCCCCTTACCTTACCAGTATTGTCCATGAGCAAGGCTAACCTCCCATAGAATCCAACTAGTCTTCAGCAACTTCTATCTGGGCATCGCCCTGGGCGCCCTGGACTTCGCCGCCAATTACACCACCGCCCACACGCGCGCCTGGCCCTTCGGCGGCGACAACAAGACCTCTGCCACCGACGAGTTCTACATTCTAGAGCGGTACGGGAACTTCTTCGCGCATCTGCGTGCCACGGAAGCGCTGGCCGATCGCGCGGGCGAGCAGCTCGCCGGGCTGTATGCGCGCCACGGCGCGGACCGATTGGCGCTCACGGCGGAGGAACGTGGGGAAGTGGCCGAGTGGATTGCCAGCGTAAAGGTCGTCACCACGGACGTGGGGCTGCGGGTCACCAATGGGATCTTCGAGGTAACGGGGGCTCGGGCCACCTCACTGAAGGTCGGGCTCGATCGGTTCTGGCGGGATATTCGGACACACACACTGCATGATCCCGTCGCGTATAAGAACCGGGAGCTGGGGCGGTATGTTTTGTTGGGGGAGCTGCCGGCGCCGACGTGGTATACTTAGTTGGGTGTGCGGTGGTGTTTTAATGAAGATGCTGGACTACTTCTTATGCGTGTTACTTTGCAATCAACTTTGGAGCCTTTTCTACAGTCGAGCTTGGGTATCGCATCTGATTGCGTGTAATCTTAACTTGCAGCTACTGCAACTTATCATGAGGATTGTGCCAGCCGGTGTTAGGGCTCACCCAGACATACTGTACATAGACTAGGGAGCAATTTGACGACTCATAGACTATGCGAAATATTTTGAGTCGTGTGGCCTAATGTAATGTGATTACATTAGAATCAAATGAGGTTAACTTGAAACTCACATAAGAGTACATGCTGCCTGATTTACAACAGAACATACATCATAAGTGTGATGACTAGTAGTTACCAAGCATCCTTTTATGGAAGCAGTATTGGCAATTGAGGTACTTCTCACGCTACCATTCTTTTTCTCTATTTACGTTTATAATCTCCGAGCACACTAACTTCCTATTCTTAGAGTTTAATCTCAGTCTCGGCCTGCGCCCTCCTTGTTCGGACATACAGACAAACGCCGTCAAAGACCGATGGATGCTTACCAATCGTGAATCTAACCCAGCCCTAGCAGCAAGTATATCAGGCCAGAGGGTACGACTTCTTCTTCGACAACAACTATTAACCAACGACTGTTCACAGCTCTCTCAGCCCAAGTATGGCATCGGTCTTGATAACAGGTGCCTCCCGCGGCTTCGAACTTGCGCTCGTGCGCGAACTCTCCTCCCGCCCAGCAACAGAGATCAGCAAAGTCTTTGCTACCGCACGAGGCGACTCATCGCCCTTGAGCGAGCTTGCCACTGCCTCAGCAGGACGAGTCTCAGTGGTCCAACTTGACGTTACAGACGATTTATCCACCCGGAACGCTGCGGCCGAGGTCGAGACGCAGCTTAGCGGCAAGGGACTGGATATCTTGATCAATAATGCTGGCATCTGCCAGTACGTCGGCGATGGGGTGAAATTGATGTAAGTCTTCTGTCTATCTTAGTCCTCTAAGCTCAGTATGTACTCACCTACTCGCTCAAGGGATAATCTCGCAGAGAGCTTCACCATTAAAGCCCTCGGTGTCCACTACGTGATGCGGGCTTTTCTACCCCTTTTGCAACGCGGTTCCCTCAAGAAGGTGGCGAATATGTAAGAAGACCATCACGACCGACATCAATCCCATCTTCCCTCTAGCATGCAGCAGCGCAACCTCGTTCGCCTCCATTACCCTAGCTCGCGCGTCCCACGACGTCCCCGCCCCAGCGTACAAGATCTCCAAGGCCGCCCTGCACGCGCTCACCGTGCAGTATGCTCTGGACCACGAGAAAGACGGCTTCGCCTTTGTGGCCATTGCTCCTGGTGTATGTGCTCTCTTGCCTATAAAGACCCGTATTCATCTCACTAATACAAGATACTACTGTGTCTAGTGGATGAAAACTGATCTTGGCGGCGGCGACATCGCCGACCTGACGCCCGAGCAAGGGGCCAAGGCGTCGTTGGAGATTCTGTTCCGACGGAATGCCGAGATAAACGGGCAGCTTTCTAAGGTGTTGGTCCCCGGGTGGGAGAATGCCACGGTTTGGAATGTTTACGATGGGACGATGGTTCCATGGTAGTGAGAAGGTGTCTTATAACTAAAGATGAAAGCTTCCTAATGTTGACCAGAGAAGATCAGGGGACCGGTGGGGTAGCTAGTTGAAAGGCTGGTGTTGTGCTCTCTTGGGAAAGCAGGGAACTGGATCAGGGGTGCCCAGTGATATGTGAAGTGCCATGCAGGTGGCTTATTCCGACCATCTGTCGCGGACACGGTCACCAGGGCCCGGGGCGTTAACTTGCCGAGCGTACCGTGTAAAAATCACAAGGCTTCAGCAAAAATGAAATTGCTTGACTTATGCAGGTGCAGTCGGAGTGTGGTGTCCCGTCGATTGGTAGTTCGATCTGGTTCAAGCTGCGACACTCAGCTCTGCGATGAGGCTTTGACGGCCGGACCTTGGAGACTTTCAATCTATGCCACTATGCAGTAATGGGACATACTTTTGCTCCCGAGAAGAAGCGGGATGGGAGAGCCAAAGTATAAGTATAAAAGCAACATTAGTAACACCCTTTCGGGCAGTACTACATGTGGATCCCACATGTCGGTGTAAGACTTTGTCATCGCATTCGGACCCTTCTTAATACAGGGTGCAGACAGTACAATATCCTAGTACCGAGGACGGCCAGATACAACTCAATCGGGGAAACCGGTAAGTCAAGTCGTGGAATAAAGGTAAAAATGAGGGAGCAAGAACACCTCGCTCAAGTAGGTAAGAGATGATGCCACAGGGCGATGACGCACACGTTACCACTAATACTTCAGGCCTCGTGCTGGCCTTGACGCGACCCCAGACTGTTCGGCAGTAGCTTATGTCGTGGACTACGGGTTGGAAGTAGGATGCCCATGCGTCGGTGTCGGGCTGCGATGATGAGGCGAGTTGGAACCGAGTCCAGGTTGCCAACTCTGAGTTTTGTTGGGATCATGAGAGATGGAGCGGTTTGGTTTGTGATGGCAGAGGTTGCTAAAGGTCATGGCGGAGGATGGGGTGGTTTTAGGGCTCGATGGGGGCGGGCTTGCTTTTATATGCTGGGGCCACGGCACGTGACCATGCATGGTCTCGAAGGCAGTGACGTTGTTCAATAACGAACTGCATCCAACGAGCATTGAATAGTACTATTAACAACTAAGAGGGCTCAGGAGCAGATCTCTGAGACATGTCATACCGTCTATGCTCCATTGTGTGCTCATACCTATCAGCGCGGATACTGCCGAACAGCAACCTTCGCAGCGGCCAACTCAAGCAGCTCTGCATGTGGATCTAGCTCTGGCTCAGGCTCATGTGCTGTGTACATTGCGTCTCCAGGATCGAGTCAGACCTAAGACTATGCCTCAACTACTCCTCCACCTGATCAGCCAGCACCACCTTCCCAAACATCCGCCGATTCCAGACATGCGCATACGCCTCCCTCAACTCGCCGAACCCAAAGACCCGCTCATCCACGACAGGCCGGAGATCGAACGCCTCGATGGCGTGGTTCATCTCCTCGAATTGGATGCGGTTGCCGACCTCGATCCCGCGCACCACACACGCCCGTAGCAGCGGCTCCAGGAACGAGGGCCCTCCATTCCCATCCTGGCCCCCGAGAAACCCTATGACATCAATCTCACCGCCGCGGGCGACGCACCGGAATGACTGCGCGATGGTCTGCGGGCCGCCGACCTCGATAACTCGCTGACAACCCAGTCCCTCACGCGTCAACCGCCGCGCACTCTCGCCCCACTCCGGATCCTCGCGGTAGTTGAGGACATGCTGCACGCCCATCTCCCTCAGCCGACACGCCTTGTCATCCGAGGAAGTGGTGGCGATAACAGTCGCGCCGGCAGCGAGGGCGAAGCGGACGGCAAACAGCGCGACGCCGCCCGTGCCCTGCGTGAGGACTGCATCCCCTGCCTTGAGCGGGGTGAGGCCGTTCAGGGCGTTCCAGGCGGTCAGCGCCGAGCAAGGGAGGGTGGCGGCCTCGGCGTAGGTGAGGTTGGCGGGCATGCGGATTAGGGCTTGAGCGGGGAAGACGGCGTGGCGCCGGAAGGTTCCCAGGTCTTGCTGCATCTGATCGAGGGTTGGGGCCGCTCCGTGCAGGAACTTGGGATAGTAGACCACCACGACGCGGTCGTGGCGCTGCAGGTCCTGCACGTGCGAGCCTACTGCGATCACCTCCCCAGCCCCGTCTGTCCCGGGGACCTTGGTCTCTCCATCTTCTGGGTATGACCAGGGAAAGGTGCCGTTTGCGATCGAGATGTCCGGGTAGTTGATCGCCCAGGCGTGCAGGCGCACTAGGACGTCTGTGGGCCCTATGGCTGGTAACGGCAGGGAGTCATTCCATACCAGCGCCTCGCTGCCATCGCCGCCGCGGCTGGTGCCGTGCAGCTCCCAGCCGCTGGTGACGGTTGGTAGTTCTGTAGATGATGATGACATGCTTTGGACCTGATGTTGCACGGAGAATTGGAACCTCTTCTAACTGCGGTGTGGAAAGAGGCGGTGGAGAGGCTTGAAATATAACTTGGATTCGGGAGTTGGAGTCTCCAACACAGCCCTGATATCCTATGACCTCATGAACACTTGAACACATCAACGCCATTGATTTCCACGAGCGCTTACAGGTTGGGGATCCTAGACACGCCCCAGTTTCGCTTTGCAATACCCACCCAATATTCAGATCATGGATATCATAATTCAATTCTTGGCTCAACCTCCTAGGTAACATTGCACCTCCAACCCGTGGGCATCACAAAACCCGGACCCCAAAATGACATGCCAAAGGCAAAAGAAAAACAGGAACAAAGAAAGAAGAAAAAGATTGAATATAATAGCAAGCCAACGCTACAAAGCAAAATTAATCACCGGACGAAAGCGAATGGTGCGGTTGTTCATCGCCTCAAAGGCCTTGTCAATGTCACGAAGCGCAAACTCCTGCGTCTGACACTCCACGCCCAGCTGGCTGGCAAAGTCCAGCGCCTCGCGGGTCTCCGGCGCAAACCCGGAGGACCAGGTGCGAACGTTCTTGCCAAAGACTATCAGCTCCGTGAAGTCCAACGTGACGCCATTCACCGCTAGATAGAGTAGAAGAGGTCTGAATCAGCATCGCATCATTGCAACCCTAACAGCAGACGGATACACTCACGCGCAATTAGTAGGATTGAACCTCCGGGGGCAAGGGCAGCAGTCATTTTCTTGACCCTACAAAAAAATAAAGTCCAATCAGTCTTTGGCACGGTCCAAAACCCGTTCGACACATAGTCATGCCCTGACAGGGAAGAACAGCGACCTGGGCAGAGCAACGGAGAAAGAGAACTCACATCTCCGGATCATTGCAAAACATCATAACCAACGAAGCCCCCTCCCCATCCTGCTTCAGCGCCTGCACAGGATCTTCCGAGCCCGTGTGAACGAATTGGTGCGCCCCTAGCGCCAATGCAGCGTCGCGTTTGTCCTTCGTCCCGGAAACGGCGACAGTGCGATAGCCCATCTTGCGTGCGAACTGGATGGCCAGATGGCCCAGGCCGCCGATGCCACAGATGGCCACCGTGTCGCCCTGCGGGATGTGAAATTTACGGATACCATTGAAGGCCGTGATGCCGGCGCAGAGGAGCGGCGCTGTTTTGACTGGGTCCATGTCCGTGGGCACGCGGATGGCGGCGTCGGCGCGGAGCGTGCAGTACTCGGAGACTTGAGAGCATAGATCAGAATCTATACGAAAGACAAGGCAGGGAGGGGGGAGGGGGGAGGTAGCATTTACATCCACCATCGCGCGTGACACCGTTGACTTCTAGATTCGAGCAGATCTGGGGGGTGCCCCGGGCACAAGCCTTGCAATGACCGTCGTTGCCCCCATGCCAGGCGCCGCCGGCTCGATCCCCGATCTTCCAGTTTTCCACGTTGAGTCCGAGGGCGACAACCTCGCCGATGACCTCGTGGCCGGCGATAATAGGGTACTTGGTGCTAAGGACGAGAGTTAGGGTCGGTCTTGTGTGGCAGGTTATTGAGGGGGAAGAGGTACAGTACATGAAGTCAAACTCGCCGTTTTGAGTTGCCACGTCCTAGCGATCCACAGAGTCAGGACCCTCTTTGCTCATAACCTGAAGGGTCCGGGCAGGGTATAGATTAACTTACACTGTGGCAGACACCACACGCCAGAGACTTGATCAGAATCTCGCCCTCAGCCGGTTGCTTGACGGGCACGTCCCGCAGGGACCACGGGGCGTGCGGGCCGTCCAGGACGACAGCCTTGCAGGTTTCAGGGAAGACAGAAGCCATGGAGTTCACGAGCTATTGTTATTGCGAAGGAACAGATGATGTTTGTGTAAGGGGGAGTGAAAGCTCGCTTTCTGGAGAGGTAAGCAGAGGTAAGATGGAGAGATCTGAGTCGCTTGACTTGAAGCTGGTATACTATTATTTATCTTGAATTGTGGATAGAGGTGATATATGTAGGTCCATAGATGTATGCCTTGCAGATATAGGGGAGTATAGACAACTAAGCTGACTCTGCATCACGATGCCATCACAGCTCATTAAGATGCATTCCCGCATGCGGGCCGCACGATGCCGCACATCAGCCCTGACTGCATGACATCAATCCCACCACCTTCCAAGGGGAGAATAATATCCTGACTATTACGTAGCTAGGTAGCTAGGTATCTTTCTTCCCAGGCTCTTCCGGCTGGTTGCCGGTTTCGATTCCATGCTTAGGGCACAGGCAGGCTACTGTTGCCAAGATGCAGAAGCCATGTTTTGATGGCTCCTTCGCATAACCGACTACTGATGATATCGTGTTCTCAATTGGATATTGCTCATGGCATAGTATCTCTTCTCAATCTCGCGTCAGGCGCCTTGTCTATAATCGGGGTCGAAGTACGGAGTAGTATCGCAACACATGATGTTACAAAGACCAACTAATCTTGACATCATAGCCTCCAAACGTCCTACGGTGCGCTCTACGAACTCTAGCTAAAGGCTGTGCCCTTAGCAAAGCACCCATATATGCGGATCATGTAATCAAGGCCCTTATTCAAGTGTACAAATGTGACTTCATCTCCTCCCTTCAAAATGTTGCTCGTGCCAAGTACCTGGTTAGTACTAGTCACACCCTAAGCCTGCTAACAGGATGACAGAGTTTCTTCATCATATGATTGGGATTGATGGGAAGAGCAAGCCCTGACTTCATCCTAGACCGGAGGAACTCGAACATGCTTATATGTAACCCGTGTGACCACCTTCATGCCGTCATGCAGCATCCTCCAGACAAGCCAAAGTCGAAAGCTAGAGACATCAGACCAGCCCCCAACAGTACCGATGGCATCCCCCTCCCAAGCCCATCCCTCCCCCACAACCACCAAGCCCGGCTCTCCGCACACGGTGCGCGTCGCCGCCGTGCAAGCCGAAGGCTGCTACTTCGACCTCCCCGCGGCCGTCCAAAAGACATGCGACCTGATCATCGAGGCAGCCAACAAGGGATGTGATTTGATTGCGTTCCCGGAGGTTTGGATCCCTCAGTACCCCGGTTGGATCTGGTGAGAAACACCCGTCATCCCCATCCCCCACCAAACCCAACCCTAACCCCCCAAAACACAGGCAACGCCCCATCGACTTCGAAATGGTGACCGAGTACATGAAACACAGCCTGCGCCGCGACTCCCCGGAGATGCGCAGCATCCAAGACTGCGCCGCGGCGCACCACATCGCCGTGTGCCTGGGGTACTCGGAGAACGACAACGACTCGCTGTACCTGTCGCAGACGCTGATCGGCCGCGACGGGGCCATCCGCATGCACCGCCGGAAGGTCAAGCCCACGCACGTCGAGCGCACCATCTACGGCGAGGGCAGCGGCGGGTCGCTGATGAATGTCGTCGAGGAGGCTGGCGTGGGTCGCATCGGGGCGTTGTCGTGCTGGGAGCACTCGCAGCCCTTGCTGCGGTACCACACCTACTCGCAGGGCGAGCAGATCCATGTCGCGGCGTGGCCGCCCATGAATCACTATGATTCGTTTCCGGCGGGGAGTGCGTTGTGGTCGCAGTGTCGTGAAGGTTAGTCCACCCCCGTCTTTGTGTTGTAGTTGAGCGAGGACAGGTTGATGTCTGTTGGGTGCAAGTGAAAAAGGAGGAAGAAATGGCTAACCGTGACGGAAACGATAGGCGCCCACAACCTCTCCACCACCCACGCCATCGAAGGCAACTGCTTCGTGGTCCTGGCCTCCTCGTTCTATACCCAAGCCGGCATCGCGCGAATGAAGCTCGGTGACGGCAAGTTGTACCACATCGGCGGCGGCGGCTGCGCCTGCATCATCGGTCCCGATGGGCGCAAGCTGACGGAGGATCTGGGCGAGGAGGAAGAAGGGCTCGTCATCGCAGACATAGATCTCGACGAAATCAAGAAGGTCAAGGCCATGTTGGATGTCCACGGACATTACAGTCGGCCGGACCTGCTGTGGTTGGGGGTCGACAACCGGGAAAAGAAGCAGGTTCGGGCCGAAGTTGAGCTGCAGGGGACGTATATTTGAGGGGCCGGTGGGTGTGTTGTTAGCTCGTTGATCTCATGCCAGGGATGAAGAAAGCTAGGGTAATTCACTATGCGAGGTATCATGGACTTATCCATGAGTCAATGGTGTTGTTGGTAGTTGCAGCGTAATAGTGCATACGTGTGAGTGAGAAGATGAATATGCTAATAGGCAATGTTCAAGTTAATCCCATTATTCAAGAAGCTCGAGGGTTTGTTCGATGTAAAGGAGAAACTTGCTAGCCGTGCAGAAACAGTTTCTTCTTCACCTGTCAATTATGACTTTTCCGAAAGTAGCCTCGACAGGACGAAAAGAAGACGTGATTTGAACAGAGAAGTGGATAGCAAATGACCCGACAGCATCCAATATAACACAGAGTAGGAGCGTTCCTACGAACTCTCCTTGGTGTGTGCAGACTCGAAAGCATTGTCACAAGAGCATTCGGTTTCTTCTAGACCAGACCAGAGGCGTTCCGGGGCTCTGCCCCTTAACTCACCTAACTATAAGAAGGATGATGCGCAAGAGAGCCACTTTGACGTACCTGAACCGTCACATGCAGCCGGCCACGGTCGACCCCCCTTCCTGGCGCGCGGTAAAAATTTTCAATTGCCTGTTGCAGTCAATGCCGAGAATGAGGGTGGAATGACATGCATGGCTGGGACTGGGGATGGCTGTTTTCTGTTGGTCTTTGTGCCATCCAAAGATCGAGTCACATCACATCCTGACTCAAGTCCGCAACAGGCGAAGAGACCATATCACCAAGCTCAGGGACGATGGCTTCGAAGTCTGTTCGAGTCCCCAAAGACTCTGTCAACAAGTGAGTGCTAAGGATACAGTTGCTGCATTGAATGCTAATCCAGACCCAGATTTCAGGGGAGGACCATTGAGATAGTGGTTGGAGATGAGCAAAAGATCTACAACGTCCACGAGGGATTAGTCCGTGCCTCTTCCCCTTTCTTCGAAAAGGCTTTAGCAGGGGAATGGAAGGAGTCCGCGCAACGCACTATCCAACTACGTGATGATGAACCGGAGATAGTGGCGCTGTACATCCACTGGCTCTACTGCGGCAAACTGGCGGTGTGTTGTGGTGAGCCAGGCCGCATCCCCAACTCGGAATACCTGGATCTGGTCAAGGCATATGTCCTAGGCGACAAGATCCTGGACACTCTGTTCCAAGACGCCATCGTCGATGCGATCGTTGAGAGCCGCCGTTCCACAGGTCAAGATGAGACCAGCTCGTACCCTTTTGGGGAAGCGCTGGAGTATGCATACAACCGCCTCGCCGAAACAGCACCAATCCTTGAGTTATTTGTGGATATGTATGTGAGTGATGCTCATAGTTCATGGCTGCATAAAATAGCCGATTCGACCACTGTCCCGCAGCCTTTTCTTCTTAGGCTTGCTTCCAAGCTGCTGGACCGATGTGATGCTTCTTGGGATCCCCTCAAAGCCTGCAATTATCACACCCATGGCAAGAACCCTACTAAGTTACCCTCGACAGACAGTTAGTCTGAGCTTTTATGTGTGCTAGTAGCCAATTGAAGTCTACTCTCCTTCCTCGCCTACTGTGCTTCTGGTCACATACATCGTTCACTTGCCGCTCACAAAGTGGATTTGCCGGGCCTAGACATCACCCTAACGGTATTCTTTGGTATATCGACAGACTACTGGGTGAGGTTCTGCGGATACCCCCTTTTGAAGAGGATAACTCTTGCTACGCTATGAGCCTCTTATCGCTTCAGCCCAGTGACCATGTCGCAGTAGTAACTGGGGGGAAAGCATAGAAAAGGAATTTGGTAATGTCTGCAGCCGTCTGAATGGGGCCCTCAACTTGCCGACATGACACGTTAGCAATCGCTTTTATTAGGCTTCTACATTCTTGAACAGTGGAAGTAGGTTACCACGGTTTGTGACACGAAAGAGCTCATTCCCAAGCGAAACCTGATCCTGATAACGCTAATAAGACCTTCGAGTGGGCTACGAGTATGATGTGGCATTCGCACGGGCAACTCTACTGCGCTTTGTCCGTATTGTATGGGAGTAGACGGTCGTCTTCTGTCTCTATTCATCGACCTTGCCCTCATGCAAGTATATCATCAAGCAACAATGACCCGAAAAATCTATATACACAGGTTATGATCATATACAGATCCTAGAGATGAGACTAGCCCATCTAGCCATCCAAAACAAACCCCTCCCACGTCCTCATATACTCAATAAACCGCTCACTCAGCCCGGAGCTCTTGAGATACTCCGTCGTCACCGGCAGCCCAGGCGCGCGATAGTTCTCATCCACCTCCGCCTTCTTGGGCAAATCCGGATCAAGAATAGCAGCCTTGCCGAGCATAACAAAGTCGCACCCCGCGTCGAGGACCTCCGCCGCCTGGCGCGCTGTCATCACGTGGCCCGACGCGCCGACGCGCACGCCCGCCGGCCGCGGGAGGTCGGTGAAGACGCTCAGCAGCGTCTGGCCCTCGAAGGGCGCCTCGGCGGCCATCTTGCGGTAGTCCCAGACGGCGAGGTCGAGGTAGTCGATTTGGGCCTCGCGGAGGGCGCGCGCGGCGACCTCACGCATCTCGGTCAGCGGGACCCCGTACCGCTCCATGGAGATGCGGAGGCCGATCTGGAAGTCCGGCCGGCAGGTGCGGCGGATGCCGTCGATGATCTCGAAGAGGAACCGGCACCGGTTCTCGAAGCTGCCGCCGTAGTGGTCGGTGCGCTGGTTGAAGGCGGGCGACAGGAACTGCATCGGCAGCCAGCCGAACGCCGCGTGCACCTCGACCCCGTCGAAGCCAGAGCGCTGGGCCCGCACCGCCGCTGCAATGAAGGCATCCCGGGTTTCTTCTACTTGAGTAAGAGTGAGGCCTCGCACGCCCGATGAGATGGTGGAGGGTCCGACGGGCGTGCGGCCGCGGATTAGTGCGGGGGAGACGCGGGCGCCCCCGTGGTGGATTTGCACGGAAGACACCCCGCCATGCTGGCGGATGGTATCGGCCACGCGGCGCAGGCCCGGCAGATGCGCATCGCTCCAGATACCCATCTGGCCCGGGAACGCCTTCCCGTCGGGATGTACATTAGCGGCGCAGGTCATGACCATGGAGAAGTTGCCGGCCGCGCAGCGAGAGAGCCAGTGCACATCAGCGTCGGAGACAGTGCCGTCGGTGTCATCGCTCTGCCAGTTTGTTAGGGGCGCGAGCAGAATCCGATTCTTGAGGTCGGGACCACGAGGAAGGGTCAAAGGTCGGAAGAGATCGGCGACGCCCATGGCGAAAAAGACCTTAAAGTCCCGGCAGATAATGAAAGAGGTGGAACTGATAAGAGAGGTCAAGACCTGCAAAGATGATTGGTATCTTTCTCGCCGAGGAAGGCAGTCATGCGAGGATTTAGCTCATCTTGAAGAGAGGCCTTGGGCAATAGCGGCAAGATCTTTCGGCAATTGCCAAGATTGATAATAATTGGAGATTCCTGTGCAAAGTCTAGTAGCCAGTGCTAGTAAGCATGGAGAAGAAGATTGTCGAACATAAGGACCGAAATTCTATACCCACCTTGGTGACCGTTAGTTGGAGACCCCAAATGCCATTCATCGCCGGCGCGTCAAAAGCCGGGACTTGCCACCCGGTCTCCATCGAACTCCAATTCCCCTTAAATTTCAGCCACATCTAGATGATAGGCTACCGATGGGCATGTACTTGTAAGACTTTGTCTAAGACGGAGAGTCCCATGGCCCGTCGGTCTCGTTGCTGCTGGACAAGAGACAAAGCTACCTCGTACGCCTCCCTTGCCATCTGTGTCTGGTAGTGTGACGCTACCATGCGAAGAATCTTCAAAGCATCTTCTAATATATTGAGAGCTTGCGGGCGGTCTATCACCATCAGGGTGCAGGCAATTTGAAAAGGAATGTTCAAAACATGCCACCACGGCGAGGACTGGGCGACCAGGCTCTCGACTACACCGATGCTGGTGCCCATCAATTCCAGGATGGTGTCCAGGGCCCACGCGGATAGTGATCTTCCCAGTGCAGATGCGCGACGGAAGATACAGAGTGTAATGTTGCATTGCAGGAGCTGAAGCATGGGATGAGGCGGGTACATCGCGCACACATCGCGCAGTGCGCCCTCCAGCTCACTCAGGTCGTGGTAGTGCTCGGGCGAGGTGAGCAGCATCGAAACAAGGTATAACTCGCGCTGTTCGATCGTCCAACCGGTGTGCGGCAGTTGGACGGAGGCGCCCCGCAAGTCTACCTGAGACTTTCCGAAGTCCAGCGAAACCCAGGTGTTGAACAGACGGGCGACGTGGTAGACCTTGCGGCGGCGTTCCGAAGAACAGCCTTCTGCAGTAGTCTGCTGGGCCAGGTATGAGTTCGTATCCGTGTCGAAGTGCATCTTGCTGGTCTCGATCATGTGCATCAGCGTGCAACTGGCCATCCAAGTCGCATGCGGTGTACTGTTGAAGCGCAGATAGATGACACGGAGCAGCCATCCAACCACATGGTCGACATGAGGTTGTGGAAGCTGGCTGGAGTATTCGAGAGTCACCCGTGCGCTATAAACTAGTTGCCGCTCGAGCTCTGAGCCTTTGGTCTGACGATCATTATCGAACAGACAACCCAGCGCGGCAATGCCCAGGAGGAGCGAATCGACAGCACTGCATGACACCGGGACATTCCAACGTTCTACGATAGCCTCCTCCACTTCAGCACGATCGAGAAAGTCGTAGACAGGGGTTATCTGAACGAAGTAGGTAGAGGCAAGACTGGTCATCTTTCCAAGGGTCAAAAGGTCCGTCAGCCCCACCACATTCGGTAGAAATTCCAGCTCGGGGTCAAACCCCAGATTATAAGCGTGGGGATGTAATGGCAAGGCCGGGTGGGAAGTTTCACTCTCCCCCCTTGCTGCTAACCGCTGAACAAAGACTGCGGGTGAGTTCGCCTCCAGCAGTTGGAGCTGCGTTTGTCTGTCGACCGAAGAAGGCGCATGACCATCTTTGTCGCTGGGATCTTCTGCTAGGCGGTTCCGAGAAGGGGGTTTCGCACGACGTCTCTGTTGATAAAAGCATTCGTGGTTCGTACGGGTGCAGTACGAGCATGGAAGCTCGCCGTTGCATTTCCGCTTGCGGTCTCGACAGGACGTGCAGGCTTTGCTGGACCGTGAGTTCTCCATGCTGGATCCTGGTGGAACATGATGCAGAGCTTTCGCTGACGAGCCTCTAGGGGCTGATCACATGAAGTAAGGTAACTAGTGTTTGGAGACCCCGAGTTCTTGATGGACATAACATCATACAGCGCCTGCGGGCCGCATCATTGCCGCATCATCCGCATCTCCGCAATCTTGCATCAGTGACGAGAAACCGTGCATGTCTCAATGTGGTCAAAGAATGTGTTCCTCCTCGCGTCGATAAAGTCTCGCATTATCGCTTTTGGGGCCACTCTGCTCAGTCTGTCATACCAGAATTCAAGATGGTCATCCACAGCGCGATGGAACACTCTTCGGCCATATTTTCCGCAGCGGAGAAGCAAGAGCCGCACCGTCAGCACTTGACATTCGCAACAGATTTATCTTTTTTGTTGGGATCTCATCCTGTCCCACCCCCTAAATTGAAGCATCTTGAGTCCCCTTATGAATGGACACGACATTACAAAGGGGTCCTAACTGGAGTGTCATGCATTGCAACTCTATTTGCCTCCTTCGCGGCGAGCTGCTATAGTCCCGGAGCAGCGCAAATGGAAGCCGAATGGCATGTCAGTCAAGTCGCTAGTCTGGTCGGGATCACGACCTTCACCGGCGGTTTCGCAATTGGCCCCATGTTCCTCGCCCCTTTTTCGGAGATCTATGGGCGGAAGCCAGTCTTCATCGCCACGGCCATCCTTTTCGCGATTTGTCAAGTATGCTGCGCAGTCACGCGACTGTATTCCGGGTACGTACGGCATGTATCCGAGCTTATCCCCCTCGCCTACCTTCTGTTCTTGACTCTTGGCTTCTGGCGTACCATGCAAAGACTGACTCTCTAGAGGGATTCGTGAAGCATGTTGGTAGCGCGCTTCTTCTGCGGCATCGGAGGCTCCACCTTTTCCACCATGGTGGGTGGGGTTATGGCGGACATTTACCACTCCCAGAATCGCAACGCTCCGATGGCTCTCTTTTCCTGGGCCGCACTCTTCGGCACGGGTCTTGGGCCCTTGGTCTGTGGATTTATCAGCCAATACACCGGCTGGCGTTGGATCTTCTACATCCAGATTATTATCGCTGGCTTGATAACCGCGGCGGTCCTGGCCTTCTTCCGCGAAACACGCGGACCCGTTATTCTCTGCGAGAAAGCCCGACGATTGAACGAATGGCACAGAGCCATGGAGGCAGATGCGGCTGCCACTGCCGCAGGGGAACAAACGGCTCAGGACACAGACAGACAAGAGCTCAGGCGCATGGACATGGTTCGATGGCAGGTGGCTGCGGATGCGGAACGTGCTGGAATTCTGCAGCTGCTTCGGACCTCGCTGCTGCGGCCTTTCACCATGCTTTTCACTGAGCCTGTTGTCTTCTTCTTCTCCCTTTGGGCAGCCTTCAGTTGGTCGGTTCTCTACATAAATCTCTCTGCCATCCCGCTCGTCTTCGAGACCGCTTACTCGTTCTCGCTCTCGTCTGCCAACGCCATTTTCGCAGCCTCGTGTATCGGGAGCACGGTGGCGCTAGCCTTATGCCTGGTACAGGAGTCTCTGGCAACCAGCTTCTGGTACACGCGCAAGCGAGATCATCAGTCCATGTGGAATTCGGTGCCCGAACACCGGCTGTATTTCAGCTGTGTGGAGAGCTTGCTTCTACCACTGGGCCTTTTCCTGTTTGGCTGGTCAGCGCAGTACCAGGTGCACTGGATAGTGCCTGCTGTGGCGGTGGGAATTTCTACTGTCGGAATCTTCTCAATCTATCTCTCCGTGTTTAACTATCTGGCCGACACCTATCATCGTTACGCCAGTTCCGCTTTGGCTGCCCAGAGCTTTTGTCGGAATATGCTGGGCGGGGTTTTTCCTCTCATCTCTCGGCAAATGTTCACTCATCTAGGATTTGGCGCTGCAGCCAGTCTGCTTGGCGGCGTGGGCATGGCTTTGACACTCGTACCGTGGATCCTGGTCTGGTGTGGGCCCTTCATCAGAAGACGGAGCAAGTTGGCCCGGGAGATCATGGATTGATTTTGAAAGCAGAGAGTAACAGAAAGTCGCGGTAAGAGCGCAATCCGGAGGGCACCTGACACATCACCCACTGCTTTTTCTTTTCACGCAATGCCCAGGTTCATGTTGTCACCCGACTTGTCGAGGGGGATTTCAAAGATCCAGGCATCAATTCCGCGTACCGATCCAGACTCTGGCCAATGAACCTCACCATCGGCCAAGGGCTATTGCAAACCTTGAACATCTGTGCCCAAACTTTGACGACTGCAGAGCTGAGGAAGCTGGCAGTTCGATGCAAGGCCTCTAGCCGATAATCATCAATTTCATGACTGATGTGGATTGTCTCGTCCTGTGACATAAACGCTTCCCGTACGACACGGATAATCCACCGGACAACGCGTGTTTCCAACTCTATGTGGGCCACATTAGTCTTGCGATAAGAGTGAGGGGCGATAACAACCTACCAGACAGTGTCTGCTCCTCATAGGAAGCTGCCACTACTTGCAGCCACTTACTCAGGAAGATAGCACATTCCAGATCACAGACAGCATGATCAACGCTCCAGCCGAAAGATTTGAATTGAGAAAGATAAGAAGTGCCCGCCTGTACAGGAATGTTCAGGGAATGGACAGAATGTAGCAAGGCATGTATGAGATGAGGACCGCGCGTAGGCAGGGGCGCCTCGTACAAGCCAGCGGCGACTATTGCGGGATCGCCGCTCTGTAGATTGCGCCACTTTCCAAGGTTGTAATACAGACGAATATATGCCACACCCAGCAGGGCAGTGGCGGAGAACGCAAGCGAGCTATATGAATCATACAGGTCCAGCTTGGATTCGGGAGAATGGCACCAGGTGTGTCGCCAACGGTCAAGCGACGGCTCCAGTTCTTGGGCGGTTTGCATAGAGAGACTTTGTGTCTGTGGGTCCAGAGAGATTTGGTGCATCATGTAAATACGCTGGATAAGTGCGTGGATCAATATATAGTTTCCCATGGGCGATGCAACGAATTTTGCAGATGGGCCTTGTCCAAGATGGGCCTCATGGGCCTCCTTCAGGTTAATTGTAGATGCATGAGTACCGACATGAATCCATGCAGCTTCCGTTCGCGCAACCCATTCCTGGCACGACGATGGAAGCTGCAGGTTGACATCCCTCGTGAGCAGTAGAGGTGGATTATCGTATGTGAAGGCATGAAAGTTGAGTATATACCAACCGAAGAATTGAGTGCGCCGTTCTGTTTCTAGCTTGATCCACTGAGTCCAGCTGGTTCTGTCATGATGCGGCCCTTCGGACAGACCAAGTCGGCGGAGCGAGTCAGCGATCATGCTCTGGTATTGGTGCGAGTCCTGCGACAGATCCGGGCTGCTGTGCCAAAAGCAATAGACGGCCAACAAGAGCAGAGCACGGGTTCGGTCTAGACGATGTTCTCCATCGCCGGATGAAGGAGTTGCGCTACTTTGATCAGGCGCGATAGAATTGATGTCACAGACACTGTTAACTGTGCGAAGACGTTCCAGTACGATAGATCGGCTAGCTTGGTACAGAGACCTGGCAGTCTTGGTTTCGTAGCGATACTGGGCGCCTATGGCCAGCATCGCCAGGATGAACTCGGGAGTATGGACAAAGGAGGTCAATTTGAGGGTTGGGATATGGATGAACGGGTGATGATCACTGAAGCCTTCGACATATCCAAGTAAGTAGCGAGCAACGGCCATTCTCGAGGGCAGCCTGAAATGGGGCATAGCTTGTCGAAACGGCGCCAGCGCGTTGGTAATCTGCAGATACTGGCTCTCGTTCAAAAGCCAAGGACAGCTAAGAGGCTTCAACTCGTGGAAATCACCTGGCAAGGGATTAGTAGAAAGTCTTGAAAAAGTCGAGTCAAAACAAACCATCGCCTGACGGGTCATCCGGTACCCGCGAAGAAATATCTGTGCTGTCTGGACTGATCTGCTGGATTGTATCGTGCTCCGGCAAGTTGTGGTCATGCGACACAATGCTTGGGTCGACCAGCAATCCTTCCCAGTCATGACTCCAGTCCCCATGGGTCAAGAACCTGGTGAAGCCAGAAATCGGATCATCGCAGTCCGCAAAGAGACCGTTCGTGGAAGACAAGAGGAAGTTGTCGAAGGAATAAGGCACGGCGGTGTTCCCCAGGAATGCAGTGTCTGATTGCTGAGAGATGGTGGTCGATGTCAACGGCTCGTGTGCAATGGCATGGGATATAGAGTCAGTATGGTCGCTCATGTGGTCCATGGTTGAAAGACCAATAGATGCAGCGTTTGTACTAGTGATGGTTCGATCCACCGCGGGTGACATGCTTCCTGGCCCACAATCAATGAAATGTCCGCTTCTATGCGAGTGGGGGACAGCACACACACCTCGAGCAGCCCCTTGCCTCCCGTCAAGGCCATGGCTCAAGCGTTCATGTCGGGTTAGTAAGTCTTTTCGGGAGAATGAACGACCACACGGGCAGATATATGGTTTATCTTTAGTATCTGTAGGGGATTGGTCTGTCAGCAACAGATCTGCGGTGTACTGTTTCCGAGTGGATACCCACGAGTACGAATGTGTCGTTGCAGATGCTCGTGCCTGTTGAAGGTGCGCGAACATATCTTGCAGGTCAGCTCCTCGCGACGAGCGGCGGATGCAGGACTCAATGGACGAAATGACATTCCTTGACTCATCGTGCCAGATTCCAGTCAAGGCATTGTAAGCAAGAGTCCGAGGGGCCAGAGATAGACTCTGATGAATGTGGAGGGAAGGTTAGCACGGAGTAATTGAATAGGTAATCCATGATGGTAGTCAATCAGTGGCAGTCGAGAAGGAGAGAGTGCACGTGACAGACCTTACCTCAGTTTTAATCGGCGTCGATAAGCTGCGATAAGATACGATAAGACACGTGCGATAATGTCGCCTGAGCTTTTCAGGTTGAAATTATGCAATGAAAATGACTGCTGTACTTGTAGAGAGCATCAGCCAGGCTTATCGCAGGATCAGCCATCGTCCCTCTTCCTGCTTGAAAATCGAGGAAAATTCGAGGAAGATTCGTGGTTGGAAATTTGTTGGAGATATGTTGGAGTCTCCAACTCTGGCTCCAGTCGGCAATTCTAGTTGCAGCCTGAGGCTTTCGAATATGATGGCCTCGAGTCAAACAAAAGAAACGGTGCAAACAATCGAAACAGCCGGCGATCCTCTATTACCCGCGGCGTGTATGAAGCGAAGCTTTCACTAGTCGCCATCTCTCACAGCACGAAATGGAAGTATAAGGGAACACTCCTTGTACTCCATCGTGTTGATCGGAGCAGGCAAACCTTGAAGGTCAAACAGCTTGCACGAGACAATTCAATGCCTGAGGCAGATGCTAAGTACAGTACTCAACTGTACATGATCGAAACAGCGTCGTCCAATTGCAGCGAGACACTGCTACTCCTCAAACGTCACCCAAAAGTATAGGCGCACAAATTGTGTTAGATGACCCACCATGCTACTAAACCCCATTCACGTTCGCGGCCGTCGCAAAATACGGGATGAAGATGATGACGCTCCCAAGCCCATTCCCAGCGGGCCCCGAGGCGGCCGGCCACTGCTATCAGCCCAGGCGAAGCTCAGTTCATCGCAGACTAGGAGCCACAAGCGCGCTCGTCTACTGACTACCACCCCACTCGACAAGCCGCGCAAGAAGAAAAAGCCATCACTGCTGGAATCTATTCCCAATGAACTCATCGAGAAGATCTTTCTGCATTCTTTGAACGTGAACCTGGCTCGTTCGTCCCCAATCCTTGCTGCGGCTGTGTCGACTGAGCGCATCTACCGTGCTTTGATCTTGTTGGCCTTCTGGGATAACAGCACGGAGTTATCTGCATCACCCTACAGCCGTGAATCGAGGGATGCAATTTCCCGAAGTCTACGACCATTGGACTACACGCCTATCAGCCTGGCGCAGCGGAAAGACCTGCAGACGGCTATCCTTCACTGTAGATGGTGTACCGTGCCGCGAATACTCGACCAGTTACCGGAATTGATGAATCTGGTCATTCAACAACACTGGTTTGGTGCAGGAATCAGCATGGCCGAAGAGCAAGAGAAGCTGTTAGATCGTGTGCTCAATCTAGAAGATGATGCAAATGTGTTCGAGGGCTTCGAAACCATCAACACTACCCCTGACACATCGACACCTGTACCCACAAACAACTACACCCTTGCCATCAACCCTTCAATATCTATCACCATCACCAACCATTCCATCGAACAGGAAACCACGCACCCTTTCCTCAGCCCCTTGATCATTCCTAACAAATATCTTCAAGGGAGCACAGCTAGTGACTCCGCGCCGGCCACTCCCTCCTCATCATTATCGGACGACGGCTTCACTCCAGCCTTGGTCACCTACCTTGAAATCCACCGACGCTCCCTAGGATTTAACAGTGTTACTCTTCCCCTGAGACCCCCTAAACACCCTCTCATCCTTTCTCGTCCCTGCTTGCAACAAGGAATCCATACCGCCATCGTATCCAACAATCTTTCCGCTCTCCTCACCCTCCTCAAACTGGACGAGTTCTACTTCCGCGTCACCGAACAGCAACACCTTACCGCGCAGGACCAGGACCAGGATCGGGAGCCGGTCATCCCCTACGCGTTATCTGCTGGGCACTTCCGCACCGCGGTGCGCTTGGCCCCGCGCAACCCGGAATTCTTCCAAGCACTCGTGCGGGCGAACGCCGAGTCGGTCCCCGCCGACGACCCCGAGATCACGGATTGGGCAATGCGCCTTCAGGATCCGTTCGGCCGGTGGCTGTTGGAGCTGATGCTGCGGCTGCCCGAGCAGACGGCGGCGGCGAAGCGCAATCCGGTCCAGAACTCGGTGTTCTGGATGGGGCGGGCGAATGCGGACAGACGTGAACTGGCGAGCATGTATCTGCGGGACGTGTTGGGCGGGGTGGAGGGGCTGGAGAGTTGGATGGGCGAGATGCATGTCCCACTGTCATTGCCATCCTCGTGATTGTTCCCTGATTCATTCTGCCGGCCGCGGAGGCGGTGGATGGGACGCTCTGGCGGCAAAAATCGCCGAGGCCGGCGGAATTATCCTCTGCGACATCTGGAAAGTATGTAAAGCGTTTCCTGATCTACTCCATCAAACAAGCAAACCCTCCCCTACACCATCACTGCAGCGCCCTTCGACCCCACACACCAATCCAGCGCCTATCACGACCCAATTGACAAGACTTACCCAAACACACCGTTGGCCGGCGCGATGCCGCGACTCTCGACCCGCACGATCCTCCAAGCGTACGCGCAAGACGCACTGCTCCCGCTGCTGCTCCGCGAATGCCGGACTGTTGACTCGGCCCGCAGCGAACTCCGCTGGCTCCGCCAACACGCGATCGACCTCACCCAACAACGCAAAGAACAACGCTATCGACGCCTCCAACAAGCCCGCAAAACCGGCCAAGCATCCGAAGGACCACATTCACCCCGGAATACACAACCCCACCGTAAACCCACGCACCGCCACGCGCCCGAAAACGCCCTCCCAAAGGGCTGGCGCCGCACGCTGCGCACCCTCTGCCGCGCCCGCTCGCGCGGCACTCCGCTGCAATATCTCCTCGGCGACCAACCGTTCGGCGACCTGACCATTCTCTGCCAGAAGGGGGTCCTCATCCCGCGCAACGACACCGAAACCTTCACCTACGCCGCGGCCGAGCAGATCCGCCAACACTTTCCCCCTCCCAAACCCGAACCCAACCCCGCCTCCCCACCACCATCATTATCATCACCCTCACCCCCATCCCCATCCCCAACAACCACCACTCCCCCAAACCCCTCCCCCGCACCCTCTCGCCCCCCTCAACCCCTCCGAATCCTCGACCTCTGCACCGGAACAGGCTGCATCACCCTCCTCCTCCACGCCCTACTCTCACCAAGCTACCCCTCCCTCAAAATCGTGGGCATCGACATCCACCCGCCCGCCATCCGCCTCGCGCAGAAGAACCTGCGCCACAACATCACGCTCGGCGACCTGCCAGCTCGCGCATCCCAGGACGTGGAATTCCGGCGCGCGGACGTCCTCGCCTGCCCCTCTGCGCCCACCTCCCACTCCAAGCTTAGGGGGCGGGTCCCCGCGCTGGAGGAGCTCCTTCCCTACATCCCGGACTTTTGGCCCCGCGCCCAAGATGCATCAAAGCCGAACGGGCAAATGGGGAGGGAAGGGGAAGGGGAAGGTGGAGCAAAGGTTGAAGTCGACGTGATCATCTCCAATCCCCCTTATATCTCCCGGACAGCATTCCTGGATGGGACGACGGCGCGGAGCGTGCGGTTCCATGAGCCGGTTTTGGCGTTGGTGCCGCCTTCTCCTGCTTCGCAGAATGGCATGGTGGAGGGTCTAGGGCAGGGGCAGCGGCAGGGAGAGGGGCAAGGGGAGGATGTGTTCTACGCGCGGATTGTCGGGTTGGCGGGCAGGGTTGGGGCGAGGATGGTGGTGTTCGAGTGTGGGGATTATGAGCAGGGGGGGCGGGTGGTCGAGCTGTGTCGACGGGGTGTTACGGCCCGAAAGCTGGGAGGGAGATGGGAGGTGGGGATTTGGGAGGATGAGACTGTTGTTGAGAGTGGAGGGGAGGGGGGGAAGGAGGGGGCGTGTATGGTTGTTATGAAGCAGGTGGATGTTCAGGGGTGAGGTTGCTGTGATTTGCCTGGTGTTTTAGAATATTGGATGTGTCTAGCGAATTGTGGATTTTGTGAACGATGAGGTATTTTCATGGCTCATTCAGCGCTATCACTATCAGATATTCGTCTGGTTCTTTTGATTAACCCGCCAATGCAGAAAGAAACATCCAGCGCTATGTCCATCTGCTGGTTGATGTATACAGAACGAAATCACTCGTGCAAAGAATACACACCCTAAGTCAACCCGGCTACTTCCGACCCTTCCCCTTCGTCGTCTTCGTCTTCTTCCCCGCCGACTCATCCACCATCACCGGCGACTGCAGGATCCGCTCCATCAACAACGCCGCCGCAACACTGACATTCAGACTGTCCACGCGCGCGGGATCACTCTCCACCCCCAGCCGCGGATCGAACCGCGCGCCGGGGATCCCCACCTTCACGTCCGCAGCCGACAGCAGATGGGTACTCAACCCGGTCCCCTCACTGCCCATCATCAGCACGCAGGGCGCCTGCGCGGTCACCGGGCCCTCCGCGGTGCCACCACCAATGTCCGAAACCACCTGGGAGGCGGGGCCCGGCATGTCCGCGGCGAAGAACCGCCAGCCGTTCTCCTTGGACTTGGCGATGAACTCCTGCTCGTTGCGCACGGCCAGCAGCGGCATGTTCTCCGCGGCGCCGGCGGAGGCCTTGATGGTGACTGGGGTCAGCGGGGCCGAGTTGCGGCCCGCCAGGACCACGGCGTCGATCCCCAGGTAGTACGCGGAGCGGATGATGGCGCCCATGTTGCCGGGGTCCTGCACGCCGTCCAGCAACAGCACGACGGGGTAGCGGTGGGTGCTGTCCGTGGCATCGGGGTGATCGGAGAGCCAGCGGGCATGGTTGATGGGCACGAGGGTGTCCGTGCCGTTGACGGCGGCCTCCTCGCGCGACTGCACGCCCAGCTCGACCTGGAAGTTCTCCTCCGCGACCGAAGCGACGCGGTGGAAGTGCGCGACAGGCAGCTGCGGGAGGGGCGAGGCCTCCAGCACGACCCCGTTGTGGGGGCGGCCCGCGCTCATCTTGTCGAGGAGCCGGTCCCACTCCGCGAAGGCCATCTTGACCGGCACGTTGTTGAGCAGCGCCAGCTTGCGGATCGCCGACTTGGCCTCGGACAGGCTCTCGCCCTCGGACTGGTAGATGTAGAGCTTGTAGAGCTGGCGCCGCGTGCAGCGCAGCGCCGCCTCGACCGCCGCCGTGCCGAAGACGAACTGCGACGCTGGCGTCGTGTAGGGGATTTCGGCCGGGGGCAGCACGTGGGCCTTGACGCGTTCGGGGACCTGGTCGGTGCTCTCGTGAGTGTACTGCCCGACCTTGCGCCGCGCGTTGCCGGGTTTCTGCTTCGAGGGCGAGGGCCGGAGGTCCTGCGGGCTGCTGTCGCTTCGGTCGAAATTCGACACTCGACCTCGCCGGCCCTGCTTATAGTCGTGGCCGCTCTTGTCGCCGTTCGCGCCCCGATCATTATCCCTGGAGAGCTTCTTGAAGTTGCCCGTGCGGATGAACTCGACCTCGTCGAATTGCGCGCCTAGGAAGGACTTCTTGACGTTCAGGGTCGTCCGCGTGTCGGCAGACTTCTCACCGCGCTGGAACGAGGGAAACCGGGACCCATCCCGGGGGCCCTCCTCGCGTCTATTGCGCCTTCGTTCATATCCCTCGTTCTGGTTGGATCCCCGTTCTTCCGTCTCCCAAGCCCGATCCTCCCTGGATGTTGACGCTTCCGTCTCCCAAGCCCGACCCTTCCTGGACGATGATACCGCCCGCTCGCCGTCGCCTCTTCCGCGCCTGGCACCACCCCGAGACCCCCTATCGTGTTTATCATGTTTCTTATTCCTGCGATCTTCACCCCGCTCCCTCTCCATCCGCGCGGACAGTGACCGCCCCGACCGTTCCTCTCGTCCGCCATCTAGCTTATCCTCCCGGAACCGAGACCGACGGATCCCGGCGTGGATGGCCGAAGTCAGCGAGGCATGGCGGACGCTCGTGCTGCCGGAGGCAGTGTGCAGGCGCAAGGACAGCGGTGTGCTGTGCGGGAGTCGCAGGCTTCTCGAGAGGGTTCGAGGGAGGGACATCACAAGGACGAAGCGTCTGCTTGCGACGGCGGTTTCTAGTGGCGAGGCTGTGGTGACAGTCCTGAGTTCCGTGTCGAGTATTCGTGAGAGAATGACGGGAAATGAGGGATAAAGACACAGCAGTAAGCACGGGCGTTATTCGTTAGAAGAGACCTGAAGCATGCGAGGAGAATTGAGCAGGGACAGCAAGCCGAGTGGAAGCGACACCCCGACAGATTTCATATGGGCCGATCAGTCTGCGGCTCGGGAGGATAAGCTCCACCCGGGAGATTATTGTTCCGGATAACGCCTCGATCCATTTGCCTCTTATCGATAAGCGCCCAGTTTTGATGGTTTCGATAAGCCCAATGGTAACTTGTAAGCCCAGTTGGCTCTTTATAAGGTCATTGACAAGATAGCTACAAATAGCTCAATCATGCGTTAAGTGACAGTCACAGGTCCCTGCCCGGACAGGATTTCATTCATTAATTCAGCGCTGAAAACCACAGTACGCCCCAAATCACGACTGAAGGGGCTCGCCCATTCCGCCAAAGGTAACACTTTTGACCACCAGGAACTCCTCGATACCATACTTGCTACCCTCCCGGCCAAAGCCACTCTGCTTGACACCGCCGAAGCTAGGACACTGTTAGCTGACAATTCATGGAAGACCATTGCAAACTGGGCGAACACTCACGGAGAAGCAACATCGCTGATCAGACCGGTGTTGACACCGACCATACCCACCTCCAACGCCTCGGCCACCCGGAAGATGCGCTTGACGTTGCCGCTGAAGAAGTACCCGGCCAGGCCGACCTCGGCCTGGTTGGCCAGGTCGACGACCTCCTTCTCCGTCTCGAAGGGGAACAGGCCCGCGACGGGACCGAACGTCTCTTCGGAGGCGAGGAGCATCTCCTTGCTCATCTCGGAGAGCACGGTGGGGTCGTAGAAGTTGGGCCCCAGGTGCGAAGCCTTCTGTCCGCCGGCCAGGACCTTAGCACCCTTGGACACGGCGTCCCGCACGTGCTCGTCCACCTTCTGGACGGCGCGGTCGTGGATGACGGGGCCGTGGGTGATCCCTTCCTCGAAGCCCGCGCCCAGCTTGAAGCCCTTGACCTTCTCGGCGAACCGCTTGGCGAACTCCTCGTACACCCCGCGCTGCACGTAGATGCGGTTGGCGCAGACGCACGTCTGGCCCGAGCTGCGGAACTTGGAGGCGATGGCACCGGCCACGGCGGCGTCGAGGTCCTCGACATCATCAAACACGATGAACGGCGCATTGCCCCCGAGCTCCCAGGAGACCTTCTTGATCGTCGAGGACGCCTGCTTCATGAGCAGCTTGCCCACGTTCGTAGAACCGGTGAAAGACACCTTGCGGACCTCCGGGTGGGTGGTGATCACCTCACCCACCTCGGGGGTGTTCTTCGAGGCGGTGACGATGTTGACGACGCCCTTGGGGATCCCCGCCCGGTGCGCCAGCTCGGCGAGGGCGTTGGCCGTGAACGGCGTCTCGCCGGGGGTCTTCGCGACCACCGTGCACCCAGCGGCCAAGGCCGGCCCGATCTTTCGGGTGATCATCGCGGCGGGGAAGTTCCAGGGGGTGATGAACCCGCACACACCCACGGGCTGCTTGAGCGTGATGACCCGGTTGCCTGCGATCGAGGACGGGATCGTGTCGCCGTAGATGCGGGGCGCCTCCTCGCTGAACCACTCGAAGAACCCGGCAGCGTAATTGACCTCGCCCTTGGCGTCGGCAAAGGGCTTGCCGTTCTCCCAGGTGATCAACGTCGCCAGGTCGTCCGCGTTATCCACCATCAGCTGGTACCAGCGGCGCAGCATGCGCGCGCGCTCGCGGGCCAGAGTCTTCCGGAAGGCCGGGAAGGCTTCCTTGGCCGCCAGGATGGCCTTCTCGGTATCTGCGGAGGAGAACTCGGGGCACGTTCCGATGAGCAAGCCTGAAGCAGGGTCTGCACGAGCGAGTGAGAAGCATTATTAGCCTAGCCCTTATCTCCTCCACCAGATATAATAAACGGCGACCAGCTTACCATGTACCTCGAACGTCTCCCCAGACTCAGCACCAACCCACTCCCCATTGACGTAAGCCTTCTCAATGAAGAGCGACTTGTCTTTCAACTAGAAAGTCAAAAAGGAATCAGCATTTCAAATCCAGCGTCCCCAACCTCCCCCTCCCTTGCACAAAACCTCCCAGAGATGACCCACCGGAGGTACCGTATGCCCCATATTGCTATACAACCGCTTCGCATAAACCGGCGGCGGAAGACGGAAGGGATAACGCGGCCGCGACGATTTCAACAACTGTTTCGAGACCGGACGGATAAACCTCTCCATTATATGCATGCGCTTCTTACTTTCCCAGCCCAAACCCACGGAAAAACAGCTCTCCCGCAAAATGGAAAAGCTCGTGCAGGACGTGTCGTCGTCTTCGCTGCCTCTTCTCAACCAAAAGTGCGGGGATAGACAAGCCTCGGAGGAACTGCGGAGCGGTGTTTGTGAACAAGAACTTAGAGAAAAGAAAGTCACGATCGATCGGTTAGGAATTTATGATAAAGAAAAAGGAAGAGAGGAGGGTTTGACAGGAATACAACACGAGGCCCTTGGCCGGGGGGAGATAGGCCAGCTATTTAAATGCCAGTGGAATGGGGGTGAAAGTTAAGGTAACTTACCTAGCTAGTACTTACCTTCCTCTCCCTTCCTCTTCCAATACTTTACCATTCGGTTTGAGGGGAAGCTTCCCCCACTGCAGTCACGGTCACGTGGGGTCGACGTCATTGCGGGATCGCTGGGATCTCGTCCTTAAGTTCGTCGGCATTGGATTCGGCTGCAATTCATCAAGACATACCTTACTAGGTACCCTCTTGGCTACTAGATTCAATGACATTCCACAATACTTGTCAAAGACCTCTCATACTGAAGGCATATGATTTCTCTCTCTCCTGAGTGCACATATCCTCCCTGTATAGTACCACACACAATACCAGAAATTACACAATGGTACCGAACGGAACGTTATCAGTCGGCAGCCCGCCCAGCAGCGAGCTTAACCTCGGCGATGTAAGCCAATCGGCTGGATTTGTTGAACAGCTCCGGTATCGTTGCCCAATCATGTGTCGTCGCAGCCACAGCTATAAATACGGGCGTCTGCCACCGCCAGCACTGCGGGCAGGTATGTTAATCGGCATCATCCATCCATGGAAGTGCTCTCTTCCTGCCGTGAACTATGACTTTCTTCGTCCCATGGATTTTGAACAGGATTCCAAGGACAGGATGTGAATCGACAACTATAATACTGTCATCTGCCAGATTGTTGTGGCTACATGGCCAGTCTTACAAGGTGTACGTCTACAATTGCCGTCCACGGTCTCACAATGCGCTTTGCTACTGTAGTAACCAACCGAGAAATAAAAGGACATCAATATTCATTCATCTAGTAGGGATATGGTTCTTCGCAGGCATGCAGACAACAAAAAAAAAAAAAGAAAAGAAAAGAAAACTAGCAACAAACAACGAAACTACTCGTCCTTAGCCCACGGCAGACTAAACGTGCCCGCCCAGTCCTCGACCTCCTGGCGCAGTTGCACGATCTCCGAGATCTCCTCGCCCTCGCCCACGTAGTCCAGGAAGGCCTTGACCGTGTTCGGGTTCTTAACGCCCTTGGCCGTCGCGCTCTCCTTGGCGGCCTTGTCCAGCTTCTGGGTGATGACCACCGCTCGGTCCACGATATCCGCCACCCGACGGAAGTCCTCCGGCTGGAAGCCCCGCGTCGTCATGGCGGGCGTGCCCAGGCGCAGGCCACCGGGCTTCAGCGCCGACCGGTCGCCGGGCACCGTGTTCTTGTTGCTGGCGACACCGCACAGCTCAAGGACTCGCTCCACACGCGCGCCGTCCACCCCCCGGTTCTTCAGGTCCACCAGCACCAAGTGGTTGTCGGTGCCACCGGAGACGATGTTGTAGCCCAGTCCGCCGCTGCTGAGGGGCGATCCCAGTCGCTCCGAGAGAGCCTGTGCGTTGGCCAGTACGGTCTGCTGGTAGGTCTTGAACTCGGGCGACTGGGCCTGTTTCAGCGCCACGGCCAGGGCGGTGATGGTGTGGTTGTGAGGCCCGCCCTGGTGGCCGGGGAAGACGGAGGCGTTGATCGGACCCTCGAGGTCGTACATCTCCTTGTTGCCCTTCTTGTCCGTCCGGCGGACACCCTTGCGGTAGAAGATCAT
Organism: Aspergillus fijiensis CBS 313.89; assembly: GCF_003184825.1. NCBI lineage: Eukaryota > Fungi > Ascomycota > Eurotiomycetes > Eurotiales > Aspergillaceae > Aspergillus > Aspergillus fijiensis. The sequence continues at coordinate 337,429 of NW_024468998.1, read as the reverse complement.
CGCCCCGCGCGGACCGCGCAGGGACTTGTGTGTAGTGGTCGTCACGATGTCGGAGTGGGTGAACGGCGAGGGGAGGACGCCCGCGGCGACCAGACCGGAGATGTGCGCCATATCACTGAGCAGATACGCACCGGCGGCATCGGCGATCTCGCGCATGCGCGCGTAGTCGATCAAACGGCTGTAGGCCGAGGTACCGGCGATGATCATCTTGGGGCGGTAGAGAAGAGACTGTTTCGCAAGGCTGTCATAGTCGATGAGACCCGTCGACTCGTCCAACCGGTATGGCAGAGTCTCAAAGTACTTCGAGATGAAAGAGATCTTCTTGGTAGGTGTCTGGTAGCCGTGGGACAGATGTCCGCCGTGGGGCAGGTCGAGGCCCATCAGGCGATCGTGGGTGTTCAGGACGGCAGAGATGGCGTACAGGTTGGCAGGGGAGCCGGACAGAGCTGCAATCAATTAGACTAGGGCCTACAATATCAATATTGATAAGTTCAATGAAGGTACTCACGCTGCACGTTCACGCCCCATTCTTCCGGGTTGAGACCGAAGGTCTCCAGCGCTCGCTGCTGACAGAGGCGCTCAGACTGATCGATGAACTCATTGCCTCCGTAGTACCGAGCTCCAGGATACCCCTCGGAGTATTTATCTGGTGAACGTCAATATTCATTCCCGTACCTCAGTCAAGTGTGTTCGAAAAGGTGGATGACTGACTCTGCATAACACTGCCCAAGGCATCGAGGACGGCCTGGGAGGTGAAGTTCTCGGAGGGGATGAGGTTGATGAAATGTTGTTGGCGTTTTTTCTCCTGCAAAGATCATACTCCATCAATTCCCCGTCCTGAATACATTCCTAGCAGCTGGACCAACCTTCTGGAGGATCTGGTAGATGGCGGGGTCGGACTCTTCGAGGTGGGCGGAAAGCAACTATACTCCGATGGTCAGTACGGGTGGTATGACATCAGACATCGCCGGACCATGCGAGCGATGCTCATCGGGGGACCAGAACGCACAGTTTGTTGGACTTCAGGGCTGGAAGAGGAAACAGAACGAGATTGAACAGGCATAGAAGGAAAAGAAGCGACCGCCGAGCGCATAGGACGAGGGAGCACGAAGGCCGGCTTCGCAGTGCGCGGGAGCAGGCGCGAAGCCTGTCGTCCGCAACGACCCAACATGATGTGTGGCGTGATGTAGTGGATGGTGAAGTTCTGAGATTGAAATGGAAAGAAGAATCAAATGAATTGATCACTGAAGACCTCGAGACACGCGACAATCGGAAAAGTCGAAAAAGAAGCGAGGTTCTTTCCCCGGAAATATAAGAGACGGGGGAGACGGGGAGAGGAGCGAGCAGCGAGCAGCGAGGGACGACAACGGCGACCTCGGACTGGAAAGGCAGTTGCGCTTCCTATCAGCTTGTCGGACAACTGCTGCTCCTCCGTTGCCCGCGGGAAGCTGTTTCCACTAGGCCGGAAACAGACTAGCATCTCCGGGCGGTACGTGCCCTCGGAAGAACAGAGCGGCCGCTTGCCGAGGAGAATTGTTTTTCTTCCTCGCCCGATTGCGGTTCGGCTTCTTCCTTTTTTCTTTTCTTCTTCATCACACAACTAAATCCAAGATGAAGAAAGGCGTTTAGCTTGCCAGTTCTCGTGGATTGTCGACTTCGGTCGACTATCCCGGGCGATGCTGACCTGTCCCCGCCTCCAACCATCCTTCTGGGACAAGGAACCATCCGATTGGAATTGGGACGTGTGTGTCTGTTGATGCCGACTGAGATGTCCGTGGGAGGATGACCCTTCCCAAGTAACTCTTTGATGTTAGGGGTTACGAGTCTCGCACCTTCAATATGTTATAGACTGTCCAATAAACCCAATGCAATGATAATTATGACTGGATCGATATCCCCAAATCATCTTCTTCGTAGATCTCCAAACCTGTGCACCAGGTCTTTCTCAGTCTGAACCTCTTCGTACTTGTTCTTTCCAACCTGCGTTACAGTACTGGTAAACTGCCCAGTTGGCCACATTAATGGCTTGGACCAGAGCCCAGTACAGAAGACTTTAGCAAGCTAAACTGTCGCTTGATAGCCTATCTCACGGAATCGTTACTCGCCAAAACTCAGCTATCCAGACAAATCACATTTCAAGCAAAGTTCTATCGAGTTGCTGCTCATTGAAGCAGAAACCCGCAGCTAGGGGCACAATGCCTTTCTCAGGTCTCTCAGCAAGCACGCATAACAGACAGCCAACATGAAAAGGGCAACCATCTCCAAATATTGATACAAAGAGCCATTGAGCGTTGGCAAGCAGGTTACCGTTTATCAAGCAAGAAGCAAGGGAGATACGCCCGTCCAGAAAACCTTGCTATATACAACAGCAACGCCAGCCATAAGAAGAATTCTATATACGTCTATACTCCAACCTAACCACCATGAACCAACCAGGCCACAGCGGCAGCCCAGCCACACACGAACGCAACGGTCAGAATTGAAGCACCCGCCCGATCCCCAGCCGTGATCTCCGGCAGCTCGTTGGGTGGATTCTTCGGGGCGGTGCCCGCGTTGGGATCACTCTTGCTGGTGCCCCCAGTCTCCGAAGTCAGCGGTCCTTGGTGACTCTGTTCTTGGCCCTTGTGGGCAATCATAGTGGAAGAAAAGACGCTCAGCGCACTCATATCAGACTCCAGCGAAGTCTCCCCATCCCAAGTCGCCTGGTGCCAGCGGCGGCCGCATTCAGTGCCCGATTTGCCGCCAGAGCATTGCTTGGCCGCTGCCAGGGCCGATTGCTGGATTTTGGGGATGATCTCGCCCGCGGTGTGAGGCGCAATGGTGGTGGTGAAGGTCAACCAGGATGACAGAAACCCCTTGAAGCAGTCTTGATTGCGATCGCACATCATGTTCGGTTCGCAGGAGATCTCGGACATGATGTTGCCGCCGAACTCTTGAGGGAAGAACTTCTGCAAGGTAGTTCCGAGCAAGCCGTCTAACGCCTTCTTCCACTTGTCTCCCCCGTTGGTCTAAGTCTAGTTAGCTTCCTGCAGTCACTTGAGGGAGATCCTATGGTAAGGACGGTGTCATACGTGGTTATACATATAGGCAGCTCCACTGATGTACGTTCCGTAGTTGTACGTCCACTGGAGATCGCCATGGTCTTTACACTCCGTCTGCGTGGTGGTCGTATCAGCAATGGACCACTGGTCCTCCCTCAGGAGCGGGGTGGTCGCCATCCAGTCGTAGATCTTCTCCGCCCAGTTGCTGTACGTCTCATTGTTGGTGTAGCGCCCCAGTCGCGCCGCTAATTGGAAGAGACCCCCGTTGGAGATCGCATTCTTGGTGGTGTATCCAGCCTGGTAGGGCCACAGCTGCCAGCGCAAACCACCTTGACAACTGGTCGTGTCCCAGCGGGGTACTTGAGTGTTGAAGACCCCCTGCGCAAGCGACAGCCAAGACGGTTGGCCGTCCTCCTCTGGGTAATTCAACTCGGCGGCCGTCATTGCGGCCAGCCCCCAGAACACCTGGTCATCGTTTCCGAGGTAGTTACTGTAATTGGCGGGGAAATAATCGTTCTGGCCCTTCTGCCAGAGCATACCCTCGGTGGTGACGGCGTTGTAGGATGTGTCGCCGGTCCAATACCAATATTGAATCAGCGTCATAAACATGGCGCCTCCTTCCCACCATGTATCTACCAATTTGCCCGGGATCTGCCCAGATTCGTTGCCGTGGTAGTAGCTCATCATGTTGTAGGCTGCCGTCGCGGCCGCATTCTTGATCGATTCTATGTAGAAGAAGGTCAGTGCTTGGCGCATGAATCATACTCGTGAACAGGAAGTATGCGCTTACGCTCATCATTGAGATCTAACTGTAAGGCTCTGACTGTGTGCTGCCCGACGGTGAGGACGGCCAGCAGAGCCGTCCACCAGCGCGGGGACAAGATCATTCTCTATAGACTATGAGAGGTGTCTTAACCGAAGGAATGAGGCGGCCGCAGCCTCGACATGCGCCGGCGCGTGGATGAAGGGTGCAGGGACGAGGGCGGAAAGGGATTGGCAGAATGCGGGAGGGGCTCGAGATCGAGGTCGAGATCGAGGTCAAGGTCGAGGTCGAGGTCGAGGTCGAAAATGAGGAATGAAGGGAGATTCCACGGGTTTTAGATGGCAGGTATGCGGACTAGGGCGCGGGGGAGGGCGCACTAGGTCTGACGTGAGGTCACTGCTTGTGGGGTCACGAATGAGTCTATCATGAAGGGACTGTAAGAGTTGAGTCAAGAAGGAGGGAGAGAAGAAGGAGAGACTACGGAGGGAAGGTAAAGTAGGTAGTAATCCATTGTGGGAGTAAAAAGTTGTATGGCCATGACGGCATTAGGCTATTTAACGAGAGTAAGAGGGAAGAGGGAAGAGGGAAGAGGGAAGATTCTGCCGTGGTGTCACATTGATGACCTAGTCAGTTGGGTCAGTTGGCAGACAGTTGAGTCGGAATAGGTAAAAATAGGATACTACTAGTAGTAATCAATCAGTGTATCCTACCCTACTTTCAACATTAGGCTACATCAGATGGTACCTTCCTGTCCCTTTTCCAGGGAAACTAAACTAAATCCGGCCAAGTGGTCAGTGACCCTGCGGGGAAAGGGTCCAACTCGACTCACGGGACTCAAACTGAACGGTGGATCTCCCGCACTGCACGGCTCCAGAGCTGAGCTTCCATTCAGGCACACCTGCTCCTTTATGATTTATTTTAAATTTACTCGCAGCATTATCTGTGCTTCGTTATATTTGGACAGCAGATCAATCAATGAGCATGTGGGATATCAAAATCTTAGAGGATCCTTTGCGCATCAATTGTTGCACATAACACCGGACCGACCATGCGGCTGCACGCAATATATTCTCCGACCGGAACTCCAGTTTCATCACCAGTAAGTCGGCAAAACCACTCACTGATACATCAATCCAGGGACGAATTTCAGCAGCAGTCCCTTCCCACTAGACCGAGATCATACGAAGGAAGAGCAATACCTTGAACATCTTCAATGCTCACATGGTTAAATGGGTGGCTTTTCCACGCGTCGATAACTTTTTCTCTGGCCTATTCTCAACACGAGCTGCCAGGTGTGATAAGCCCCATGCTTATCTTGTTATCCATGCAAGATCCAGACTAGGAGGATCGGCGATCAGGCCAACGCTGCAGAAAATTGACAACCAGCCTGGGTGCAGGGTCCTTTAGCAGCTAGTTATATGCCTTTAGCTTATAGCATATCGAAAAGGGTCTATAGAACGGTAATTACTGCACTCCAACTCGAAGCGCGCTATGTAAACATACATCGTCCCGGTCTCCGGGATTCTAAATCACACCTGATGGGAACCATAAAATATCGAGTTTTATTTATTACCCCTTTCCACCCCTCGCTGGAAATTATTTTCACACAAATTCGCCTCAAACCCGGTCACGTCTACGAGGTGCCGCCCGGATGATGTTGTCGACACGTAGAAGAAGCTGCAGGAAATGAGCATGTTAGCATGAACCATCTGAAAGTAGTGGAAAGAGCAATTCGTAGGAAGGGCGTTCTTACCTCGGCTGCTTCCGACGCGGACGAGACCACAGCCTTCTTCAGCTTGTAGGCCTCCACGACGCCCAACTCGCGCATGTCGGCGATGCCACCGCCGGGGGTGAGCAGGTCCAATCCGGAGCTGGTCATACCGTTGTTGATCGCCTGGCGCAGGCGGGTCACAAGGTCGCTGGAGTCCAGACCAGCGTTGTCGGCGAGGGTGGTGGGAAGCTGCTTCAAGGCCAAGGCGAACGAGTCGACGGCCAGCTGCTTCTTGCCCGTCGTGTTCTGAGCGGCCTGCTCAACAGCCTTGGCCATGACCATCTCGGCACATCCACCGCCAAGAGTCACACGGGGATCCTTGACGGTCTGGGAAAGGACAGCCAAAGCGTCGTGAAGGGAGCGCTCAGCCTCGTCGAGGAGCTGCTCCGTGGCACCACGGAGCACAATGGTGCATGCCTGACCGGCAGCCACGCCCGAGAACTTGATAAGAGTATCCTCGCCGATGATGACCTCCTCAATAACATCGCAGTGACCCAGCTTCACCTGATCGGGGTGGTCGAAAGTCGAAGCGATCTCACCGCCGGTAACCAGGGCCAAGCGCTCAACGCCGTCGAAGTCGGCATGCTCAATCGACATGATACCGGCTTCTGTGAACAGCTGCTCGGGCCAGTTGTAGATAAGCTGGCGGTTGACAAAGCAGTTGATGCCGTGAGCCTTGATCCGCTCAACCTTAGCCTTCATCTTCTCGCGCTCGGCCTTCTCCAGCTCAGCCAGCTTGCCCGTCGATTCGACCTTCACCCGGGCGCCGAAGATCTTCACCTTGTCCGTGTCCATAGCCGTGTTGGCGACCAGAATCTTGGCGTTCTCCAGGCGCTTGGGCTGGTTCACACCGATCTTCTTGTCGAGAATGAAACCTTCATCGAGGTACGAGTCGCTGAGCTTGCCACCGGCCTTCTTGATGATCTGGATGTGGCTCAGGTCGGTCGAGCCGCGGAGGCGGAGAACAGCATCGCAGGCGAGGGTAGCGAAGTGCTCACGGTCTTGGGCCAAAACCTTGGAGCTGAGGGTTGTGCGAGCGATTGAGTGGAGGTCTTTGCGGAACAGTTCCTTATCCGTGCTACGATCAACGGCGGCCTTCTCCAAAGCCTCCAAGGCAGCCTTGCTGGCTATCCGGTAACCTTCGATGATAGTCTGAGGGTGGATCTTGCGGTTGACCAGCTTCTCGGCTTCCCGCAGCAGCTCGGCCGCCAACACCGTCACAGATGTCGTACCGTCACCGACCTCGTCGTCTTGAACTTTCGAGATGTTGACGAGGACCTTGGCTGCGGCGTTGTCAAGGGCAATCGACTTCAGAATCGTGGCACCGTCGTTCGTAACAAGAATATCACCGGTCGACCTAAAGGCAACGATGGAATTAGCCCACTGCTCGCGGTCGGCAACCCCGCCTTGCTCCCATCAATCATCCCACATACGCTGACTGGAGGATCTTGTCCATTCCCTTGGGACCCAGAGTACTCTTCACAAGATCACCGACGGCGATAGCACCGACGAAGGCGGAAAGACGAGCATTTTCTCCTTTCTCCTCGATCACATCGTCGGCGAAGATCTGCGTGGGGTTGGCGAAGGACTGGAAGCGGGTCAGCACTGACTATCGATAAAACAGAGACAAAGAAGTGGCAGATAAACGTACCATGATGACTGTAGATAGTAGAAAAAGATGGCTACCGTCAAGGGAAAGGCTGGCAGCTCAGGGGTTGCTTGAGCTAGACGGTGAGGACGCAGAGAACGGCCAACTCTAGCCAATGCGGGACAAACCAGAAAAGTTCGTGATACTGCCCGACCTGACCGCCCGCCCCGTCTGTCGCCGGTCTCCTGTCGTCCATCGCCCTCGTCCACTTCACATTTCCCCTCAATTACAGCCTCACTCACTCATACTTCGATTCATCATGCCTGCTGAAGAGGAGCAGAAGCTGGCATCCGCCAAACGCCCCATATCCGCCGTGGATGGCGGCGATCAGGATGGTATGCCCGCATGATACCTGGAGGATTAGCACACGGTTGCGAAACAAGACATCCTCGAGCTCGATCAGTTGCTGACGCTTTTCCCTAGGTGACGACTCGTCATCCGATGATGATTTCGGTCCAGCTCTTCCCTCCGCAGATGCCCCGAAGAAGAAACGCCGCAAGCTCCCTTTCGAGAAAGTCTACGTGAATGCGCTGCCCTCGTCGCCGCGGTACTCCAAGTCGCTCATGCACAAGGATCAATTGTCCTTCCTCACCGTAACTCCGCATACTGATTTCCTGATCACCTCCTCGATTGATGGCGTCGTCAAATTCTGGAAGAAAATGGCGGTTGGCGTGGAGTTTGTGAAGGAGTTTAAGGCGCATTCAACCGAGATCAAGCATGTCAGCGTCAGTGCCGACGGAAGGAGCTTTGCGACGACCGGAGCAGACAAGACTGTCAAGATCTTTGACGTTATAACTTTCGGTATCTTCTCTACAGCCATGTTTCGGTTGGACGTAGTCTGACGTTGGTTGCAGATCTATTGGCTATGCTTACTCTCGACTTCAACCCGCGTTGCGTCTGCTGGGTTCATCGCCGTGGCGCCTCATTGCCGCTCCTGGCAGTGACCGACGAAGGAAGCAGCATGATCCAAGTGTTCGATGGCCGTGGCGAGAACCCCACCCCATTACATACCGTCAAGTCCATCCATCGCAGCCCCGTGGTCGCTATGGCTTTCAACGACGCGTACGACTGCGTCATCTCCGCCGATGAGTCCGGTATGATCGAGTACTGGCGGGCGGGCGACGGCTCGTTCGAGAAACCCGACAACGTCTTCGAGCTGAAATCATCCACCAACCTCTTCGAGTTCAAGAAGTCCAAATCCACCCCTGCTTCGCTGTCCATCTCCCCCTCCGGCGAGCAATTCGCGACGATCTCCTTCCCCGACCGCCAAATCCGCGTCTTCGACTTTGCTTCCGGCAAGCTCTACCGCAAGTACGACGAATCCCTCACCACCATCATGGAGATGCAGCAGGCTGGGACGGCGCTCTACCAGCTCGAAGAGGTAGAGTTCGGCCGGCGACTGGCGGTGGAGCGCGAGCTGGAGAACCCCATCACCAAGCCCAAGGTCAACGTCCTCTTCGACGAGTCGGGCCACTTCATCCTGTACGGCTCCCTGCACGGCGTCAAGTGCATCAACACGTACACCAACCGGGTGGTGCGCGTCTACGCGAAGGACGAGCCCTTCCGGGCCCTCAACCTCGCCATGTACCAAGGGCAGCCGCAGAAGAAGGGGGTGGTGACCGTCTCGATGGCCGCCAGCGCCAACCCGCTCCTCCAAGAATCGGAAGAACGCGACCCGATCCTCGTCAGCACGGGCTACGGCAAACTCCGCTTCTACCTCTTCACCAACGAGACGGACGTCTCCAAGTCGACGCGCGACGTCCAGAACGAACGCCTCCGCGAAACCGGCGCCGGCGGCCGCGAGGCCACCGCCGCCCACAAAGCCGAGTTGGGCACGTCAGCGATCCTGCACACCACGATGGGCGACATCCACCTGCGGCTGTACCCGTCGGCGGCGCCCAAGGCGGTCGAGAACTTCACCACCCACGCCCGCGCCGGGTACTACAACAACACGATCTTCCACCGCGTGATTCGCAAGTTCATGATCCAGGGCGGCGACCCGCTCGGCGACGGCACCGGCGGCGAGTCCATCTGGGGCGGCGAGTTCGAGGACGAGTTCTCCAGCCTCAAGCACGACAAGCCCTACACCCTGTCCATGGCCAACGCGGGGCCCAACACGAACGGCAGCCAGTTCTTCATCACCACCGAGAAGACCCCCTGGCTGGACGGCAAGCATACCGTCTTCGGGCGCGCCGTGCAGGGCCTCGACGTCGTGCATAAGATCGAGAACACCAAGACCTACAAGGAGAAGCCCGAGCAGGATATCAAGATCGTGAGTATCACGGTGTCGTAAGTTGACAGAGAGGAGATACTACCGCTAGCGCTCTTGTTGATGTTGTTATTTCTTTTCCCCTTCCGCAGGGCCTTGGGTCACTATGACTGGGTTCGCTGTACATCTAGACTTATATCCGTCATCAGCCATCGGGCAGCTTTGTATGAATCACGACTTATTTTTAATCATAGCATATTCATCCATCATTTTTTTGGTGTTTCTACTGATTTCTGCATGTGGGCGAGCGCAGGGGGTGATCCCTCTTTGGATAAAACAGGACAGACTACGATAGTATCTCTGGTGCAACCGGTAGCATACAAGTTGTCAATGAAGCGAACGATTTGGGTTTCCCCGATGACTAAAGAGACCATAGAAGGTTGATCTCTCTAACCCCACATTGGATCAGCAATATGCAAGAGGACAGACATTGGAAGATGACAGAAGAAGAATATATTCGATCGAAATATGACGTGGAAGTCAGCCGCATGGAAAATGCCTGAGCCAGGAAACTATGCACAACATTCGGAACAGGATTTGTGTGATGCGAAGTGAAGAAACGAAAGTTAAGTGATGCTTTGTACTGTGCATTTTGAGGGAAACAAAAGAATCACTGGTACTGTACGGCGGCAAATAATCAATACCCTTATAGACAAAATCAAAACGCCGGATATATGCAAAGCTCAGCGGGAGGGACCATGTCTTTTCGTCTTGTCCTTGAAGGGGTAACTGCAGGGGCTATCGATCCATGGCATATGGTTTGCCAGATGAATGGAAGAGGTAGAAGAAAAGGAGGGTGTTGCCTTTCAGTAGATTTAGACCAGCCGCCAGTTGTTCAGAGACAGCGAAAAAAGGTTCCTGCGATGACTAATCGTGGACATTGCCTTCCAAACCAGACCTCCGTGAGTCTGGTTTCACCGAGCCACTTCGCGGATTTCGGTGTCGCTGTCGGATACGGGTTGCGTCTTCTGCAGACGGGATGACGTGCGCGCTGGTCGGGGCCCGGGGGCATTTGCAGCGGCGGCAGCGGCAGCGGCAGCGACGTTGGTGTGTGAACTGCTGGCGATGGAGCCCGGATTCTGGGCGGGGTCATACTGGGCGGGCATGAACTGACCCGGCGCGCGTGTATCAGGTCCCGGCGCGGGACCGATCTCCTGCTGGCGGGCGGCCAGCAGAGCGCTGTCTGTGCCACCCGTGGCTGCGGCGTGATACAGACCCGGGTACTTCCGATCATGGCGGCGCTTCGCCCACACGCCCACCACGCTGATGATGCTGAACCCGACGACCAGGATGATGACCATGATCACCCATTTGTAGTGTGTGGACCACCTGCAAAGCGACACGTCAGCAAAGGTTGCGCCCGCGTTGAGGAGGGATGGTTCGTCCCGGAATACCTACCAAGCGTTGGAAGCGGCAGTCCTCCGATATGCGCGGATCTTGGTGACTGACTGAGCGGAATGGGCCTGCCATTTTTCCTCCTCGTTGTTCGTGCTGCCAGCGTCGGCGAGTGGGGCTGCGACCGCGCAGTAGTCGTTGTACCAGGTCCGTAGTAACGAGCGATCGGAGGCATTGGTGCACGTATCATCGCAGACGGCGTTTGAGGAAGTGCGAAGCTCGGTGAGATTCTGTGAATGGCAGAAGCAGGAGGCGTAGGTGGCGGAGTTTGTCTGCGGAGCGGCAGGCGGCAGGCATTCAGATTGGGCTTGGAGGAGGACGGAGCAGGTCAGGCCGCAGGAGGGAAAGGAGGAAGAGGCAGCGGAAGGTAGGATAGCGACAGTTTGCGCAGGAGCGACGGTGGAGGCGAGGAGGGCGAATAGCGAGAGGTATGCGATCAGAGGGAGGGATCGCAAAGTGGTCGTCGGTCTGGCAGGAGCAGCAGCATGACTGGCGGTCCAGGCCTGAGGCCAAGGTGCCATGACGACTGCTTTTTTGGCGGCTGAAGTTACGGCGGTGGGGACCGTCAGGAATGTTTACTGACGGGTATAAACCATGATATGTCGACAGAATAGATCAAGCGAGAGGACAGCGGCGAAGGAGGAGGAGAGACGACTGAATAGGTGGAACGAGTGACGAGAGGAGCCCCAGGAGAATACCGGAAGACGGGGCGCTGTATCTGTCGACTTAGTCGGAACCCCCGAAGCTAGACGAAGAAGGAATGGGGGGGAGGAGGAGGAGGAGGTAGGGAGGGGCGGAGAGGGGAGGGAAAGGGAGAGAAGAAGGTAGAGAAAGGAATTGTCGGTCCGAGGAAAGGAAGATAGCCAAGAGAAAGAGAGGGAGAAGGAGAGGGGGGGAGGAAGGAGAGAAAGCCTGTTCTGGGCGGGACGATGTTGGCGATGATGATGAGATTAAGTGGCTTGAAGAGTGAGAGTAAGAGAGTGAGTGAGAGGGCGTAAGTGAGAGACTGGAGTGAGTGAGTGAGTGAGTGATTATGTTACTGGTCAGTGAAAGGAAGTTGCGCGGCCTGGAGTGACTATCGCCCAGTTGGGCGTAGTAGGAGTACTGTTTCCTGTGTATTTCCTGTGTATTTGCCCGTCGGGACACTTTCTGGACACTTTCTGGACCCTGAAGCGACCTTGGCAATTCTTCTCTCTCTCTTGCTCGCTGCTCTGCTGACCCAGTCATGCTCTCTCTTTCTCTTTCTCTTTCTCTTTCTCTTTCTCTCTTCTCGTCTTGTTTTGGTTCTCGTGGACATTTACCGGATCTCACTGACACTAACATCGTCTCCCCCCTGTCACTACTCCGTCCTTACCATCAGCTCATCCCTCTCCTCTCCCCTCACCGGCCATCCGCAAGCCCTGTCAGATTGACCTGTGAAAAAAAAATATGCAGGCCACTATGCCCAATAACCTCGTTCCTGGGCTCCACTGGGCTCCTCTTTCAATGATGCAATCCGGTGGATGCCCGTCCCCATCGCTGGTTCCCCAGAATGCTGCAGGAAATAACTACTCGTACCCACTACGTACCGGTGAACTACTCGTATGCCTAAGGATTAACTATGAAATGGCTTCCTGGCCCATGAAGTCATCGTTACCATATCGCCCGCCGGGTTCACCATGCGAGCTCCTCAGTTTAGAATAGTTTAACCGAGTTAACTTAGCATTGTCGATCGCATCTCGTGTTGATCCAACTCGATTTGAACCTTGATTTAGCCTGCCCAGGATCCATGGATCAGCCTAGAATCAATCCCGATCTCATTCCAGGGGCAGGGGGATTCATTCCCCGGGACTGCGTGGTTGCTGTCAACCACGCCAACTCACACTCACATTCGTCGAACTAGATGAACGGTCGCTTGCATCGAAACTCGAGACAAATGGCGCCCCGTTGCCTGACTCGAGGAATCATCCAAACTCGCCCAAGGCTTATCAGCCAAGGGAAAAGCCGGCGTTGAACGTTGAACTGTGCGGCGTTTTGCCCAACCAGGCCTAGTCGCCCCTTTCGCGGATCCAGTGGGATGTCAAAGCAAGGGATCGATCTATATTCTATTTTCAGCACACTTTGCCCGATCGGAAACTTCATGTCTTGGGTCTCCTTCCATGCAAGGTGCACATTAGGTCGGGACCGCCGTCTGTTCGCTTTCAAAGTGAGGTCTAGTCCTATGCTTGGAGCCCCGGCTCATCGACTTAGAATGGCTGTGTCAGACATGCGAAACATTAGCTATGGGCCCAGAACATGTTTCCCACGGAAGTGGTCATGATAATAGGCCAGCACTCGTGCATCAATCTTCCTAGTCGGGACAATCGACAATGCAGAATGATTCTCAATGACTACTTGTGCGTGGGTGGGAGCACTGCCCATTGTCGCCGATCGAAGATCCCATTGGAATGTCAAACTACACTAATAACACTCGATGAGGTCTCTCAGAGTCCATTCGAGCGCATCGAACTTCTTGATCTGTTTTGCCTGAAGACGGATCGAATAGAGACTTTACCGCTGTCTTCTGGAGTTCGCCCATCAAGGACCACCAACCGATGAAGCCTATTTCAGGCGATGCTCGCGCAAACCTCAGGCTAACCGCTGTTCATAGTTCAATGCGACCATCGCACAACAGGCCACCCCCACTAACCTAAAATGCTCTCTTTACCAGTATCGACAACAGACATCTCATCAACCTTCAAAACCTCTTCGCATGCCTTGACGTTTTCGTATCGCTCAGCAGCCACCCATCCCTCAGATCCAACACCCAATACCTCCCTCGACAGCCGCTCTTGCTCATTCAACTCCACCTGCGCAGTGTTTAACTGCAGACACTTATTCACCTCGTCTTGACTATACGCGATCGGGCAGGCTGAGGCGTCCGCATCTTCCGATCGCACAAGCCGATCCCAATTCATCGTCAACTGAATCAAATCGGCCTTGAGGGTGACATTATCCCCATCCCAGGGAACGGCCGCCTGGTGGCACAACCTCCGCCGCAAGACTCCCAAGTCCCCCGTCAGGGCGGCCTGATGGGACGGGTTCAACTTGGCCGTCGCCGTGAGATAGCAATAATGCAGCCAGCGGCTTCGGAAGAGCTCTCGCTCGCAGCGTTGGTCTGCTTCGCTCAGCCTGTCGAGCCCTTCCGGCAATCTTGGCTCCTGCAGTAGGCTGGGGATATCGCCATCCGCGCTTTGAAAGTTGGTCGGCACCCCGCATTGCAGGAACAGCGGGCAGATAGTGCTATACTGCCAATCGATCAGGCCCGTAATTTCCAGGTCCTCATTGACAAATATGTTGCTGGGTTGCAGGTCTGGATGCCGAATCGTGTGTCGTGTCAAGGACGCGTCGCTCGGGACCAAGTACGGCGCAACCCGGAGGTAGTCGCTGAGATTGTTGACATGGTCCCTAGGTGACTGCTTGTATGATCGATTCGCGGGGAGAAGCTTCGATGCTCGCACGGGCTGTCCATATTCCTCGAGATATGCAATCTCCTTCCTGGCCCCGGCAGCCAAGACATCCAGGGGGCTCGTGTCTTTTCCAGTCAGTATCGACATGCTCAACCATCTGCAGTCAGGAGAAGAGAAGGTCGCGAATAGTCTTACATGGTCCACGATGCACCGGCAAGATCCGGCGTTTCCCCAACCAAAGCGCCCGTGTCACTTCCGGCCCAATGCAAATCGGACCCTCCCCCACGGCACCCGCCTCGTCCGCAACTCGCACCGTCTCCATGCACTGCAGGTCCCGCTCAAAGAAGAGACTCCCACTCGCGGGGAAATCGAGCGCGAACAGCCTGGCCTCCAGCTCTACGACCCTGTCCACCACCCCCGCCAGCTCCTGTTCCGACAGATCGAACCAGCGATCCGTGAGGCGCCGTCCCGCGGCGCACTCCATGAAGATATACTCCGTGCCCACGGCGTTGTCCGCTGTGGCCGAGTACCCGTAGATCCGGGGCACGGGGAACCCCCGCCGACGGAGGTATTCGATGGTGGCGACCTCGCTCGCGACCAGGAGGTACTTGGGCTCGGTGACGGGGTAGGGGATGCGGGCGACGAGCTGGAAGCCGTCGCGCATGGTGACGAGGAAGGTGCGGTTGAAGCCGCCCTCGCCGAGTTTCTGTAGGCTCGCGACCGCGGTTGCGGGGGCGTTGATCGCGGCGGCGGCCAGACGTTTCAGTTCTGCGACGTTGAACGGGCGTCGGCGTTGGGACCGGCGGAGATGCTCGTCGTGGCTAGTGAAGCGGTGGTCAGTCCTGCACGGTGCGGTCGGGAATTAAGATCAGCTACAGACATCCATCGTCCCGATGTGTAGTTGAAAAGGTCTGACGTAGAGGAAGAATTGTGATCTTGATCTTGTTGCCAGCGCCGTGTGGTGGACGTGAGGTTTCTAGTGTGCGGGTTGGAAGCATGCGGCACCCTAAGCCGCGGCCATAGTGGGCGTCTGGCCTCGGCCAGGAACAGCTTCATGATGCCTGGGACAGGAACGTTTCATTGTCTGCGTGACTGGCAAGGAAACGAGTGCACGAGCAAACCAGCAGATGAAGTTTTCTCTGGATAAATGAGGAGAGAGGAGAGGAGAGGAGAGGGGAGAGGGGTCGGCGGAACGTGATTTCGACCGCCAGCTCGGAGGAAGAAGGTCGTCCCTTTGGTCCGATGCAGGAATCATCCCATTTCCCCAGTGCCGAGGCGCGCTAATGCAGTCGGGGAGGAAATGAGATTCGTCGATCCTCTGGTCGTTGCACCACCACGGGAAATCCGTGCTTTGTTGCAAGGTTGCGTTGCATGGAAGTGGGGGTGAACAGGGCGGGTCTGCTTCTTTCGACTCCTACAATGACAATCAAAACCCGAGGATTTATCTATGCAGGACACATCGATATCTCTCCTTGAAATCTAGTCATGGATGCTGTTGAGTATTCCGAGCCTTCACGCTTCTAATCATTGCTGCTGTCTGACTTGCATCGCGGGGCGTAGGACCAAATTGATAGCTATTCAAGGAAAACGCTCACGCGACAATACCAATGGCCGATTATACAAGCCCTGATCTCGAAGCTAGTGATGTCGCCCACCCATTCCTTCTGCTCGCTCTTTACTTTCCCTCGACCCAATGCATGCCACTTGCTTCCTCGCATGAGATTGCTTCCGTAACTCGAGATCATAAAATCAAGCATGGGCCCAGATGCAAGACTAGCTCGAAATTAGAGGCAACTGTCGCTCTTACTCATACCGGACGGACCAACCCGACCTCTTACCGAGAAAAGAGGCCCTTCCAGCGCCCAAACACCATCGAAATGAAGCCTCGACATCACGGTATCCCAAGGTGCCTGGGACTCCAACCTCTCACTGCGCAAAACGGCTTATATGTAATGTGAGTCATAATCTCCATATCATGCGAGGCTGGCCCCGGAGGAGTTCACTGTTCACCCTCAAGTTAACATCCATGATCACCAGAGGGTATGCTTCATTATCTGCTCAAGTTGGTTCTATAGGCAGTGGTGCGTCCGTGTTGATCGACCTTTCAAAAGAACCGGGATTTTGACACTTCCAACACGGCAACAGACCAGCACGTACCAGGAATAGGATAGAGTCATAGCACCTCCCTGACAACTCGGCGTACCGTCAGTCCGTGCTGGCCACCAGTCACCACGGATTCTCATAGGCATAGGTCGGCCCGCCCTCGACACGGAAGACCGCGACGCGGCCCACGGTGAAGGTTGTTTGCCACGCGGGCGAATCTCCACCACCACTCTCAGTTCTGGCATGCTTCCTGGTCAGCTCTTCATACCCACCTGAGGGTGTGCCTGCAGCGTGGCCGGTCCCGCGCAGGAAGGTAGCCTGTTTTGTGTCCGCGTCAATCTCGAGTGCCACCCTCGATTGATCGGGATCCCCGATGCAGTGGCGGGGGGCGGGATGTCCGGGAGGACTGTTGTCTTCCGGGGAGAGTGAGAGAGGCATGCTGCTGCGTCCTCCGGTCCAGCGGAACAGGCTGAGCCGTGGCTGAAGCTGGAAGAGAAGCTGTGGACGGGCGACGACGGGCGATTTGTCTTTCTCGGGGGGCGGCTTGTCGTCGTGTTCTTTTGCGGTGGGAGGCGTGGCGAGTGTGAGGTCACGGAAGAATGCACCCGCCACTACCTTGTCCGAGTTGTGGGCGTGATCCCCCAGAAACAGGACGAGATACGCGCGACCGGCCGGATGGTCGTGCGTGGTGGCTTGCTGGAGAATATGCCGCAGGTCGAGGCTGTCGGCCGAGCCTTGGAAGTTCATATCGTAGCAGTTGTGGAAGGTGATCGCCTGGACTCTTCGTGCCAGTTCCGAACGGTGGTGGGTCTGGAACGGCGGGATGAACAGTGAGACTGCCCGGAGGATCGCGTCCATAGTGTCCGGTGCGGAGGATCCGGTCTCCAGATTCGGTCGCTCCGTGGACAGGCTGAGTGAAAACAGAGTGGCCCACAGCTGATGGAACGATTGTTCGAGATTGGGCTGGTCCGCGCAGGCATCAGCGCTGGGATCCGCAGAGTGGCAAGGAAAACATACCAGAATGTCCAAAGCCCGGAGCACCATCTCGGGAGCCAGATACTCGCTCTGGTCATGACTGAACGATCGGACCAGGACCCCCGCCAACTCCGCCTGGTCCGCACTGGGCTCCTCGAGGAAGCCCTGTTGATACTCTCGGTGGTGGTGGGTCAGTGGCTGGACTCTGAGCCTCAGGACCAGGCACAGTAACGCCGTGAAGTCCCCGGCCCTCATCGCACATTGGCCCGTTCGCCCCCCGAGCAGACTTTCCGCCAGCGGCTGCACCTGCTCCGGCGACGGATGCAGTTTGGGGTGGGAGGGGAAGATTGTGAGGATCGCGTCCGTCATGTCGTTGGCCACGAAGGTGTCGAAGCCGTCGGTTGGTGGATCTGAGCGTGACTGGCGGCGATCGACCCGGCTGATGCTTCGGAAGATGCGATTCACCCTGAGCCCGCAGGTGCAAGGCTCGTCCAGCCGGCCCCAGCAAAGGCCGAAGTCATCGCGTACCGTCCCGAGGAGCCGGGTGCCCTGCCGCGACAGCAGGAGTAGCCCACGCTCGAAGGCGGGCTGCTCCACCTTGCGGTCGTCTGCCTCCAAGAAGGTAAATGGATGGTAGGCGTAGAAGCAGAAGCAGGACCAGAGGACGTCGATCGCCGTGTCGGGGATGATTGTGTCGGGATGGGTTCGGGCGAGGTGGTCTTCAAAGCTCTTCCTCGACCAGTCTGAGACAGTTACCAAAGATTGCGTCAGTCTCTGCTGCGCTCTCGCGCGGCTAGGTAGCACTTACAAGGCGGATGCTCGTGGGTCGAGTCTTGGATGCTAGACGCGGCGAAGATGGACTCTGGCGGGATGGAAGTGGCTACTTCTCGCACGAGGTTGATGTGCAGCTCGGATAAGAGCGACTCTAAATGTATATGGTTAGCACCGATCAATCGATCAATCGATTGATCAATTGATTGACTGACCCCGTGTGGTGGTACGAAGGAAGTGTGCGATCTTCTTCTTCTTGTCTCTGAAGAGTATGTGGAACACTGCCTTTTCCAACAGGGTAGTCATCACTGGCGATTCTTCACAGGACGTGGCTTGTAGGGTTGTAGAAGGATGTTGATGGCACTGCAGGTTGCAAGTAGCCAGGCGCAGGAAGTGACTGTCAACAGTGGCTAACAAAACTCGGACAATAAGAGGGCGACAAACCCAAGCGGTATTACAAGAATATGGAGAGGCAATTTGTTCAAATGCTCACTCTAGACAATTCTCCACTCCAGAAATGTTAGACTGATCAACTCCTGTGAGACGATGCTGGCCCAAGTGGCTCAAAACAATCGAGAACAGATATACTGGAGTAAAACCCGTGCGCGGCCCTGTCGTTGTACCTGTCCTTATCTCGCATGAGAATGTCGGAGTGCTTGTTTCATTGTGCCAAGAGATGCCGTGCCGTGATAACCGCGTAAGCACTAACTACTAACTTAACAACAGTTGGACTGAAGTCAGGCCTGAACTCGCAACGACGTGGTTGCTCAGCAAAGGCCGGCAATAGAGACGTGTCCTGACCCTCAGTGAGTCTCTCACCACTTCAAAGTCCAATGCACGGAAGAACACCTTCCTTGGAGGAAGAACCAGACGAAGAGAGCATCTGGACGCCCCTCCAGCTAGCCGCCGCGCAAGGCGATCTGCCCCATGTGAAGCTTCTCCTGAGACAGCTCTCCAGCAACCCCAACGAGCCCGCCCGCGGCTACTACGGCCAAACCGCACTTCAGGCGGCCTCAGCCAACGGCCATCTCGACGTGGTCGAGACGCTCCTAGCCGCAGGGTCGGAAGTGGATGCGCCCGGGGGCAACAACGGCGGCCGCACCGCGCTCGCCCTAGCCGCAGGCGCCGGTCACTTCCCCATCGTCCGCCATCTGGTCGCCGCCGCAGGCGCGGACATCCGCCGTCCCCCGCACAAATACATGGGACGCACCGCCGTGCAGGCCGCAGCGGAGGGCGGCCATCTCGAGATCTTACGATGGCTGCTACACCAGCTCAAACAGCCGCCCGTCGCGGAACTCAACGCCCCGCCGGCCAGCAACCGGGGCCGGACCGCGCTGCAGGCCGCGTCGCTGGGCGGCCATGACGAGATGGTGGACTTCCTGCTCCATGCCGGTGCGCATGTGAATGCACCAGCCTCGAGATATCATGGCTTCACGGCGCTCCAGGGCGCGGCCTTGAACGGTCACCGGTCCGCCGTCCGTCGACTGTTGGCGGCTGGGGCGGATGTGAACGCCCCCGGCGCGCGGTACAATGGCTACACGGCCCTGGCGGCAGCGGCCGAAGGCGGCCACGCGGACATTGTGCGACTCTTGCTGGACGCCGGCGCGGATGCCGCCCTGGTGTCTGGGAATAAGAGTTGGACAGCCTCGCGGTTTGCGGTTTGGCGGGGACAGAAGGAGATCGTGCAGCTTCTAAGTAACTAATCATGCAAATGAAGTTTGCTTACGAGAAGTAGTTTGTGGATGGAATTATTGCAGTACGCTCGGTGTAGTCAAGTTGTCGATAGATGCGCGCTCAGTTGGTGATCTGTATTGGCAGTAGGGTATGAAAAGGCAGCTTGATTCCAACGCAGAACTCAATTCGTGGTGACAGTCATATTTGGTGCTGGTGACGGTGAGTGGCTTTTGCAGGGTGAGATAGACGAGTATCGCAAGGTCGAGCCACCTGGTTGCGCCGACAATCTGTTGCTCCCACAAGAGCAGCGGCATCCGCGTTTCGCCAAAGAACGGGTTCGAATATCGACTTAGGTTTTGCTAAGGTCGAGGAGAGCGTGATCAGTCATGTCGACCCCCCCGCTTCCCGTGGGTCTGGACGTCACCGCGCAGGTGGCGCATCAGCCAAATCAGCCGAGTCATTCAACCATCAACCCAGACTCGGGACTAGGGCTAAGGTTCCACCATCTATCATCTATAATACGCATTAATGGACCCTACCTCCTCCTCTCACCTCCACCCAATCCAACTTCACATCATAAGTCAATCAATCCATCAAAAATCAACCTTTTGAAAAAGAGAAACATCCAAAATGCCTCAAATAATTCCCTACTCCATCCCCCCGACCCCCCTGATCCCCAACTCCCACAAACCCCTCCTCCTCTACAAGAACTGCTTCCTCGACCCGGCCACCGGCACCGTCAACGCCCAACTCGCCTACGACACCTTCCGTCAGAACCACTGGACCCCGCGCTGGATCACCACCTACGGCCACGCCCAGCGCTCCCACTACCACCCACACACCCACGAGGCCATGATCGTTCTGTCGGGACCCGGCCGCATCCGCTGGGGCACCGCCGACCTGGCCGACGATCCAGCCAAGCATACCTACGGCGTGGCGGGCACGGACTTCGAGGAAGGCAGTGTCTTTGTGGACGTCGAGGCGGGAGATCTCTTTGTCATCCCGGCGGGCGTGGCGCATAAATCTTATGATGTTGCTGCCGCGAACGAAGAACCCGTGGCGTTGACGGGGGGTGGGGCGCAGAGGATCGAGGCGGCGGATGAGAGGGCGTTTGTGGGGGAGTTGCAGGCCACCGGGAAAGTGAAGGGGTTCACGATGATGGGGGCGTATCCCGGGGAGGCGACCTGGTCGTGGGCGGAGGGAGGGAAGCATGTGGGACGGTTTGGGGAGGTTTGGGGGGTGGAAAATGCGGTGCTGGATCCGGTGTTTGGGCGGGAGGGGGGGATTCATGTTTACTGGGGGAAGGGGAAAGGGAAGGGAAAGGAGAAGGGGGTAAAAGCGGCGCTTTGAGGGATCAGTTAATGTAAGCACTGTGTGGATCTTATCATGTAGCATACCTGAGACCTCTCAGCTCTCTGGTATGTATTCAGCAACCTGTCATCTGTGCAATTATAGAACGAATCATCCAGAAAGTGACAACACGATGGTGCAAATCAATTCGGTACACACAACATGACATTCATAAATCTATCCATCCATGACAAACCCCTCCCATCCCCCCTTAACACACTCCCTCAAATATTCCTGATACTTGGGCAACCCCCCCATATACCCCAGCGCCTCCCGCTTCTTCCCCGGCACGTTGCCCCGCATATACCACGTCGTTTCATTACTCCCCATGAGAGTACGCGCACACGCCTCGTCCGTGACCTGGGCCCACCGCTCCTCCATCTCCGGCTTGACATCGAACGTCGCATACCCACGCTCCCGCATATACACCATTGTGGCCAAAATCCACTCCGCCTGGATCTCCGAGATCAGGGGCCCGTTCGCAAACGCGGTGGGACTCTGCGGCCCGTACTGGAAAAAGAGATTGGGAAAGCCGGCCGTCACCATGCCGAGATGCGTGCGCGTGCGGACGCGCCACTCCGCCGCCAGGTCTCGGTCCTGGTTGGTGCCAGTGATGTTGAGCCGGGTGAAGCTGCCGGTGACGGCGTCGAAGCCCGTGGCCAGGATCAGAGCGTCGAGGGCGATGGTCGTGCCGTCGGCGAGCTGGATCCCCGTGGCTGTTACCCTTGCGATTGGGTTCTGCTTCAGGGGGACGAGGGTGATATTGTCCTGGTTGAAGACCTCGTAGAAGTGCTGTTCGAGGGAGGGGCGTTTCGTGCCGAAGGCGAAGGGCGGGCGCGTCGGGGCGAGGTGCTCCACCAGCTCTGCGCTGCACGTCAGTCGAGCGCGGGTCTTGTCGCGCCAGAACTCGTAGAACAAGGTGTTGGCGTCCAGGCTGGTCATCATGTCCTGGTAGTTGCCGTGGGCGGGCGCGAAGCCCCCCTTCGCCCAGAGCCGCTCGTACAGCTCCTGCCGCTGGACGGGGCAGTCATCCGCGGCGTTGCGCGGGGTCGGGGGGTCGTCCGACCCCGTCAGGGAGAGACGCATGTGGGCGAACAGCTTGGGGTAGGAGGCCTTATCTGTTGTCACTTTCTTCCCCATCACCGTCTGGCGACATTGCCGCAACTGCTGCTGCCGCATCGGCAACGCGCAATTCGGCGAGCGCTGCAACACGACCAACTCCCCGACCTTGGGCCCTAACTCCTGAATCACCTGCACGCCTGTTGCTCCGGTCCCCATGACCGCGACTCTCTTCCCTTCCAAATCCACCGCCTGGTCCGGCCAGTCGGCCGTATGACACATAAGCCCTCCGAAATCCTCCAACCCCTCCATCGCGGGGATATACTTCTTGGCCGCGAACCCCATCGACAAGATGAGAAACCTGCAATCCACGCAATGACCGCGACTCGTCTGTACCTTCCACATTTTGGTGGCATCATTCCACTGCGCATCGGTCACCCGCGCCCCAAACTCGATATCCCGGCTGAGATCCCACTTCTGATCCACGAAGGCAAAATACCGTAGGATCTCCGCCTGGCCCGGGTACCGCTCGGACCACTCCCACTCGTTGTAGAGGTCGGGGTCGGAGAATTCGTAGAAGGGGGTCTTGGTGTCCACACGTGCGCCCGGGTACCGGTTGTGGTACCATACCCCGCCGAGGCCGGCGCCTTCTTCGAAGACCCGCGTGTGGAAGTTGAGCTTGCGGAGCTGGTGCAGGAGGTTGCAGCCGCCGAACCCGGCGCCGACGACGATGGCGTCGTAGTACTCCGGGGTGGGGGTGTAGAAGCCCATTCTTGGTCTCGTGGTTGTGTTGGTGGGAAAAGGGATGATGCGGAGAGTTAGGGTTGTTTAGTTGGTGAGCGATGGAGAGGTTGGTGGGGTTTAGTTATGTGGTATTGGGTTCATGATATCGATGCTTTACACTTTATATACTATATTCCTGAACGAGAGCTCTAGCTGTAGAGCCCCTTGTGATGTTTATTTGAGCGAGAATTGCTCTTTGTTGCAAGTGGTATACTCTTCACTTCCCTCTCTGCATATCAATTCGGGTGGCTCTCCGGGCCAAGCCTCAACCGAAAGATAAGCGACGGACATGAGCCTACGGCCAATTTGGCCGATATGGACATCCCATTGGATGAGGCGGCGGCCCACATGCGGGAATCTCGGATCGGAGATGGGGGCCGGAATGAGGGGATTGGGAAGTGTCTTGATGCCCGGCATAGTGTATCTATACATGTACGTATGTTTGTATGCCTGTATGCATGTATATAATGTATGTTTCCATATATGCTATTTACGTCCGTATGTGCTGTACTGCCCTTAGGGCAAGAGGAACAAGTAACAGGAAGCTTCTATTGCCGTGATGTCACTGTCCGTTTTTGAACGTGTGATTGGCCGATGGCCTGTATAAGTCAAATCAAGCTTAAGAACCAAAGCCCGTTGTCAAGTAGTACTGCTATGCCCAATCAACTGCCAGCTATCTGCGTAAACTCAGCAAACGGCCACGCCAGACTGTTCACATCCAGCGAGTTCGCCAACTCCAGCAACTGGTCGGGGCTCAGCTCGTAATGCTGTGTGAACCCATCCACTAAGCCGAGCTCCAAGCCCGGCTGCTGCGTAGCATACCCTGCTGGATCATTGATTGGCGGTACAACAGCCCCGCTGCCTGCATCCACCACCACCGAATCCCCCTCATGCGCTGTCGGCAGCGGACACATGCCAGTCCCCGGTAGAGCTAGAGGCAAATGACCACCCTTCACCAGCTGGCCTAATTCGGTGTCGAGCTGCCTCAGCTCCGCCCCGACCAGCTTTGCCGCCAGATTCCCCCGTCGGTGCATCTCGTCCAAGATGGCGTAGGCGCGCTGCGACCAGAGGGCGTGGTCTGACAAGAGCGAGGGGTCGATGGCCGCGGCCATGATGAGGGGCATCGTGGAGATGGAGGTGGCGTCCACGTCGAAGGGGAGGAATGTTTCTTCCGTGGTCGAGAGTCAGCGAGTGGGGTATGGTTGTGGTGAGATGCAAGGTATACGTACCTAAGAGTCCTTGCTCCAGGAGATTGGAGAGAATTCTGAGAATCTGTTGGGCGGATTCCAGGCAGATATGTAGGAGAGAGTGGACGGTCCCGGACTTTAGCCAATCCAGGAGAGATGGGTCAGAGTGGCCGAGTTTGGATTGGAGGAAGATGTAGAGGAGGGGCCTTGTGGTGAGGATTATGCACTGCTCCCATAAGCCTTTTATCCCTGGGACCAAAGGAAGACCGGAAATTGAAAGAACACATAGACATCTCAATGACTGTGATAGAAATACGACGCAGGGAGTATGAGAGTCCTACCTGATGCTCTAGAAGATGCAAATGTGCAGAAATCCGTGAGATGCCGCCCATTTCGCCGTTCGCGTACAAATCGAACGACCGGTTCAGCTGCTCGGTGACTTTGGCGATGTCGCGGAGAACGGACTGGGTGGCGCTCAGGTAGCGGCTATCTAATTTCCCTTCGCTGCCGTAGACAGCTAGCAGCCAGGAGTTAGCCAGGGGAGCTAAGATACGGCGACAGACGTGAGCGGGTCAGCACGCACTCAAGTCCACTTTTACCAGAATCTGGCAGAGCACCACTTGCATCTCCAGTACATTGACACCCTGGATCTGCCCTGAGATCGATGGAAATGGAGCACTGATGCTCTCCTCGGAGATCCCCATCGGTACCCCAAGCAGGGAGGACATCCGACGCTCGAGGGCATAGACGGTCCACCACACCAGGCTGCAGCGCTGGACGTATGCTTCGTCGAGATAGGGCCCGCGCATTCCAGTGTACATGCCGTGCTCAAGGGCCCAGCGGAGGGCAGTCCCGATCTAGACTGTCAGTATCCGGGGCACCTTGAAGGCAAGAGAAGAAGAGACGGGCGCTCCTCACCATACGGTAAGCGGGCCCGCGCCGGTGCACGCACTGAAGATAGAGCGCCGCGCAACATAGGACTTGCGCCATCTCGATCGGATCGCCGTCGAACAAGTTCAAGTCCGGCATGCACTGCATCGCTTGGATGAAGTGCTCTGCCCCCGGGGGACTCTGCGACCTCACGCTCTGAACCACAAAGCCTTTTCCAAAGGCGAGAATTAGCAGGTAGTGTGCGAACCATAACGGTGAGGCCTGGGCTTGCTCTGCGGGATTCCGCTGGAACACCTCCAGCTGCTGCATGAAGCGGTCCTCCTCGAAGAGATAGAATAGCTGTCCGCAGTGGAACTTCACAGAGTTGATGAGGTATTTGACAAAATCTGGCGAAGGCAGGTGGGAGACATCAAATATATCCGTTGCATTTTTAGACCGAGTACCATCCCAGTTGAGGCGGTATACATGGTTGTCGAATAGCAGGGATTCCGGGTCTGGCGACAGTGGGGTTCCGGTGAGTCGCTCGTGCGTCATCCCTAACACTCGCCGGCTGAAGGCCCAGCTGGACGATGTGCCCATGAATACTATGACGGTTAACCATAAGCCGCCGTTGTTGAAACCTCTAATAACCACGAATACGCACCTGGTCGGCCCGTGGGACCAGGGACCCAGTCCATTATGTGAAAAGCGAGGGGGTTTGTAAGAGGTGTTGTTGCCTCCATTCTCACGTGAGCTCTTGCCGCTTGACCAGGAGCAACATCTTGGAACGGTAAGCGTTGTCCTCGCCTAGTATGTGATGATCGCGAGGCTTGCAACTCTGGTAATGTTGTATCCTCAGCTACAAGATGTTGGTCTATGATAGCAGTATCCGCATGCTGGCTAGGGCCATCGGGCGTCGACGTAGGAGAGCGAGGCAGGTTAGCCTTATGCTGGAACGCAGCTAATCGATCGTGGAGATCATTGAGATATCTGCACAGCCGTGGACCTGATTAGATAGCTGATAGTCCCAGCCAAAGGTTTTCCGCTTGCCTTCGAGTCACCAGAATCTTCTCCGAGGGGCTATCAAAATCACACTTCAAGGCGCGTTTATGACATTGATCGCAGGGATGCGAGCCCGTGCATCTGATCTTCTGATCCCGAGATCTCCGGCAGCTGGCTTTTTAGTCAGTCGATGGTTGGCGTACGGCTGTGGGAGATAGGACCAACGCTTTGCTCACCCGCCTCGTTGCCTTTAGCGAGCGTCTGGCAGCAGTGCCACGATGTGGCATGTTGGAGATAGTGGAGTATGCGTTGAAGATGGGGACTTGCCCTGGCTCAAGTGGGGAGTGAATAGAATACGAGCCACAAGTGTCGGGACAAGTGGCCGTAGTCTGCATTTATACCTAGTCTTAACTCTAACTAGTACAGTACTCCGTCCGCAACCCCTCTTTCATATCTACTCGCTTATCCGGACACGCCTGCCTAGTCTGACGGATGAGGGGTCGAATCCACGCCGGATTATAGCTGCACTTATCGTAGACCTAACATGACTCCATTTATCCTCGGGCTCTATACGTCAATTTCCATTTCTTTTATAGTCTGTACGTGATACCCCGTACTTTCCCCGCATTTCCTGTATTCTTGGCTAAGGGCTTGACATTCCCCGGCATCAACCACAAACGGGATGTCAGGCATTCGATTCCGCTGGAGGCATGAGCGTCCGCTTTGTACCTTTGCATCGTGCCTCTGAGATATAGGGTATGCTTTGCTTGCCACATATCGGGAACACAGATAAGTCCTCCCGGACCGGTAATGGCATCTGGAAAGATAAGCACTGCCTCCGGCTATAAAACCGACCCTTTGTGCACGTAATATCCGTTCCCATCGTGTAAGAATTGGATTGTATCATACGCTCAATGATCCTTTAACCAAAGTCTCAAGATGTCAGACATCCGACCCTTAACACCTACCGCAACCGATAAGTCCAAAGCGGAGCCTCCTGCTCCTATCGCAGAAGATGCAGTTTTCGGCGAGATCATTGAAGATGGTCCCAACTACAGAAATGTAAGTCTACCATTCGTTTGATATCGAGGTCTATTCACTAACCAAGCAAGGTCGGATGGCTCGGGACTGTGGCTCTTATGATCAAGACCCAGTTTGGCCTCGGGGTCCTTGGCATCCCACAGGTCTACGACACTCTCGGCCTCATCCCTGGGGTCATATGTGTTTGTGCGATTGCGGCCATTACAACATGGTCGGACTATGTTATCGGCACGTTCAAACTCCGCCATCCAGAGGTCTACGCCATTGACGATGCAGGGGAGTTGATCTTTGGTCGGCTCGGGCGTGAGGTTCTCGGTGTTGGGGTGTGTATCTGTACGATCCCATTTCTATGCTTATCGTATTGTCTCGAGCTGATACAGTACAAGACTGGATCTTCTGTACGGGCTCCGGTCTACTAAGCACGTCCATTGGGCTCAATGCGGTCTCAGCTCATGGCACATGCACGGCGGTCTTTGTTGCTGTGTCTGCGATTAGTGCGTACTGTTTGGCAAGTATTCGGACGCTGGGAAGGATCAAATGGACTGCATGGGCGGGGGTGGGGAGTATTCTTACTGCTGGTGAGTGGCCTTCCTATCCTGACTTAGAGACAATCGGCTAATCCTGAAATTCCTTATAGTCTTGATGGTCACGATCGCAGTTGCACTTCAAGACAGGCCCTCGACGGCTCCTCAAACGGGCGCGTGGAAGTCGGACTACAAGCTCGTCGGCCGTCCATCTTTTGTCAAAGCCATAACTGCTGTCTCTTCCGTGGTATATGCCTTTGCCGGTACTCCCGGTGAGTCTATCTAAAGTGATAGTCGTTGTCGCGAGAATGAAATGCGAGTATTGCAAATGCTAAATCCGACCACCCAGGATTCTTCCCTATAGCAGCAGAGATGCGCAATCCTGCCCTCTACACCAGAGCCCTTCTCATTTGTCAGACCGCCGTGACGGCGACATACATTTCCATCGGGACAGTGATCTACTATTTCTGCGGCTCCTACGTCGCATCGCCTGCTCTCGGATCTGCCGGAACCTTGATCAAGAAAGTCTCCTATGGCATCGCTCTTCCCGGCCTGATCGCCAGTACGATCATTGTCTGCCACGTGAGTCCTCATCGCTACGGTCCTATCCTTAGTTGACATATCTAACACCGTATTCATGCATCTCAGTTTGCCAGCAAGTACCTGTTCGTTCGCATCCTCCGAGGCTCCAGCCATCTGACCGCAAACACATTCACCCACTGGGCTACCTGGCTCAGCTGCACTTTGGCCGTCACGGTCTCTTCGTACCTCATCGCCAGCGGAATTCCTATCTTTAGTGACCTAGTGTCCTTGATCGGCGCTCTCCTCGGGACATTCATGTCCTTCCAGCCAATGGGATGCATGTGGCTGTATGACAATTGGACGCGGGGTCGCGAGCAGCCAACCCTCCGATGGGCGCTGTTGTCTATGTGGAGCATGCTGGTGATTGTTTTGGGGGCGTTTCTCATGGTTGCGGGCACCTATGGATCGATCGAGAATATCATCGCGACGTCTCGGCAGAAAGAGTCGGGGGGGTCGGCCTGGTCGTGTGCTGACAACTCGAGCTCATGAGATTTTCTGTTGAATCAGTCAAGCTGCGGTGCCTGAGGCAAGGAACCATACACTGGTTTATAAGAGCTTTGCGAATGATGAGCTTTGTTGCTTGTTCAAATGTAGACAGGGTAATTGCATTAAAATCAACAGTATGTACAGACATGCCCCCAGCCCTACGCAAGCGCTCTTGGGATCTATCACAGAATCCAGCCCTCCCCCGTCACCACCACCACCGTCTACCACATCATCCTTCCTCTATTCATCTCTCTACGCCCAACCATAAACCCAAGCTCCTCGCTAACCCACCCACCCTCCTCCCAATCATCCCTCCTCCTTACTCCCCGGCGTAAAAAGAAAAACAAGCGTCACAAAAGCCTTACACCCCGCGCAAACGAGCAACGTAACCCTCGAGCCCGCGACCTTCTCCACCGCCGCCCCGACAAAACACCCGGCCGTCAACAGCCCCAAAAACAGGACCCTGCGATTCCTCTTCCGATTCCTCCACCTCAGCAAGGCCGGATCAATGACCACATCCACATACGCCGCCGTGGCCATCGCCGTCGTGATATCCGTGATCTTCAGCGCCCGGCCCATAGCCACCTGCGCCCCGGACGAGAACGCCAGCAGGAACAAGGTCGCCAGCGTGGTGGCCTCCCCCTCCTTCTCTGCCTTCTGCCCCACCTCACGAGATGCGAAGCGGTCTGGCCGACACATCCCCGCCGCGGCAAAGACCATCCCCGTCTGCAGCAGACTCGAAGCCAGCAACCACCAGCGCCGCCGCACGGCGCCCAGCCCGTTCCCCAGCTGGCCCAGCACCAGCCCGCCGGCCACGAACGCCCCCAGACTCATCCCCAGATGGCGGAAGGAGTAGTCCCCCGAGCTGGCGAGCCCCGCGCCCCCGATCGCCAGGAAGAGGAGGTTGCCCGTTTGGTTGGAGGCGAAGCAGCCGTAGTCCCGCCAGGCGGCGGCGTCTTGGATGCCGATCGCGAAGGAGAGGAGGAGGAGTTGTGCTTCGAGGGTGAGGTCTTCGTGGATTGAGTGGGTGAGGTAGCGAGTTAGCTGGCGTCTGCGTGAGGGTTTCTTCGCGGGGAGAGGGTGCGTGCTGGGGAGGGGGAGGGCTATGGGTTCTTGGTCGCATGGAGGCGCCAGAGACGGGGGAGGGTGTGCGGATGGGCCGTGCTGGTCGGTATACATGGTTGTGTGTCGTGCGTAGACATCTTCGTGTGACATGTGAGAGTGGTGGAAGGTAGTGCAATGGGTGGGGGCAGAGCAATATGAGGGTTTAGGGTGCTGTGAGTGGGGAGCTCGGCGATCCCACTGGCCTGTCGAATGCTTTCTCTCCCACTGAACCTTTTTCTTTCAAGTTCTAAATGGGCTTCTACAAGAAGAGCTGACTATTACTTTGAAATAGATCCACTTTTTGTGGGTTCTATACTGGACAACTAGGTTCAGTGCCGTGGGCATCGGCGATTGGAGCTCGCCGTCTCGGATGAAGCCCGGGTCGGCGTTTGCCCCGTGAATGACTTCTTCACGAAAGCAAAATCGGATCTCGACCCAGGAGACCCACAATCTGATGATACCAGAGGCATGTCAATCATGAGCCTACACCTAGTCGTGGTCAAGATATGGTTTTCATTTATGGCGAGATCCTTATGCGAGGCGACCTCCCGGCCAGTTGTTGCCTTGGGCCTGTGATTGGCACCGATAGGAGATTTACTGCCTATCAGTGCAACGTTTGCCAAGACACTGGACGCATTTCACAGCCTGGGCTATTTCCAAGCCATTGACTGCTCGCCATCCATGGCTCCTGATTCGTGGTGAATCATCAACCACCGGATAGTGTACGTAATCCAGCCATGCATGCAGCCACACGGGAGTTCTTGCCCACGTGTTAAGAGCAGATCAACGATATCAAGCAAGATATTCGCAGCAGTGCCCAGAAAACCTCAACCGGGACACTCCACTATGATACTGAGGCCTTGCCTTCGCACCGCTGGGCTTTTTCACCCTCCGGAGGAGAGGAAGACTCCTCTTGATTCCGGAGAAGTGTGCCTCACAGTCCCGCCGCCAGCCCTAACCTGATCCTGCCGCAGACTCCAAGGGGCCAGTGCCTGCTGATCTGGCCATCCTGCTCGCTTCTAGCGCCTTTGATGTCTCGCCGGCACGAAAAGAACACCTCACACAGAATCAGATGTAGTCAGGGTTCTCGAGCCCCTAAGCCGGGGCCACCGCCACCCCCGAGCGCTGAAGCCCCCATTCGCCTTCTCCGATGCGCTTGCCGCAGTACTTGACCAGAAGCCCCACGGCGGCAGGCCCGATGATCGTGTTGAGCAAGATCGCCCAGACGCCCGTGATGAAGCCCTCCTCGCTGACGTAGGATGTCTCGTTATAGCCGATCTCGATGATCAGGAGCCCGATCTCGCCCCGCGCGACCATCGCAGACCCCAAGAGGAAGGCTGAAAGCCATAGTGTGGTCGCAGGGTCTTTTGCCTGCCCATTCTCCGGACGCGCCGGGCTCCCGTGTTCCAACCCACCACTCTCTACCGCCGCTGACCTCGGCTCCTGCTTGCGAGCAGGCCCCCGGCCCCAGATCGGCACCCACACGCCCACAACAAACTGTTTGCAAGCCGGAAATCCCAGCAGTGAGCGAGAAGTGCGCATCAGAAAAAAAGGAAGTTATCTTCCCCGAAGGAGAACCTCTTACCTTGGCAACGACCATCAGAAGCGTGAAGACGATCCCGCGCCAGATCCGCCGGCCGGTCCAGAGCTGCACGAAGGGGATGGCGAAGCCGATGCTCGCGAAGAACAACGGCTCCATCAGGTACTTCTGGACGTCGACGAGGTAGCGCTCGAAGGTGTGGACGAAGGTCGGGCTCTTGTGCGCCAGCTTCTCGCCCTCCTCCCGGCTCAGCACCACGAACGGGCCCGTCGGGTGCTTGCTGGGGAGGTAGGTGAGGAACGTGCCCGCCAGGAAGGCGCCGAAGAGCACCGAGGTCCCCGCGTAGGCCGCGATCGTGATGAACGCGCTCAGCGACAGCGTCATCAGGACGATGTTGGAGATGTGGTCGAACCGCGCAAAGTCGTGCTCGATGAACCGCCGGAACCCGGGCGCGAACAGGTATTTGGTCACAAGTGGCGTCACGATCGCCATCGCGATCGAGGCCACGATCGGCCGCCCGATCAGCCAGCCGAGGTTGACTCCGCCGCCTTTGAGCTGACCAAGATTTTCGATGACGCTGCAGAGGAGCGAAATGCGACGGTCAGTATGAAAGGTTTTCCCAGCCCCTCAGAAGGATTGTGCCAGGAGAGAATGCGCACAAACCTTGCCATGACAAGCCCAACCACGTCGTCAATGACCGCTGCGCTGACCAGGACAGCGCCTACTCGGGTCTGTGCAAGATCGACGGTGCTGGAAGCGGAAGAGATCACTGCAAAAGTTGTACCTTGGCAGTGTAAGCAAACAACCCATTGAAGGGATCGCCAGAATGGCGAGCCACAGCCGTCCGCTTACCCAGAGAGGTTGCAGATAGCGCTGCTCCAATGATAAAGGTTTCTACAGCACCTGGGAATCGTAAGCCTGATTATACAGAGACGGGGATATGTGCATGGATGAGGAAGCCCACCATATCCAAATCCGAGATAGAGAAGCAGGTACGACAGGCCAATGGGAAAGCAAACCCCGGTGGCTGCACCAAGCATACTAAGCACCAAATTTGCCCGTAAGAGATCGAGGCGAGCGCTGAGACCACCTGGAAAAGAGAGCGTTAGTGCTGAGTACCAGGACCACCAGATCAGCGGCACGACATGAGCCGTGTACCTTCAAATATGATCAAAATCAAGCCAACATAGCCGAGAGATAGAAAGGTTTCTTGCCAGTCCAGTTCAAGGATATCGGCGAGCGGTTTGCCGTAAATGATACCAACCGCGATTTGGCCGATGATGCCGGCGCGGATTATCTTCGCTGAGGCCCATTCTGCCAAGGACAAGATGAAAAAGAAGGAAATCAGGATGAGGATGTCGACAACTGCATATTGATCAGAAGACTGGATATCGAAGGGTGTCTAGACGGAGTGTGGGCGACCGTACTTCCTGGCTCATGATAAGGTAGAAAGCCTCCCGCCATGGCACAAGAGCTTTGCCAGTGGAACGAACTGAGTATTTTTGTTCACAACGGGGGGGCTTTAGCGGGGGGGGGGAGGTAGGGAGGTTTAATTATTTGTATCCAAAGCGAGCGAGACTCTCTCACTTTCTTTCCTGGTTTCTAAGGAGTTTCGGACTGCACGGAATAATAAAAGTGGCAGCGATTACGGCGGAACTTCAAAAAGTCCACCGCTTCAAGCACGTTGTCATCGATTCCCTTGGCATAATTTAATTCGTGCAGAATGAGGTCCCCGGGGCCCACATATCCAACTTTCCGCGAACGGAACGATGTCCTCATTCTGGAGTAATGGATGGATGCCATCGGTAGGCAGGTGGCGGTATCTTCCCATTAAGGTTTGCCAAGAGCTTCCCCGAAAAGTTGGAACCAGCCGTCAGCCTGCCTGGCCATGCACCGTGAACATTTTTCCGAATACCTGTTAAACATATATATACCGACTAACGCTTCTCGCCAAGACCCGCCGAGGCCAGCACAGTGGAACAGTGGAGTAATGAAACTTGGCGCAACAGCGGAAAGAGCGGGATTGGGCATTGTTCTTGGCCTGAGTTGTTCGACTCCATGCTAGTGTGCTTGGCTCAGACCAGAATCGATCCTCAATACGAGCGAACTACACACGGGCAGAGGGCATAGCGGACTAAGGGCGCCCAACTCGGCGTGGTCCGAAAATAACTCCGTGTGATGCAATATTTTGCCCAGGATGATAGAGGATTTTGGACTACGATGAACGTTTTCTGGACCCCGGTGAGCTGGCCCTCGGTGGACTAGCTATGCCATCGTGCAGTGAACAGGGTCAATTAAGACCAAGACCTTGCCAAAGCAAAAGCAAAAGCCTACAACAGAAGGGATTTGCTGGTGGGTCACCTATTCAACTACTAGCGGAGAGTCCTCGGGGCAGTCCCTTAAATAGCCTATAACAGCCTATAGGACGAAAGTGCTGGGTTTGCCTCGTAAGTTTGAGATAGGCGGAAGTAAAAAGAGAAGCAGATAGAAAAGAATTGACGACACCTCTGGAGGATGAAGAAGGTGGTTGATTCCTCCACGTGAGGCTATCGGAGAACTAGCTAAGGCAGCCGGGTGGGCGGTGAGCTGGCGGCTCAGGCACCAAGGCCCCGGGCGGTCGTCAAGAATACATATTCGGATTAACAAGAAAACTGTGACTGCTAAAATCAGTTATATTGATTATAATCAGCGAGCCATCTAGTGATTGAGCTGGTGATTGGGGGGGGGTCCAATGATCTGGTCGAGACACTACAAGGGGACGGGGCCAATGGCGAGCGTGGTGCAGACGTTGAACTTTTGGATGACGCCCGAAATGCTCGCGACGGAAACGGAGTTGCCATAGATGCCGGGGAGAGAATGAGTCAGCATCGACAGCTCTGAGCTCACTCGGAAGAGAAAGCCTTACACAGCGAATGGGGCGATACAGACTCCGACCACAAAGGTCAATCGTCGGGCATAGGGCCAGTTTCGCGGGTTTTCAGGGTCGTCTAAGTGACCAGATTGTTGTTTTTGCCATCGATGGCGCACAGGTCTGGATCCCCGTCAGTCCAGTGATGTACTGGGAATACATATAGCCTGTGGTGCGTGGATGTGGGAAAGATGAAATGGATATTTATGATTGAGCTTTGTATCAATGAGCGGGGTCTCGGAGGCGGTTGAGGTCGGATTTGGCCCGCTAGCGGAGTTGGCTGACCGTGAACGACCATGAAGCCCACATGTATAAATATCTAGCAGCTGGAGCAGATCGCTTTGAGCCTCATTCAACTAAAAGCCATATCCTTTTTATCTAATCACAATGCTAGAACATATCTCTCCCATCTACACCTTATGTCCCGTCATACTCTACGTCAGTGCAATGTCCCGTCTGCCCCTCCAGTATCTCCGTCCCCACAGCCCTAACATGGACCCACACCATAGATCGCCGGGTTGTGTGTCTATCAAATCTACTTCCACCGTCTCCATCAACACCCTGGACCCTTGCTGGCCAAGCTTACGAACTGGTATGCCGCATACTACACGTGGCAGGGCACCATCCATCTCAAAATCCGAGAATGACATGATGTGTACGGTACGATCCCTGAGGCCAGCGTCACCCACAGACACATGCTAACGGAAGCCACAACCTCGACCACAGGCCCGATCGTGCGGTTCGGCCCCGACTCCATCTCTATGAATAGCCCGACGGCAATGGTCCAAATCTATTCCGCTCGAGCCAACGTCCGCAAGGACGATGCATATCCTGTGATGAGCGCCAGCAGCCACATCCCCAGCACAATCAGCTGCCTGGATAAAGGCCAACATGCAGCCAAGCGCCGTATCCTTGCGCAGCTGTTTACCCCCTCGGCGTTGAAGGGCGTCGAGGAGCGCGTTTTGTCGCACATTCGCACCTTCTGCGCCTCGCTCGGGGAGTCCAGCCAGGAAGGACGAGCGACGGACATGGCAGTACTGTCGGACTATCTCACCTTCGATATCATCAGCGACCTCTGTTATGGTCAGGCCTTTGGCCTCCTCCAATCCACAGCCCTGCGATATATCCCAAATGTGATCAGCTGCATCAGTCGTCGGAACGCGATCGTAAGGTCTCCCTTCCATGGTCCATGACAAGTACTTCCAGAGGCGTCCTGGGGGAGAACCCCCAGACCCCCCTTTTTTTCCAGCTTCCCAAACATGCACCCAGAACACCAAACCAGAGAGCTAACCGACTCCCGAGAACAGTGCTTCATCCAGCCCGCGATCCAAAAATACCGACTCGACCGCCTATTCTTCGCCCCCATCTCGACGCAGATCCATGCATTCGGCCGCTGGATCCAGCAACAACAAAAACAGCACCCCAAAAAAATAACCCCCGACTTCCGCAGCCACCTCACCACATCCACCATTACCCACCCCGGCCCTAACCCCCGGCCCCTGACCAACAAAGAGGTCTGGATCGAGCTCCTGCAGCTCGTCATCGCCGGCTCCGACACGACGACCGTGGCCCTCAGCGCGGCCGTCTTCCACTTCTGCCACCACGCGGCCGCCCTGGCGCGCGCCACCGCCGAAGTACGCACCCAATTTTCCACTACTGTCGAGGCCATCCGCCCCGGCAGCCCCCAGCTCCGCCGCTGTACCTACCTGCACGCCTGCATTCACGAGTCCCTCCACCTGGCCCCGCCGGTGACGGGCCTGGCGCCGCGGCGGGTTCTTGAGGGTGGTATCCAGGTCGACGGGGTGTGGCTCCCTGCTGGCATTGTGCTCGGCTGCCCCATTTACGCGGTGCAGCGCGATCGGACCTGTTTCCTTACGCCGGATTGGCATCTCCCTGGTCGGTGGGAGGATGTGTAAAACAATAGTTGTAAGGGGGAGGAGAGTGATGATATGGGCGTGGAAGAGAGGCAACAACAGCGGCAGAAACGGTCTCGGATGCTGTCGGCCTTCTGTCCGTTTAGTGTCGGGCACCGGGCGTGTGTGGCGCGGCGGTTTGCCATGGACGAGATTACGGTGACTCTGGCAAGGGTTCTGTTTCTGTATGATTTGCGGTTGGCGGGGAGAGAGGATGCGGATGCTGGTACTGGTGCTGCAGCTGCGGCGGAATACGCGCTGAAAGGGTGGATGACTTCCGGGCGGGAGGGACCCGTTGTATATGCTTCGCCGAGAGAAGGCTGTTCGCTGTAGACTTTTTGATTGACATTTTTATTGACCCTTACTCATTTTCCGTACTCACTGCTGCTCATCTGTGACTGAAGATAGCGTCAATAACTCTGGATGTTCTTACACAAATGTACAGATGAGGTGCTTTACCCTCTTTTCATGTCACACCTTTCAAATAAGATTTGCGATTCCAAGATATATATTCACCTCGTGAATGCTTACACATATCTTATATTTGCCGTCTTTTTGATATCGCCTACCGTGAGTATTAGGCGTAGTAAGTATCAATGACAACTACCTTTTACAATGCTACTGTTAACCCCTGTTTTGCAGACAAAAGAAAAAAGAAACAAAGAAGAAAAAAAAAAAAAAACGAAACCAGCTAGTGTATGTAAGATTTCAAATGGAAAAGTGCGCCGGTGTACTCCAAGTCGTGCGCAAAGGGCTCTTAGCCGGCCTATGCATAGGCTAACATCGATAAGAGATAGGGCGGGTCGGACTCTGTCCGCTAGCGCGAGTTTGGTGTCCGGAGTTTAAGGCTCTGCATACCATTGCTATCTCCGCCCACCAGCCCTAAACCCCGCGAGCCGTGCTGATAGTGGAAGAGCAAGAGAGCGATGACGAACAGCATTGTCGTATAAAGGGATGCCATCACCCGGGAAGAATGTCAGCATCAGCTCGCTACTATTACATTGAAACCAGACAGTCCGGTCTAATATCTCGTTGAGTGGGAAAAGCGAAAATGACGGTAGAACAAGTCCAACTCATCTACGGCGGGGGCTCGTTCATCAGCGAGGTCAGCAACCGCTCTCTCTCCGACGTGCAGGCCACATTGAACCAACTGCATTCTCACGGTATCCGGGCGATCGACACGGCGCCCATCTACGGCCGCTCCGAAGAGCTCCTGGGCCAGGCCCATGCCGCGGACCGGTTCGCCCTGGCCACCAAGTTCCCCGGCGGGTTCCTGCCCGAGCCGGCCACCAAAGAAGTCCTCCTCGCTGCGGCCGAAGAGAGTCTCCGGAAGCTGCAGACCGATCAAGTAAGTCCTCTCTCGCCTCTGTATCCTTAACCCGTTGAGGTAGAGACCCGCAGATAGACATGCTGAACTAACAGGCGGACTTGTTAAGCCCGGCAAGAATGGCAGACACGCGCATAAACGACCTAGAAAATTTAGTCAGCCATCAGACTTGTAACCCTGGAGAAGTTGGGTAAAAGATTTCAGTGGTCCTCGATGAGCAGATATCGCATTCCCTGTCTCCTGCAAATAATGCCTGAAGTGTAGAGAGGATAGTGGTTCCTTGAGGCGCTGCTCTCGATAAGGTGTAGTAGATCGGGGTACCACGGTCGATCGGACCATCTCTGGGTTAAGGGAGACTCTGGATCCCATTTGACTCCGAGCCTGAAGTTCCATCTGCGTTGCACGAAAATTTCAATACTGCCTTGTCTTCTACTTTCCAAGGCAAAGTCCACAGGGGCCTTGCCACTATGGCTGAAAGTTCTGGCAAGAGCGGAGCCTTTGTTGCTTTGGAGAAGGAGATTGATCATTTTCCTCTGTTGTGCTGTGGTTTCCGTTCTGCAACGCCACATGGAGAGGAATATCTCCAAAGCTATTCCGGCCGTGCGGGTGATTATCTGAGGAGGTCAAGAGGCCATGAACTCTCGAGACTGAACATCCATGAACTGGTTTGTGAAGCAGATTGTTTCCGTGGCCGTCGAGTGGAATCAGATCAGTGTGTAAGAGTAGTCTTTCCAGCAGTTCGACATCCTCGATCTCTTCGGAAGCCCAGCGTAGAGGACAACGGCCATCAATCTCTCCGATGCACGCGTCAGCTCCCGCTTTCAGCAACTGCTCGCAATTGTCTAAGCCACGAGCGCAAAAAGCCCCGAGACATGGCGTCCGTTCACGCCGGTCCATGACAGTCAGCGATGTTGGATTAATTGCTAGCAGGCCGGAGATCTCCTTTGGTGTGCATGCTCGAGCCGCCACATGGAGTGCGACTTCACCCAAGCTGGTCCGGCGAGTCAAATCAATACTAGGCAATTCTAAAAGACCACCAATGACATCCTGGTTTCGCTGCTGCAATGCGACCATGAAAGGGGTTCTATGGGTTCATGCGCTTTACACTTTAGCCATTTATACTTTCTATCTCGAAGTCAAGCTTGAGCTCATGTTCAACTCTCTATTGCCAAGACAAATCGATCGCTCCAGCTCCAACTCAATTTCGCAAATCACCAGCTGACCACGATAACCTTATGGTTCACCCGTATTCGCACCCATGGTATCTTCTGTTCTTATTTATGTTTACCTTCATTTGAGCCATGTCTCTGCACCTTGGTGAAGGGGCTGTGCATTTTAGGTCGGACGGAAAATTAACTTTGCTCGTGTCCAAGATAGCGGCTGCGAGATCGAACCAAAGAATGTTGGTCTCTACACGGAAGGGTTTCCTGCAGATTGCTTGGAGATGACTTCAACGACTGGGCTGCCAGCTGGCCTTAGGTTCTTTGAGCTATCCTCATCAAAGGATCCATGCTTGCCTACAAACTATTTATATTGCCGTCTGCCTCCTGGCCTAAGGACTTCTCATTGAAGGGCCAATTCTCGAGATCTCAACCTCAAAACAAAAAGTCCTTCCCCTTCGAGCAGAGATGTATTCCAAGATCGGAGCAATCCTTCTGGTGATCGGTGGCATGATGATGTCTGGTGCCGCAGCACAGTCCGACCAATGCTCCGCCCAACCCTGCTATGAACGCTGTGTCCGAGATAGTTATCAATGCCTGAACGACTGCTGGAACATCGCATCGCAAATCCGAAACAGACGCCAGGCAAACCGGTTCCACGCAAATTGCCAACGGGGCTGCGACGATGCAATCTCCAACTGCATCTTCCGACAGTGCGACGTTCAATGCCCCGTCGTCGCGGACAGCGATGACCCCGACCAATGCCACGAGGGCTGTGAGCGCAACGCACTCCTGGACACGATCCGATGCATCACCACTCGGCCCAATTCCGCGGACCGCGACAGTTGCATCGGAGCCGCAAACTCCAAGCACCGGGGCTGTCAGGCCGACTGCCCACCCCGTGAGCCGGTCGGCGGCTGCAAGGGCGGCTGCATTGCTGATTCGATCGTGGGAATTGGCCGGTGCGTAGTGGCACCACAGAACCCGGTGAGTCGAGAGCTCTGCAATCGGGCGGTGGAGTCGGAGCGGATAGAATGTGAGGAGAAGTGCGACAAGGCGACTCCCTCGCAAGCTCCCGGCCCGTCGGCCACCACTGCAGCAACAACCACCACCACCCCCACGGTGACCCCTTGTCAGGGAGCGCCACCATGCGGATCGTTGATCACGCCCTGTCTCTGCGACTGTTTCAACGAGTTACATTGTGGAAATAACGCGTGTAACGAGGAGTCGGCTACGTGTGGCGACTCGGACGCCTGTGGCTGGCGTTACGGCGAATGTATCAGTGCGGTCGATGCCAAATTTAATACCTGCAAGGGCAAATGTCCGGCTTCTTGATTCTTCTTTTTAGTGTGAAACATGGGTCTCCGCTCGACCTTCACGTCCAAAAATTAGGCCAATGTGATTAAGCCCCGGAGTCGCACGAGGTGGATTTTGATATGTGACTGGCAACACAAACATATGCCGACAAGGTGTATCTATGATTCTCTAAGGATAGCTATCTCATCTCTAGGAAAAGCATTTGGTTGTTCTATATTGTTGCCAAACACGGAACCTGAATATCTTTCCATATTTCACGTAGTGCTGTCTTCCCTCCTTCGAGGGACCAGGCACATCTCGAGTTTGGGAGCTGTTAGAACCAAGGAAGTACCCACGGGCCAGGCATTAGTGAGGATTAGTCCAACTGTTCGTGTTGACTCACCCTGCGCAGAGCTTTGTCATTCCTTTTTGACTTGTGTTTCCTGAATTGTGTTTCGCCGAGGGAGCTTTGTTAAATTTCCAGGATGCTGGTGGCTCCCAAAAAAGAGCCGAGTGAACTCATTTCCCAAGCTGGCTCTATTGTCTCAACCCCTTTACACACCACCACACCCCCCTCTTAACAATATCCGCGATATTTTTTGACACTCATTGTGACTTCAACTTTTCTTTGCGTTCAAGATTGCGAGACAATAAGATCGACCATGGTCGATGCGGCATAGATAGATGGGTGTGTTTAGGGGGTGGTTCACTTCGTACCGCTAGGGTTGGGATAACGCTTCATGCATGTAGTGGCGAGTCAAATGAATGATCCTTCACAGATAGTCAAGACAGATACTAGGGACTAAGTACTCTTGACCAATATAAAAACTCACCTATGTACACTTCTGGTAATCAAGTGCCCTTTTAAGTGAAAGTCGTGTCTGCCTCTTTATTTCCTACTTAAGCCTGCCCAAACGCCCGCCGTGAAGATTTCGATAGCATGAGTGCGCACCACGCTGCACGCACTCCGAGCTCTCTCATTATGTCCCCTAAACAGCAAGACTACCACCCGCTGCGACGCAGCTCGACCGACGAGGCCTCCGAAACTGAGAATGAGAACGGGACTAAGCCAGGGACGAACAATCTGGACCCCCCACGAGCCGCAAGCCCGAATCCGACGAGGCCACACCGAACCCCAAGGGCCATCTTCCTCACTGCCCTCTCATTCGCAGCCCTCCTCCTTTCCTGCTCCAACATCACTTTCCTCGTCCACTGGCTGAGGAGTACTAAGCTAACATCGACCCCGTGCGAGGGGGGTTCATACTACGATGTGTGTCCCAATTCTCGACGTGAATATCCCCCCACCACGAGAAACCGCGACGCTGAATTGCATATCATGCAAAGCCAATCTCCACCGGACCATCCCCCTCCCAATCCAAGAACACAGCCCATCCGTCAGCGACAACGTCAGCGACAACGTCAGCGCCGTCGCGCACCTCTGGGAGGACGAGCTAAGCGGCGACCCGGGCGTGGTGGCGCTGGAGAACGATTTCGTCCGGGAGAAGCATCTCCCCGAGGCGATGCCGTTCCCCTGGGATCCGTCCAAGAGCGTGTATCTGCTCCAGGGATATCATAATCTCCATTGTCTGCGGACGCTCTTCCGCTACGCCTGGACGGCGGACCGTGGCCTCCTGCAACGGATCGCGTTCAGCCACGTCTTGCACTGCCTGGACCAGCTGCGGCAGGATGTGATCTGCAACGCCGACGACACCCCGCGGTACGCGGGCCACCCGCGGCCCGGGGATCCGCCGGGGACGGGGGCGGGGCAGGTCCGTCTGTGTCGCGACTGGGCGCAGCTGGAGCGCTGGGCCCGCGAGCGCACCGCCTGCTTCAAGCATGAGGATGAGGTCCCCGGGCGGCTGCAGTGTTATTGCAATGAAGTCCTACAGTCAGGCTATATTCTAGAGTGATCTGGTTTCTCACGCGTACTGCGCGAAGATGTTGATTTAGTTCCATCCTTCCCATCTATCTGTTAATTTAACGGACATAGACACATACGACCACAGGGTGTGGAAAACAGGGCTTCCCGTCCGCTCAGCCGTACTTAAGCCACATGCCGGGAGGTTAGTAGTTGGGTGGGTGACCACCAGCGAATCCCTTCTGTTGTATGTTTTTGTCTCTTTTTGCCAGTATTATAGGGAGAATCGTCTCTTTCGAAGAGTCCCGTGCTGCTTGTTCAATGACCGCCCAATCTTTTCATTCGATCACCTTATTGTCCAAGGTTGCCAAAGTAATGATTCGGATCAGTACTGAAACAGTCTTGTAGCGCAAACCATAGATGCCGTACATCTACAACAAGCTACTCGCCAAGTTGCAATAATCCTATTTCTTATAGTATTTCTACATT
This sequence comes from Aspergillus fijiensis CBS 313.89, assembly GCF_003184825.1. Taxonomy (NCBI): domain Eukaryota; kingdom Fungi; phylum Ascomycota; class Eurotiomycetes; order Eurotiales; family Aspergillaceae; genus Aspergillus; species Aspergillus fijiensis. The sequence goes on along the minus strand of NW_024468998.1, from coordinate 295,112 downwards.
ATTTCGATTTCTTTGAGCTTTACCGTCCACCAGACCGCTTTCTCTCCGAACTGATTCTAATACAGAAATTATATACAAGACTTTTGGATAAAGAATCCTAATGCAACAATACCTTGAATCTGAGATATAAGATCTAAGAGTTCTAGCAATCCTAAGATAGAATATAGTTATGTGACTTTGCTGAAACCAAGTGAACTTGAAAAGATAATGTAGTACTGCCAGCAGAATTGGGGTTATTGTAAAATTGGCACGAGTGGCCCACCGTAGTACATTCTTTCCAGCTTCAGCCGGCAACCGGATCAATCTTTGGGAAGAGATCTCTCAAAGCACACTTGCCCTTCCAACATATGGATAAAGGTCTTGCTCACCTACCCAGCAGGGTCTTTCTTCCGGCTCACGGCATACAAGTATTTTTTCTGCCACACATTCTACTCGAATATTCTCGCTTTGTTACATTACTGTAACGGGTCTGATTGGAGAATCTTGTATACATAATGTGTCTATGTTGTCCGACCTAGTCAACTCAATAAAGTCTATTGTTAATCTATTGACAGAATGATATGGAGGTTGTGGGGCACAACAATGACGGGCTCAGGCCGAGCCGAGCTTCTCTGCGTTCTCGAAGCCAGTGAAGGTGAAGTCGGCGAAGGCAGCGCCAATGTCGTTGCTGGTGCCATCGAGGGTGAGGTACAGCACGTAGCTTTGGTAGTCAAGCAGGAAGGACGAGCTGTTAGCCAGGGAAAGCGCCAGGTTGGCCCTGGCGATCGCGTCGTGGAGCTGGGTGTAGTTGGCCTGGTTGACCCACTCCTGGGTGGACGGGACGTCGGCGCCGCTGGTGCTGATAGTCACGTTGTCCAACTGGGCCTGGGCCTGAGCGACAGCCCTGGTGAGGAAGTCGCGCGAGTTGCCATCGCTCGTCATGCCGACGGGGCCGCCGCGGTTGGTGGTGTTGGTGACGGGGACCAGCCAGAGACTGACGTTGAGCCCGGCGGCCGAGTCATTGGTGAGCTTGAAGAACTTCTGCGCGCCGGTGAACTCGCCGGGCCGGTTCGAGATGGGCAGGTTGTCCCGCGAAAAGCGCATGGCGTCCCCGTAGGTCACGCCCCCAACGTCGTAGAAAGTATGATCAGCGCCGTCGATAAAGAGACCGACCACGTCCTGAGCGCGCTTCATGGCCCAGCCCTGGTTGCCGTACCAGAACAGCGCGACGTCGCCAGGCTGGATAGTGGTATCAAAGTTGCTGGCGGGGATAGCCGGGCCGGCACCGCTGAAAAGGTCGGCGTCGAAAATGGTGCCCTCCCAGGGCGTCTTGTTGGCGACGTCGATATTCCCGCGGTAGACCGAGTAGGTCCCGTTGGCGTTGTGAGTGATGGTGTCGACGGTGACGCCCTCCAGGTAGTCGGCGTCGATGAGGTCGGTGTAGCCATCGCCGTTGGTATCCCAGAAGCGCACCTCGAGACCGGCGACGATGTTGGTGACGACCGACAGGGCGGCAGCCTCGTAACTGCTGGCCTCGGTCTCAGCCTCGTAGCCGCCCCACCACGTCGCGGTGGTCGTGTCGTAATACAGCCAGGGCACTTGGTTCACCAGATAGCCGTCGCTCAGGCACTGGCTGACTTTGTTGAAGGCGGACTCGGTGCCTGGGATGGCCCACAAGTTGATGTAGAATTGGCTGTCTTCGATGACAGCCTTGACGCCCTGGAGGGCGCTTCCCTGCTTGAAGTACTGGTCGTACTGGGTGGCGGTGACGTTGGCAGCGTCGGTGCCCATGTCAAGCACGACGGAGTGGAGGAGCGTGCCCTCGATCTGACTGCCCGAGTAGGCAGTCCCGCAGGCAGCGAGGCCCGAGGCGGGCAGCATCGCCAGGGCCGAGGCGTTGGCGAGTCTCATGTTTGCGAGACCTTGAGGAATTAAAGTCAGCGAAGGAGCGTAATGGAAATGAACGACAGGGAAAAGAACGTTGGCCAATATCTGGAGAACCGATGAGCACAGTTACACCCCGAGATGCTGTGGGTGTCTGGATATGCCTGGCATCTGGATGGTCTTATATCCTCTTTCCTCATTGCTGATGACGAATCTGATGTGGTTGCACTCCGTGCTCCGACTTTAGCGGGCGGGGGGGCCGACGTGTAGATCCTGCGAATTTCCCCCTTTCCCCTTCCTTGCTCAACTCCACATGTCCTCTGAAGAAACCCCATTCCGAGGTTTCATCGCATGGGTAAATGCTTAAGCGCTCGAGCCGTAGTGCTGTCACTCTCGGGATACAGAAGATTGAGGGGACATGCTAGCTGCGGCGGTGGTTCGGACCGCGACGGAGATGCCGGTCTGACTGTATACTTCTGGGGTTAGTGAGACACTAACCTCCAAGGTTATATTAATATTAATTAGGTGAAGACCACCTGGAAAGGTTGTCCGTCAACTTGTCCCCACGAACCCCACCATATTAGCAGTATGTCGTCGCACCGTTGTCGCACTGGCTGAAAAGGAACAGTTGAAGAACATCCAGTGTGGGTCTGAGTTGACGACATGGGAGAACTGCAGCGAATGATCCCATGGCCATTTCAACATTCCAGCCATCGCGAGCTCCACACCCCCGTATGTCAACTTGAAGAGTTTAAGCGTAGATCGACCCGAACCTCGGAGTTCACAGTGAACCGAAATAAATATGCGCAGACATTTCTCGGAAGAAAAAGCCGCTTAAGTTATTAAGATAGCTGCATGAATCGATTTTGATTAAGGCTGGATGTTGATCAAGATGATGCCGACTTCATACAAAACTGCACCAAACTGTAGTACGTACCTTGCTCTAAATCCAAGATGCCCCTGTCGATCCATGGCATGTGCAAACTAAACTTTGCGGAGACTAAACCACCCAGGGTTTAGTGTCCCGCCAAGATATCCTCCGTGCGCGTTCCAAGATTTCTCTCGATCCGTGATCCGTTCCATGTTCGCCCTCTAGCACGTTCATCATCTTCTGTTCTACAACTGCACAATCTAGCAGTGAGGGGTAACTTAATATTATCAGTAGGGAGGAAAATATACCCCACGTGACAACAATATTTTCAATTCTACCCATGTCTTACTAGGTGCCTGCATCTATCTATACTGCTCTGAACTCATCGAATCAACCCACACCAGTCATGCGTGTTGGGTTTAGGGCAAATCAAATGGAGTCGGGTGCTAGTACTTGAAATGCAATAGCTTGTTGTGAATAAGTAGACCAGGTAACTTCCACCCGGCTATTCTCGTTACTTTCTGAACATTTTACACTCGTTGATCATTCCGGAACTTCAATCTGTGGTGGATCAGTCGGGAGCCTCGTGTATTCCCTGATTAAAGAAGCCATTGATACTACTTTCGAGGTTGAATCCTCCATTTACTATCTTTGCTCCATAATTCCCAATATGATAATGGAAATAGTGTTGGAACGAGCAGGATGAGAAGATTCGGTATTCTGCGGCAGAAGAGCGATCGAACCAGTTAAAGTGGAGAAAGACAACGTTGAAAGAACCGACCCCAGTTCCCGTAGAACTGTCTTTCCTGCAAGGCCCAGCTAGAATTGGTGGATGGATGAAGCTTCGGATTCGTATTTCACTGGACGGCTCGTTAGATTTTGGCATCAATTGGTACCGAAAAATTGTAGACTAGATTGCCCTGAACGGAGTGCTAATTCAAGGTCTTCCCATCAGGTCTATGGAGCAAATATTGTCGCCAGCTTCGGCACAGCACCCTTCACAGATCACCTGGCCTAACTTTTTCTTTTCAGCAGAGAGGATAGACAGCCACGACAGAAAATTGGCAATTAGATTGCGAGAACCACAGTGGTCCCAAGAGGCTGGCCTTTTGCTTTGAACTGTAGAAGCCCGAAATCCCTCCTAGTTATCTTAGTGAAAGTAGAACGTCATTAGGGCAGCTCAAGATACACCAAGTCTCAGCTCGTAATTCGTGTTGAATATGATCCGGCTTCAGCTGGTAATTGGTAAAGCTTCATTTGTTGTGGGAGGCAAAAGCTTTTTGGTTGCTCGAGAGCAGTATTCGGTAGTACAGCCATTCGTGTTCCGGGCAGTACGATGCAAACGAAATTTGGCTGCAGTCTGTGGCATCGCGCATCTCGTCTTCAATTCAAAGTCCAACAGTGAGGTCGGTGCTTTTCAGGTCCCGAGCGACGTTGACGTTCGTTGACCATGGTAAATGTACAGACATAGCCATTGATTTAAATCGTCGGGCTCCAAATATCCTTTCCAGCCGTCAGCCACTGGCCGTTAGTACGACTCCGGAGACAGAGTCTAGTTCGGGGGGTCTTGTCGTATTCGGGCGCCATTGCGATCGTGTTGAAAGCTTGTCCATAAGTGCAAGATAGCCAAAGACATGGCTACATGGCGCCGTTGACGAAATGACCATGATGGTATGCCCAGCAGCCGTGCAGAGGGGCCACATAAATTGAAGTTTCCCCGGACTGCCCTACCAGAACCTCTGCCATGGTAATACACAGTAATTCACTCCATTTGTTGGGGCACCACCATCGCACCTCGATCTAGGGTAGCAGCATATCACAACAAGTACAAATTCAGAGGAGACGGGAGCCATGGCATCGCTCCTGGATGAATTTCGCCAGTCTGCAGTCCCCGCTGGAACCGCCGACTGGACAACTCCACACAATGTACGTGAACAAGATCCGGTCTGCATTGCCACACGGGCCAGACACAAAAAGACATCTGACGATCCTGGTCGGCGCGGGGGCTTCAATAGGTGCCGTTCAAGCGAGTGAGCTCACTACCAGCGTCAGCGAGACCGACAAACAGAAGACCCTCAGCGGACTGAGCTGGGCGGGGCTTCTCCTTGATGGCCTCCTCGGTAGGTCGATTCAGGACTATATGAAGCTGAACAAGGACGAAGGCATGGAGCCTGTGCTGTTGGCATGTCGCGTAGCGGACCCCAATGTACTCCCCATACTTTCGACCTTCCGAATGTCTTACCAGAGACTATTCTCGAATGCGCAAACGCTGCTCAGAATCCTCGCTTTGATCGGCCTCGGGGGTGTCAGCGACGATTTCTTACAACGGCCTGCAAACACGTACCCACTGGAAAGTTCGCTGGAAGGCTATTTGGTCCATGACTACCCCGACACCCTCTCACTGCAGGACCTTTCTTCTCTCCTGAGCAGATCCCATCGTCGTGAGGTTGCTATTGATTCTCTGGTGGAAGTCGCCCAGCTGCAGCGGGTCGATACCGGACTGATAATGCACCCTGTAGGACATCAAATCTAAGGACGTGTGTTTGGCCCGGAGCTGACTATCGCGCAGATGCAGTTGGAATGTCTCAAAGCCACTTGCTTGGAGCCGGCTCGGGACAACCTCTCTCTTCTTGTCTTGACCATGATTGCGAACCTTTTTGCGAGTATGACCGATCGGGAATTTGTCCTCCAGAGAAGCTACGTATATTACGCCCGGACATGCATCGAGATCCTCTCCAAGTCTTACACCGAGACACCCGATGAAGGGACACTGGCCAGGTTGTGCTTCTATCTGGGCCGGGTCTTCTGGCTCGTCCGGGACGACGTGGCGGCTACTTATTTGTATGAACGCGCCCTGGCAGGAAGTCTGGCGTCGTTGCAACAACCCCACATCTTGACTTTCTGGGCTCGAAAGAATCTTGGGTTGATTTATATGGAGCACGGTTTTTTCGAGAGCGCCTATAGGCAATTGAAAGACGCGTCAAGCTCCATCCTGCCTGTGAGCTTTGAGAGAGATCCACTTCCTGAAGCCATCCTTGTCAGCAATGCCGGACGTGTAGCGAAAGACAAAATAAGATCTTCACCACACGGGACGACACCAGCCGTGGACTCTTTTCTCGCTTCTTTCCAGGCCGGATCCCAGGCAACTGCATATGGATTATTGATGTCCAGCATTGACGGAAATGTCGAGCAAGCAATGGCACGAAACATGCTCTGGACAACAGAGCCATCGCTCCCTATCAGCCGCATGTACGATCCGGGTTGCCGATTCTGTCATGGGGACGAAACAAGGTTGCTGGATCGGGTGAAGGGCATGTTCCGAGACTCGGAACGTCTCAACCTTGGAAGATCACTGTTGGCGGTTGAGGTTTACTTGCAAGCAACGTATCGCATCTTACTGGGAGATCTTTCCGGAGCTGCTTCGTTGTGCAATCGTGCTGCTAGCAGCTATTGGAAAAGGAATGCGGCACATACGGTTCCCTCCTATAGCTGGGCCCGAAGGGTGCTCCAAGTCGCCACTTACGGTGTTCATAAGCGTGAATTCGAGACTTTTTGGGGCACTGTTTCGCCTGCCTCGGCAAATCTAAGTGAGATGTTGCTTGAGTGCAAGATGAGAAAGGACCCATTTGTCGGAGGTTTTGTCACGCATTCGTGGAACGGTACGTATAATCGATCTGTTGCGCCTCGTAAGTAGTCATGAAGTACGGAATATTCGGGGCACTGACCATGGACCACCAGGTTTGATAGAACCTAGCTCTGCGAAAGGCCTTGCAGCGCTTGTAGACGAGTTCATCCACCGTGGCACATTTCTCGGGGAGCTCACACCCTTGTGGAACCATTGCCAATGGTCGAGCTCATCTTTCCGGACAGGCTCGGCCCCAGTAGCAGACTACGAGTCAGAAGAGGCCATCGATGCCTCCTACTTTTACATGATATTCATCCTGGCAAATTTGCTTTTAGGACAAAGTCATCGCGCACTGGAAATCTTTTGTGAGGTGAATGAAAGGATGAGCGCGTTCTAGCGACCTAACCGAGTGCTGCATCCTGAAGACTTTTGAGCTGCAGCAGACGGCCGAGGTCTGCAAGAACAGCTAGTCGCTACTGAGCAAGCTCCAGGATGTGTGCCAGGTCGAGAAGATCTAGCTGCAAGAGCCGCACCGAGAAGATTTGAAGTTGACACGAGAGGTCATCAATCCTGTACTCAATGTAGCGATGAGCCAACGATGATTCCTGCCCTGTTGACTCAATCGTGTAGGCTAGTGGCTTCTGTGATTCATCGGATGCTCATGACACCGCATGTAACTTAGCAAGGGAGTCAGATGTCGGTCACTATTTTCACTTTCAAGTTCAGCAGCTGGTGTGGGGTTAGACTAATGCTCTGGTGCGTAGAGCAGAGCCGGCAGTGAGTGGAGCACGTAAGCACTAAAGCAGCCCACACCAAATGGATATTCGACTTTGTTGTAGCGACTCAGCCTGTTGCAGGGGTGCCATTTGCTCAGCCTCGTGAAAGTGTGTTCCAGTTTCTCGCTATGAATGAAACGTTGGCCCGCTCATATATGACCTGTCATCTTTCACCGGCCCACCCCTCCTACTCCTCGGACACCTTGTGACAGCTTCACTTCAGCACCAGGATGTTTCTCAATCCTATCTTGTCGATGGTCCTCGAGACCGTCGTAGTGGTGTCTACACTCGGCTTCACCCCGGCTCAATCAGCCCTACGGCCCGGCGCACTTGCGCTTCTGTCACTATGTGTAAGCCATTGCCTCTCAACGACGCTCGAATACTTTGTGCGCACACTCTGGGCGCTTCTAGCAGGCGGTTACTCTGTTATGCTGCTGTTTCACTTTGCCGACGTCGGTCTGCTGACGCGTTGGGAATTCCATGGGCCCAGTCGTGTCAACAAGCCCACGAAATCAAAGCGCAGGGGCTCCCGAGGAATGTCGGGCTCGACCTGGGCGGCCCGGATACGATACGGCATCTGGGCATGTTTCAACGCGCGATGCATTGGGACCCCTGAGCAAGCGCGCAACATCCCCCAGCCATGTTATCAAGACAGGGAGTCATTCCTCCGCGGAGCCTTCAGTTTCATGATCCTCCGCTATATCGGCCTCGATGTGCTCGGGTCTATGAGCGATCCGGAGGTGGGATCTCGTTTTCTAGTCGCGTCCTGAGTGCCGTTCTTTCGTCGCTTGTCGGAAGTCACTGTGGAAGAGATAGTCATTCGCGTATTCTCCGCGGCTGCTTCAGGCGTCGGCCTAGTGTGCAGTCAGGGCGGGTTCTATAATCTCTGCGCATTTGTTAGCGTGTTCATGCGATGGGGCGAGCCGCAAGACTGGCCTCCCTTCTACGGATCCCTATTGGAGGCCTATAGTCTTCAACGACTCTGGAGGTAAGATACTCCATGTCTCCACGGTCACAGTGGGCGATCAACTGATTCAGGATCTAGTTGCGTCTGGCACCAGTCCAACACACACGATTCCGCGCGATTGCCCGATTTGTGGCGGAGGATGTTCTTGGCCTGTCACCGAAGACGCTATAGACCCATATGCGCAGATTCAGGTGGTATTTGGGACTTCAGCCTTGATACACTTCCTGATTGATGTGTCGATGGGGCTGTCGTTCTCTACATCTGGGGCGGTGCAGTTTTTCTGCACCCAGGCATTTGACCTCATGATAGAGGATTTGGCAGTCCGTGTTTATGTCGGTCTGCGCGGCTCTTCTCGTAGTCGATTGGCGTTGCGGGGAGAGCGCATTGTTGGCTTTCTCTGGGTTGGATGCTTCCTGGCTTGGTCGCTTCCTGCGTATGTTTATCCGATGCTGTATCGGTCTAACAGGGGCCTCAATGAGTCGGTGGTTCCAGTGAGCATTGTTGGCTTAATGAGAAGGATGATACTTGGGTAGATATGACTGTAATGACCGGTGATAATGATGCGAGAACGAGTGCTGTTTCGGAAAAGATGTGAATGCTGAAGAAGGTGGGCAGAGAAAGGATTCTCCGCACGGCGACAATGCGGGGAAGGTGCAGAAGCAAACAAAGCAAACCGCACAAATCAGGCAAAATGTATTCCGCCGATTGCGATAATCTTCCCCGACACATCGCTGAAGCATCGCTGACATTCTCTCTCGTCGCAATAAACCTCTTGATGACATACGCCAGAGTTCGCCCCAGCAAAAACAGCGTTTTATCTGTCTTCAGGGCTCCAGCGCCGTTTTTGTCTCGCGATCCTCCTTGCATAATCCCGAGCGGGGCTCGCATCGTAGCCATGTCGACCTCGACATCGGCGCCCCCGCGCAAACCAATGCCCTCTGCATTGACCTTTGATCTACACGCCAAGTGCTCCGTCAGTACTCGGCCCTGTCTTTCGGCGATGAATGCGATGGAATGGCTTCATGCTCATCTCATTTCTCTTATAGACAACGAAAGCACGCGCGAGCACGCTCCACCTCCCCCATGGCGACGTCCCTCTCCCCATCTTCATGCCCGTCGCGACCCAAGCCTCCCTGAAGGGCTTGACGTACGATCAACTCCGCCAGACCGGCTGCCAACTCTGTCTGAACAACACCTACCATCTTGGCCTCAAGCCGGGCCAGGCGGTTCTCGATGCGATCGGTGGTGCGCACAAGTTGCAGGGGTGGGATCGAAATATCCTCACGGACAGCGGAGGGTGAGCATACGTTTGCGAGCTCGATGGACTGGTTCTGACAAGAGGCTTGTAGTTTCCAGATGGTGTCCCTCCTCAAACTCGCCCAAGTCACCGAGGAAGGCGTCCGCTTCCTCAGTCCCCATGATGGCACTCCGATGTGCGTGTTCCCCACTTACAAAACCGATGCATATCTGACAGGACCAGGCTCCTCACTCCCGAACACTCAATCTCCCTACAAAACTCCATCGGCTCCGACATCATCATGCAATTAGACGACGTCATCGCCACCACATCCCCGGATCACGCCCGTATCCACGAAGCGATGGAGCGCTCGGTCAGATGGCTGGACCGGTGCATCGACGCGCACAAATACCCGGAGAGACAAAATCTGTTCTGTATCATCCAGGGTGGGTTGGATCTGGAGCTTCGCAAGCAATGCTGTGAAGCGATGGTCGCTCGAGATACACCGGGCATTGCCATCGGGGGTCTTTCCGGCGGAGAGGCCAAGGAGGACTTTTGCAAGGTGTATGTGTTTGACTGCCAAAAGAGAGGCGAAAGCTGATGAGTACAGGGTGGACACTTGCACGGGCTTGCTTCCCGAGAAGAAGCCGCGCTATGTTATGGGAGTGGTAGGCAGCAGTGTTTCTAGCTATTAACTACTGGAGACTGACGATCGACAGGGCTATCCGGAGGATTTGATTGTTGGTGTCGCTCTCGGCGCAGACATGTTTGATTGTGTCTGGCCTACACGAACTGCGGTAGGTCTCCTGTCTGCGTTGAACCAACAGTAACTAACATGGACCAGCGCTTCGGCAACGCGGTCGTCCCCAGCGGCACATTGAATCTGCGTCATCGGTCATACGCAGAGGATTTCCGGCCGGTGCAAGAAGGCTGTACATGCAGCATCTGTCGGCCGCGGGATCAGGGCGGACTCGGGATCACGCGTGCATACATCCACCACCTGACAGCCAAAGAAACTGTGGGGGCTCATCTGTAGGTTGCTTGTCTCTGACAATTGAAACAGGGATACTAACGGTACCAGTCTCACCATGCACAATGTGCATTACCTACTGTCCCTGATGGGATCCGCTCGGCAGGCTATCCTCGAGGATCGGTTCCCGACGTTCCTGCGCGAATTCTTCGCCAATCTATATGGTGAGAAGTCGAACTATCCCAGCTGGGTGGTAGACGCGCTGCGGGGCGTAGGGGTGGATCTCATGGTCGATTAACGCAGCGCAGCATATTGAGAAGCGCCAGCGATAGACGATAGTCTAAACTTTTGATACCACATCATGTAGTGTAACCATAGAGTATATATTACAGCCGAACCCAGCAATCATTACCATCCCATCCTCAAAACCCACATCTACACCCCCCGAACCGTCTATTCATACACATCCCCCCCCCCCCCCCCCCGAAAAACCCCTAAACAACCCTCGCCTCCTCCCTCGGCGGCCTCTCGCCAAAGATTCCCGTCCCAACCCTCACCTCATCACTCCCCAACCGAATCGCGCCCTCAAAATCCTCACTCATGCCCATACTCAACTCCAACCGCTCCTCCTCCCCCGCCAATCCCAACCCCTGCACAACCTCATCCCTGACCGCCCTCAACGCCAGAAAATCCACATTCTCCTCCCCCTCCTTCACCGCGCGACTCCTCGCAATCGCCCCGATAGTCATCACGCCCGCCAGCCGGAGGCCCGGACACTCCTCGCGGATGAAGCGACACAGCTCGACCGCGTCGCCGCCCGGCTCGACGCCGGACTTCTCCGCCTCGCCGGAGGTGTTGACCTGCACGAAGACGCGCAGCCGGGCCGCGTGGTCCTCCCGCCGCAGCGCGGGGGCGCGCTCGCCCCACCCCTTGTTCAGCAGCGAGGCCTTCTTCTTGCTGTCCACGCTCTCGACGGCCCACAGGCCGCGGACCTCCCGCGCCAGCGTCACGCATTTGTTCGACTGCAGGCCGCCGATGAAGTGCCATCGGATGGTCCCCGGCAGGAGCCGCGACTTCTCGAGAAGCTCTTGCTGGTAGTTCTCGCCGAAGTGCAGGTGGCCGGCGCCGGTGGGCGGGGCCGTGTGCAGGGCGAGGATGTCGGAGGCCGGTTTGAGTTTGGAGACGGCGACGAGGCGCGGTTCTTTGGGCTGGCTGGAGGTGGTGGTGGAGGTGGAGGTGGCGGCGGTCGTGATGCGGAGGGAGACGGTGGTGAGGTTGCTGAGGAGGGTTGCCGTGCGGGACGGGGTCGCGGTGAGTGGGGTGGCCATTTTGGAGTGGTGTTGGTCAGGCTCCCTGTGTGCTGGATTTGGGGGGGTTGTTGGTGGTGGTTTGTTCAAGAGGGGAGGGGTCTCGAGGTGATATTTGGAGAAGATGTGGTGGTGATGGTGGTGATGCCCCGCTTGGGATGAGTCAGCGGGGTTTTCAGCTGGGTGCACGTGATGAGGGGTCTGGATTATGGGGATGGTGTTTAAACACTTGTTTGATGACAGAATTCATAGAGTAGCATTCAAAATGGTTTACGTTCTCAATGGAGGTATAGTCATTCTGTTACGCTGTATTTTTGAGATTAACTCGGATTCAAGTGACAGATCGAGACTACACAGAAGATCCCCGACCGAAATATATAAAAGCTTGAAACTGTTGAACTGCCAAAAGGTATCTACAACTCTTGTGAGACTCAATCTCACCAGCCATTGCACATCTACACCCCCTCAATGCTTGAACTGATCCTCCGTCACGCCCTTGCCCATCGCCGCGGTGCTGCTGATACCGCCCGTCACCATCTTCAGCATATTATCGATATAATTGGCACCACTCCACTTCTGATGCGTCACCACGTCGACGCCCTGCTCGATCTCGGGCTCCTGCACCAGCTCGCCGTACGCGCGCATGCCCTGCTGGGCGTAGGCCTTGGCGAACTGGTCCGTGATCAGCGCCGTGGTGTGCAGCCCGGCCAGGGTGATGAACTGCCAGCAGTATCCCAGGGCCCCCAGGCGCTTGATGTAGGTCTCCTGCTCGTCGCGGGGCATCGCCTTCTTCCAGTTGAACGAGGGGGAGAGGTTGTATGCGAGTCTGCGGGCGCATGTTAGCACAGCTTGATCAACAAGAAAAGAAGTGTTGGCAAAGGACAACGTACTTCTGCTCGGGCCACACGGCGTGCACCCCGTCGGCGAACTCCTTCGCCTGCGCGTAGTCCGGAAGCTTGCTCTCCATCCAGATGAGATCCGCGAATGGGGCGTAAGCCACCGCCCGGTTGACCGCACACTGGGTCCCGCCCTTGTACCGGTAGAAGCCCTCACGGGTCCGCGGCGCGTCCCAGTCCCAGTGGATGTCGACGCCGGTGATGCTCTTGGCGAGGGCGCGAGCCTCGCTGTTGCTCTTGCCCTTGACTTTGCGCAAGTAGTCCTCCGCCACGGCTTGCTTGTTGCTGTGCGAGCCCTGGTGGATGGCGTCGAGGACAGCCTCGTCGAACAGCTTCAGGCCAGCTTGAGCCGTCCATTGGTCCTCGATCGCCTGCAGATCATTGCCCGACTTGCCCGCTTGCTCGGCAGCGACCATCAGGTCGTTGAGCGGCTGCAGCTTGGGGTTGGTGGAGCCAATGATGAAGCCGTGGTCCCGGTAGTCAATGGTGGATGTGATGAGGGTGGCGGCCTCGGAGTCGGTTCGGGCAATGGCCAGGAGATCCGTGCCTGCGTTGCTCGCCGTTAGTCAAGTTCGTAACTCTGCGCGAAAGGCAGACGTACCCATAATATCGGCCTGGGCACGAATGGCAACCAGGCGGTTGATGTGCTCGCTAATAGGCACCAACACCTTACCGGCCATGTGGCCACACTTCTTGGTGCCTGGAGCCTGGTCCTCAATGTGAATACCAGCCGCACCCCGTTCGACGAACAGCTTGGTCAGCTTCATCACGGCAGTCAACCCACCATGGCCAGTATCAGCGTCCGCAATGATAGGCCGCAGGTAGTCGATGTTAGCCACCTTATGGCGCTGGTCCTTGGGGGTGGTGATGCGCTCCTCGCGTTGTTTCCGGTCGTGGAACAATTGGGCCATGAAGAGGTGGTTGACCTTATTAGGGACAGTATTCTAGTACCTCACGTCAGCACGGGAACAAGCCCTTTCCATATGTCCCAAACCTACCATAGGATAATCCGCCAAGTCCGGGGAGGGCTCGTCGGTGGAAGAGGCAGTGGAAGAGCTTTGCCAGCCCGATACGTAGACAGTGTCGAGGTATTTGGCCATCTGGGTGACCATCGTGGGGTCGAGACAGCCATATGTGAAACTGGCCACTTTTTTCTGCAAGCACAAGGAGAATAGTTAGCTTCAGCTTCATTTCACATCCACCCCTCCAAAGGTCTGGACTAACCTCAAAGTTGCTTTCCAAGATCTTCCAGAGCTTCTTGGCTTGCACATTGGATGGGTAGTCAATCTTCAGGTTTCCGCGCTTCGCCACAATCTGCTCAGCAGTGAAAGGGCGCTTGGTATGTCTCCATCGGGAATCCTTCCACCAAGCGTTGACGGCTTGGACGTCTTCCAGATACTTCTGGTCTTCGTCTTCGTGTAGACCCATAATGTGTGAGACGGGAGGGGTGGTGCGAGGGCAACAGGAGGGAATCAGGAAGCAAGCCGAGACAGTGTATGCAGTATAGCCAGTCTACTGATCTATAAGAACCGTGACCAGGGAAAGTAAGATAAGCAAGAAGAACGAAAGTCAAATTGGAGTGGAGAGTCCGGAGGGAAAAGAGGCAACGAGGAGACGGAGGGTAAGAGAAGGGTTAAAGTACTGACCCTCACAATCACGAGCCAAAGGGTCGATATTTAAGGCCCAGGAGCAGGAGCAGCAGATGCACACGCGCCATCGTCGGTGCGTCAGAGTCATTGACTTTGGGCCAGTCGTCGGTAAACGTTCGGATCAGCGGGACAAAAAGGGTGGTCGAGCAGACGCACCCGGCATGTCTCGAAAACTGGGGGAACTGGAGAGGTGGACAGGGTGGACAGGAATTACATGAGGAGGTGAATTAGGTTAACCGTGTCCCAGATTCACAAGTCATGGTCGGAGCCAAGGAGCAAGCTGAGTGGTCGGTGGATGAGGTTCGGGAGAGAGGATCACGTTCTGCTGAAGATCCTCGGTCTAAGGGGAGAGACCCTCCACCTTCCCCCGGGCCTGAGGCATTTCCGGGGCTATTATTCGGTCGCCACGCCGCGGCGATGGATGGTCCTTGGCATATTTGGGTCGGACAGCGTGGTTTTGTATTCTGGCATGGTAGAGGAGATCAATAATGACTTAGAGAGAGCATTGGACAATACCAGAACCGGCTCTAGTAGTCGTGCTCTGAGAAGTGCCTGTTTCAATTTGATGCTGGGAGAGAGTAAGAGAGAGGAAGAGGAAGAGGAAGTATACGAGTGAGTCCATGACGTCGATGCATGTGCTTCCGGGGGGGGGGGGATAAGCTTACCATACCATACGCGTACTGCAGCCCGAAGTTGCAGGCACCAATACGAACAATTAACCTCGGTCCCGACTGCCTCTCGCCGGCCACACCCAGCCAGATCCTCTGACTCGTCCAGATCGACATCGACAGCCTGCATATTCGACGGCCACGAAAAGCACTGTCGGGTATTCAAGGAGCTTCCTTCCGTGATCTCACGAAGTCCACGACATTGTTTGATGAGATCCAATAAGGTACTCGCTTGGTCTGTTATGAATCACAGATAAAACACTCCATCGGAACCCGCCTGACAACAATGGCAGTCAAATAGAAACATGTTTCATTGTATAGTCTTCAGTACAGACAAATATAAACCAGCTTTAAAGTACCACTTTGAATCTGTTAGTCTCCTCTCTCAGTAGCACTTTCCCTCTGACACATGCTGGTCTTTCGCATTATGTGACAAGGTGCTCATTCTTACTAATACACACGGGAGTCCCTCGAGGCGCAAACAACTACTAGAAGTAAAGGAGGGACGTTCAATTATGACTTGAGATGGACTCAGATCAGATTTGCTTGGCAAGCGGGTACAGCAGCCAATGATATCGGTGGGGCGCAATGGATTCAATGATGAGGCGGTAACGACAACTTGGTGATATTCTGCCGTTGCTGGGCCATAGATGGTCTTTTCAACGCAAACAACTTGAACAAACCAAACACTGTTATCACATCGATCTTATGTTAGCGTGGCTACACGTTCGTCAGTTCGTCCACTCAGGAACCATCCTGCGAGTGCAAGTCTGCTCCCTCGTACCAGACATGCAAACGCTCAGCAAACACCTACAATGCTTGTTATGGTCAAAGCACAATGTCTCTGAGCACGCTTACAAACGAGCTACTTCTGCAGGTGGAATCCTATATTGAAACGCAAACCGACCTCGCAGCCTTACTTCAAGGTCGTCGAGTCTATAAATTACTGGTGCCGTGTCTATACCGGCGTGATGCAACCGCCGCCTTGCTGTACGGGGTTCAGAACGACCTCTATTCCACCGCCTGCAAGGCGCTTCAGGCCGGGGCCGACCGCAATGTCAGGTCTCGCGATAAAAGACGACCGATGATTAGTCTCGCAGCTGAAAATGGATCTCTGGAAATGGCCCGGCTTCTGCTGGGGGCGTCATCTCCGTCACCGTCACCGTCCCCGCCACCGCCGCCGGTCGACCTTAATATGATTGACAAGAACCGATACACAGCCCTGTTGCTCGCGGCAGCCGTGGGACATGCTGCAATGATCGAGCTTCTTCTGGCGCACAGGGCCGACCCCAATAAGCGAGAGAAGGCGGATCGCACTGCACTGTTCATGGCGGCCATCCGCGGCCACACGGCCGCCGTCCGCACTCTCCTCGCCTACCACGACGACCCCCAGCAACCGGAACTAGAGCTGGATGTTATCATCAAACATGGCGGGGAGACCGCGCTCCTAGCCGCCGTCGGCAGGACCACGCTGAGATCGTGACCATGCTCTTCGAACGCGGCGCTTCGCTGGGAACCAACGGCCGTAGCGGCCCCCAGCCCGTGCTGCACAGTGCAGTGCTTCACCGACAGCCCGAGCTCCTCCAACTGGTGGTCAATCGCGACGAGATTGACCTGAATCGAATCTATCAAGACGAGACCGCCCTCGGCCTGGCGGTAGAGAGGAACGACGACGACCTAGCGGCTATCCTGTTGGCGGATCCGCGTGTACATCCTGATCTTACCTTGAATGGTGGCGGCGAGACCCCGCTGATGCGGGCAATTCTGAAGAACAATGAAAGAATGACCCAGCTCCTGCGCGATGCCGGCGCGAATCCGCGGATTATGAATCGGTGGTGGGTGTCGCCGGCGACGTTGCTGGAGGCTCCCTCGTGGGAGGCACGGCGGGAGTTGATCGAAAAGTATCTGGGCTCCGAAGTGCGCCTGGCGCCGGATTGCACGCTGGGATAGGCATACTAGGTATCTATAGGTACCTTGGAGGGGACATATTTGCAGCGAAAGTCACATGATTCTGACAATCGCCACCTGGATCCAAGCTCAGTTACATGTATGTACTGTACAGCTGGTCTACCCGAAACTGCGGGGTGCGGCAGGGGCAGACCCGGAGATGAATGTCCTCTGATGCATGCCACCCTTTTCGGCTGTACCCGTGACGGAGTAACCTGTCCAGCGGAGCTGTGAGGCCTGCGGAGCACCGGAGAAATGGCATGTGAAAGTGCATGGTCTCACGCGAGCAGTCCCGCCTCTCAGCCGCATGCTTCTCAATCAATAGAATGACTCATATCCGCCGCTCTCTTGGGCATGCGATAGCAATCTGGCGGGAGTCAGCTTTCTTCCCAATTTGCACTACTACAATATTGATTTCTTCGACGAGACACTCGATACAAACAGTCTATACAGTCCAACGCGCTTTCACCAAAGGTGTTGCAAGGCGCCGTAAGTTATCTAAACCGTAGAAATCACGATAAATATATTCCAAATGCTTTTAGTCAACTATTTCCAAAATATGTACCCGAAGCTTTCGTCTCCATATGCACAAAGCTGCACTTCTACTCCACAGGGGTGAAGTAACGCTTAAATCGGTCAATGCGAGTCAACTTCAGCTCCACAATAACCGAGTGGCAGCTCATCAGTAGACTGGGGAATCGCACAGTCCAGAAGTTTAGGTAGCCTTCCGGTAGCCCACCAATGTGCGCCTTGAGGTGTTCAGGCATGTCGTTGTAGTGGTTGCGCTTGTTGCGCAGGGCCCGCAGAAGATCGAGAACCTTGGATCCAGTGTATTTACGCTGCTTGCCCAGGTTTTCCTTGAAATCGCGGGGTAACAGGCGTAGGAAGTCCATGTCTGGACCCATCACACGCGAGGCAACGGATTCCAAACAAAGAAGGGCATCCGACGGAGGGTCACGTGGCTCGAACTCGAAATGATCCGAGACGTCGCACAGGAAGCTGAGGCGGTCGGAGGGCGGCCAGAAGAACGGATGAGTCAGAACGGCGCTCGCGTCGGGTCTGGAACCGGATTAGACTTGCTAGCAGTGGGGAAAGAATCAAGTGGCGTGACTTACCGTTTGCGTGGGTCCAGGGCTAACATCGATTGGATCAGGTCTTCTGCCTCGAAGGCATATTCCCCTAACCGCTGAAGCTCATCCAGATTGTGATTGCCTTTGACAATATTGGCCTCCCGCATGAATTTCCCATTCTTGTCGAACGGATGGCAGCCCCTGGTCAGCACGTAATAGAAGACGCAGCCCAAGGAGAAGATGTCTATAGCCCGAGTCGCTCGACGGTTCGTTTGAGGATCGACTACGGCGGGCTCGGAAGATTCAGTGTGCTGAGACTCGGTGCTCATCATGGCCGGGGTCATGTCCTCATCCATCAACAGCTCCGGCGCTCGCCAGCCAGAGGTACCTGCCGCATGTGCGGTAGTCGCGCGGAATGAGCTTTGGTTATCCTCCAATTTCTTACACAAGCCAAAATCGGAGATAAGCAGCCGCAGCGAGCTCGGGCCCGCACGACCGCGGGGCATCGCGACTAAGATGTTTTGCGGTTTCAAATCCCGATGAACAATCTTGAGAGAATGAAGGTACCGAACACCTGCAATGATCTGGCGCAAAACGTCGGGCATGTCCATGCCACCTTGAACCAACTGGGGAAAGTCACCCGGACGTTCAACAACGTCCTGCAGCGAGGCTGGGCAGAGCTCCAGCGCAATGTAGAGAAACCCAGCAGCCTGTTCCCGACAGTAATACCGAATGACATTCCCGTGGTCATCACTCTCCTGCAGCAGGCTGACTTCGTGCGATGCAATGTCGTAGAATTCGACCAACATGCGCTTCACAGCTACGTCTCGGCCATCAAATGACCCGCGGTAAACGACAGTGCCGTGGCTTCCATGTCCCAGCACCACCTCGGTAAAGACTTTGAGACGACCAATCTGGAGGACACCACCTACTTGAACAATCTCGTTCGACACAGTCCGGGTCAATTGAATGTCTGGTTCCAGGCGTGACTGGGGTTGGAGATTGTTCACTTCCTCTACAACGCGATCTGCCTGATCGTTGGCCTCGCCTTCGGTGGGCTTTTTGCCACGTCTGTGATTCTTCCCGCCACGGCGTCCACGGCGAGCTTTCTTCTTCGGCTTCTCGCCGTCGCCCTTTTCAGATTCTTGAAGGTTGAAGTCGTCCACGTCATCATCGGCGTCGGGTCCTTGAGACGGCTCTCGGATGCGAACTCGAGGAGTCGTATCAGGCGCCAGGGTGTTGACGGTTTTCTTAGGCTTGGGGGTCATATCACCGGCAGACTGTTGCTCCTCAGAAACGCTCATGTCAACCATGACCTCTGGTGCTGACCGGGTTTCGTCAACCTCTCGCTTGATATGAGGACCATCGATGACTGGGGTCGACGGCGTCGACAGTGATGGCTGCCCGTATGACACAATGATGTTTTTCAAGTCCAACTTCTGTTTGGCCAGTTCCTGGATATGATGCGAATTGAACCAGATGAAGGTACCGAAGAACAGCAATAGGAGCGTGACGAAGATATCGACTGCATTATCCCAGCCCTTGCGGATGATGGTACTGTGCCGAAGAGCAGGCGGCAAGGCTATTTCAGATGAACTTTGGACGACCCCTCGAGGAGGGGTATCATTAGAGAAGTCTGCGGACGAAGGCCCCGAGATGCTTGGGATGTGGCGGCGAATGACACGAGGAGCATGGAGGGAGTGGACTCCGGCTAAGGCATCCTGCTGTTGACTTGTGGTCAAACTCGTCAACGGCTGCCCATGACGGAGATAGTCTTTCTTGTAACATTGTGCCATCTTGGCTCTCCCGGTCACGAGGGGGTAACTCTCCTCTGACATCGCATACCAGCCACCAGCCTCGGTGCAATCGATAAAGACGCGTGAATCGCGATCATCGATCGATCCATAGTCAGGATCAGGGGGTTGTGAAGGTTGCGAGAGAAGGACTAGCGGCGTGGGCTGATCAGGCGAGTCAATGCCAACCGGGCGAGCCACGTCGAAGACCCGGATTACGGGGCTCGAGAAACGTTGAGTATAGCGTGGGCGATCCATCTCAGAATGGTCGAATCCCAAGACCACGCCATCATGCATGCTGTAGATGAAGCTTTGGTCCATTGTGTTCACATATTGACTCTGGAGGTCAATGTCACGATTGTTGGCCGTCCACTCAGAGTATTTTAGCGTGCAAATGGGATCCCCCGTCTCTGTGTTTTGTATCGCTACCGTGTATTCTATGCGACCGAGCACCAAGGTGCCAGAAGGGGTCTCGCACTCCTCTGCATCCCCATCCAGACCATCAACCTTTCGACATTCCTGGCCCGATGAGACAGGGCCGCGGGAGCTGAACACCCGGAGAATAGTCCCCGATCGTGCGTCGATGGTATACAGAGTGGTCTCTTTCCGTGCCGTGTACGTAACGGCGGGGTCATCCCCGGAATAAGGTGTCTCATCGACAAGTTCCTTCACCGTCAACCCGAGTTTTTGTAATCCTGCATCCGGGCCAGGACTGTAGATGTAGAGGCTACCACCCTGACTCGGCTCCACTATCCAGATGAAATCATCCTCCGGTTGTTGCCGATCGAAGCTCGAGCGGTTGGATCGGTGGTAGATACTTTCGACGGTAGGACTGCTAGGGACTTCCAAGGCCCAGCGAGCCGCACCGGTTTTGCGGTCACGAGCGTGAATGGAACCGTCGACGGTCGCCAGAAGGACAAAGTCCTCAACCTTCCAGTCCTGCAAAGACCGCGCGTGAAGCTGCGGAGCCAGCCCAGCGGAAGAGCTGCTGCTGACTTGGGCAGGAGGGGCTCGAACGGCGCGGCTAGAGCCCGCCAGAGCCATGGTTGCAAGGGCGCTCACATCGTTGGACTTCACATCCGAGACGTATGAAGGATTGTTTCCCGCTGGGGGTCCGTGGGATTGCTGCAGGACGGAAACGGTAGAAGGAAGGTCATATTGCTGTTGAGGATGTCGTTGTTGTTGCCACTGCTGCGGAGTAACAAGAACTGGAAGCAGGAGAAGTGCGACACTGGAAGGAAGGGTCGACTGGGCGCCAGGCAGCCGCCACCGCATGCTGAGAAACTCCTATGATGATAAGAAATGGATTTGGGAGAATTGTGGGGGAGGGGGGTTTGTGTGGACGAGAGTGGGAGGATTAGAAAGGGTGTGGTGACACGGAGGGTGTCATGAGTCGAAGCTGGCCTCAAAGAGGTGGGAGAAGTGGATAAGAAAGAGAAATAGGAATGGGGATAGAGAAAAGAAGAAGATGATGATGAAGAAGAAGAGAAAGAAAGGGAAACGAGATTCAAAGACAGGGAGAAGAGAGGAGGGGGGGATGGATTATTGAAATTGAAAAGAAGGAGGAGGAATTGAGTGGATGCATTGGATGACAGGGCGGGAAGGGGAGGGAGGGAGCCCAGGTGGAATGCCCGCAGTGAATAGGTCGGTGGTTGTACTAAGTCAGTTAGCTGCCGCCTGGTGGGCACGTGATGCATAACTGCTAGTTGTTTGTTACAAGTACAGTCACTTACCAACTTACGGCTGCTCACTGCTGACGCGTTTGCGCCATTTGCATTGCCTCCCAGCCCCGACCGGCCCGTCAGCCCTAGAACGGCAGAGTGTGGATTGAAATGGATGAAATGGATGAAATGGATGAAATGGATGGAATGGGTGGAATGGGTGGAATGGGTGGAATGGATGGGAATTGTGGAGGTGATTAGCCCGCCCGCTCCACGGACGGTCCGGAAGATTGATACTCATTTGGGCCTAGAGTCTCTGTCTGATACCAAATCCGATTAAGGGGGCCAAAAGGAACCTGGTCTAGTGCGGGCTATCACGCCAACTACCCAGTACTAGGTACACACTACACAGAACACAAGAGGCGCAGTGTTGAGGAGTGAAAAAATTCTGTGCTTACCTTTCTACATGATTCTATGCAAAATTGAGTCAATATAATCGAGATAATGACAATCCGAGAGACGTAAGACATTCTGTCCATAGCCACAACTACAGAGTCGCTCCTCATCCAAGTTTTTCTTCAGGAGGTGAATCGTTTTGATTGCTTTGTCTCAGTAGTGCCATCCGGTGCACTCCACACTGCAATCAATTCTGGGTCTTAAAAGAACAACATATCGCGCTAACTAGCAAACGGTGCGGGCATTAACAATCATCTGCCGATAAGACGATGATCATCCAAGTAAGACTTGATCCTTCTCGGCACTTTCTACCATTTTAACTAGTGCATCAGCAATGCCGTACGAGAAGGCATAGCCACCACCCGCGAAGCCATAGGCAGACAAAACCACCCGATTTCCATGCCGCTCAGAATCCAAGCGGAAGCCCCCTCGTCGCGACGGTCGGATTCCGACAATATAGCTGAGAGCCTCCTCAGAGGGCGACTCTGGGACAATGTCCGGCGCGAGTCGATGCGCCCGCGCAATCTCATCTCGAGCGATCTCCATATCGACCTCGGGCGACCTGCAAAGAGTCAGCATCCTTGTTCCGCCGACCCAACTCCAAACCATGCTTACAGGCTATCTGCTTGTTTCACGCCACCAAGGACCACACCGTGCGACATTGGGCGGGGGATGACATAGGTGTATTCCTGCCCGTTCCGGAAGTACATGGTCCGGCAGTTGTCCGTCTTGTAGAAGACGTTTTGGCCTCTTTCAGGGAAGCACCGATCGTCCCGCACATCCTTGAGGGTCTGGCTTCCGATCCCGCTGGCATTGATGAAAATGCTGGACTCGGGAAACATATGATGCAGTTCCTCAAGAGACTCGACTCGCTTGCGGATGAACTGGCCACCCAGCTCGGTGATTTTCTTACCCAGATAGGGCATGTGGATCGTCGGATCGGTCACAAGAGTCTCATAGCGCCAGCCACAGCTAAACTCGGAAGGATATTCTCCTGGTTGCAGGTCACGCCACTGACGCGGGGTTAGCGAAACCAGTTGCTGGGGCATGCTAAGTGATATCTATCCTACCTTGGAGAGCACAGTTTTGCCCCAAGCTGATGAGTTCTCGGAAGGAGGTTGTTCGAGGTATTCATATGAGTCGACGATGCAAACGCCCGAGTCAGGTTCTTCCTGGGCCATTCGAAGCAAATGGCGGTGAGTGACGGCTTGGATATATCGATATTCGGGACTGATGGCCCCTGCTGCGTGCCATGCTGCACCCGCCCAGGCGGATGCATACCATATACTTTGATCGCCGGGGAGATATTCTGCCACCAACACCACCCGGAAACCATTTTGCAAGAGCAGTCTCGCCGTGGCACAACCGATGATTCCAGCACCAAGGATGATTACAGGACGCTGCGGGAAGGGGACATTCGAGCCACTCGAGGAATCATGGAGTTGACCCATCTTGCCCAAGGATGTGAGGATCTTGTGCACTACCATAAGTTCGTGGAGGTTTGCCTGTCCGACCCGGCCGACATCAGCTTCGTCGGATGTTGAGAAAAGAGGTGAAGACAAGCAAGACAAGCAAGACAAGCAAGATAGGCAAGTGGAGTGTTGAAGGGAGGGGGGCCTTTGTCAAGACGGATCCAAGGTACAGTACAACTCTATAAGAAAGGATCTCGCACCGCTTAACCACACGTGGCGAGGAGCTGTGGCGGAGCTAGCTCATGCTGAACAAATCCAAAGGAATCACAGGTGAGGGTTGGACAGCATATATAATCATTCGGGGAGTGTCTTTGCCGAGCAGACCCGCAAAATTATGATAACATGGCCTCATGAGAAAAGGCAGTATCTCTGGTTGCGGCGGTGGGCATTCGGATCGAAGCGCCCAGATGGAGGAGTGCGACAGGCGGTTCCACCCGCCCGTCGGGTCCAGCCGCTGCTGGCAAGCACACTTTTATCCCGATCCTGCTAACAGTCGTTCCTCCTTCGCCTACTCATGTCGATGGCTAAGACTGCGCTATGCGATAGTCAATCGAGGCCTCGTCAGCAATCAAGGCATCGACAACGCTGATAGGGCATGTTGCTACAGATAGCATGCCATGCCCGCAACAGGAGGATTGCACACGCGGCCACTCCCGACAAGTGGGGGAGCTCCGATTCCACCGATTGTTCCATCTCTAGCACAGTGACTTTGGAGATAGTTCAGTTCATCATGCATATAGTGGTTTGTTCTTCCCAGGAGACCGGAGAAAGGCAGATTTAGCGAAGTGGGATTGTACAGAAATAGATCTGAAACGCGTTCATGACGCTGCAACATGAAACTGCATTCCTGGCTCGCAGTTTCGAATGTCTTGCAAATCGAGTTTCCTGAACGTCCCAGCTGGAACAAGTCTGCTCTGTCGGTTTCAAGAAGCTTCTCCGGTGCGGGGATGTCAAAGTGGATTGCAGTGGGAAGAGAAGACCTGAGATTGTTGATGGTGAAGATGGCTGATGGCCTGGCGTGATATTGCATTGTTTGCATCTGCCGGCTAGTGTGGTGGTGCAGCGGGACGTCCCAGCTCCGGGTATTTCTGCCACCGCCTAAATTGAACAGTTTTCCAGATTGTTTTTTCAGGCCTGAATCCCCTGCCGCGAGATTCACTATATTCTGCCGGTGGAAGCGGTGAGCCGAGCGGTCCTGCTTGGTTCTGCCGGCTCTTCGCGCTACCGCCTAAATTGAACAGTTTTCCAGATCGTTTTTTCAGGACTGTTCATCCCCAAAATCCGCCTGGAGAGTTACGAGGTTCGCTAGTTTCTGCCAGCTGGGGCGGTGAGCCAAGAGGTCGCATTCTGTTCTGCCGGCTCTGTATGCTACCGCCTAAATTAAACAGTTTCCCAGAGTGTTTTTTCAGGACTGTTCATATCGGAAATCAGCCCGGACCACTTCGAGGTTCGCTAGGTTCTGCCCGACCGGGGCGGTAGTGGAGGCGGTCTGACAAGCCATTCTGCCCCTCTGCAGTCACGTGCTCCTCCAGCATCGCATGGAGAGAAAGTAAGTTACGTAACGCCACGGCCGGAAATCGGAGTTGTAGTCCAACCTACTCCAAAAATTTGTTTCATTCAACTGCAGCATGGGATCAATTAATGTTAGAATTCCTCGTACCACATGCAAGCTAGGTTTGCAGAACCTCGTCCCTAGACAGCACGCCATCAAGTGACTGGGTTGAAAAAAGCCGAGAATCAGGCCTGGGTACAGTACTGTCCGAAGTCAAATGATCACTCACTCCCTTCACAGTATAACAGGTTTGCTGGGCCTTCTCCAATTGGGGCGAAGTTGCCCACCACCACTTTGCTTGTGACCCCAACAAGAATAAGAATAAAGTGGGTTGGGGGCCTGGCCTTTTCGATGCAGTTTAAAAAAGTAACTTTGAGCTTCACTCCAAAAACACAAACCTGCCTGAAGGGGAAGGCCCCGCATTCTTATTTTTTGTTGCCCCTCCCCGCGAGCCTTACTTTTTTTCTCCCCCCCTTCCTCTCTCCACGGCAGCTCGGGCTTGAGAACAACAACACTATCAGATAATAAAAAATAATGCGATCGACATCAGAGCTGACCAACATGGTCTCTTTGAACGGAGCGCTGCCTGAACTGGCCGAGCAGCAGTCCGAGGATGCCATCCCCGAGTCGCGCGTCCTCATCATCATGACCGGAGGTACCATCTGTATGCGACAGTCCCCCTCTGGTTTCGTACCTGCCCGAGGGTTCCAGGAACAGTGCCTCGCCCGAGTCCCGACCTTCAATGATGGCTCGCACACAAGCATGATGGACGTGGTGGTGAACGCCGACAAAGAGGTGAAGGGTCACCCGAGTCTGCGCACCCCCGTCACCGCATACGGGCGGCGCGTGCGATACACCGTGTTCGAGTTTGAGGAGCTGCTGGACAGTAGTTCGATTGACGCGAAGGGTTGGGCCGAAATCGCCCGCACCGTCGAGCGCAACTACACGCGGTTCGACGGATTCGTCGTGCTGCACGGCACAGACAGTCTGGCGTATACGTGCTCGGCGCTCAGCTTCATGCTGCAGAACCTCGGAAAACCGGTCGTCCTCACGGGAGCCCAGGCTCCCATGCTCGAGTTGCAGAACGACGCCACGGACAACCTTCTCGGATCACTCGTTGTGGCGGGCCACTTCATGATCCCGGAAGTCTGTCTGTATTTCAACAATCGACTGTTCCGCGGCAACCGATCGTGCAAGGTGGCGGCCAGTGACTTCGCCGCCTTCAACTCTCCGAACTGCCCCCCGTTGGCGGTCACGACGTCGATGCGCACAAATGTCGACTGGGAGCTGGTAAACCGACCCAAGAGCCTGGATCATTTCAGCATTCAGACCAACCTCGACACCACGCACGTCGCCTGTCTGCGGATCTTCCCAGGTATCAAGCCGGAGATGGTGGATGCTGTGCTGAAGCTAGATGGACTCCGTGGGTTGGTCCTGGAGACCTTTGGTGCTGGAAATGCACCCAGCGGACAGGATAATGCTATGACAAACGTGCTGGCTGCTGCCATCAAGAGAGGGATTGTCATTGTGAATGTCACCCAATGTGAGTCTCGCTTGGCCCATAATTACCGTGGCAATGTCATTTGAATCTAACATGGACAACACAGGTCTCACGGGAAGTGTCAGTCCCGTTTATGCTCCGGGTATGAGCCTGTCCCGCGCAGGTGTGGTCGCAGGCCTCGACCTGACTACGGAAGCGGCGTTGACGAAGCTGGCGTATCTCCTGGCCTTGCCCGACTCCACACCCGAATGGGTCGCGAAGAACATGTCCGTCTCTCTGCGCGGAGAACTGACCGAAGTATCGCAACCTGTGTTCCGTCACCCAGACGGTGCTCTTCCGGAGCGCGTTCAGTCTCTGACCGTGCTGGGTTACGCGATTGCCCAAGGGGATATTGAACGGGTGAAGGAGATTGTGGTCAGGGAGCATCATTGGCTGCTCAATGATGCGGACTACTCAGGCAACACTCCGATCGTAAGTGGCTCCGTTTATCGTGTTTTGACTACCAGCTGGACAAGACGACTGACTCCCCTTGCAGCATCTGGCGGCCACCTCTCCATCTGTCGAGATTCTTCGATACCTCCTGCTCCAGGGTGGCTCAGTACACATCCGGAATCGAAACGGTCGCACGCCATTGTTCCTGGCGGCCAACGCTGGACTTTCGGAGCATGTGCTGCTACTCCGCAAATCGGGAGGACATTTGCATTCGGATGAACGGACGGCGGCGCAGCTGCTCGCGCGACGACGCCCGGCGGTGTGGGGTCTGGCCGGCATTGGACCGCGCGAGGTCAGCGATCGGGAGTTGGAGGAGATCGACGATGAGGGCACTTCGCTAGGACGCACGGCGGAGATTCTGATGGCCGGGTCGGCGCCTTGAACGTAGAGACACGATATACATTCAGAGGTGTCATCTGGAGCTGATGCGGAGGGAAGGTCTGGGTTTGACTTTACATGTGTTCACGCCTGATAAAGCAGTGAGGCGGGAGCGAATGGTGGCTTGTGGGTACTCGGGGTAGATTCCGAGTCTGTCTTAATCCTCTGCAGTTTTCCATTACTAGAAGATCCTAGATCGTCCGTGTTTGTCCGATCGCCATGCAGTTATCACCAGAAGAAGACAGGCGAGACCTCAGTTTATACATTGCACAATACCCGATTGTGCCAGCACCAGCAATAATACTCTTCCCAATTCCCTCTACTTGAACCATAATCATTGTCAAGACAGATGTTGCCATAATTTATAGCTAGCCTTTCCCAGATGAGCATAGTCAACCTTGAGATCCATCCCACCCCGGACTACGTTGTCGGAGACATTCCCCAGACATTCTTCCACCCGATATCTTATCCACCAACCAGACTCGGCCGAGAATCCCCTCTCGACTCAACACGCACACCGCGAAACTACAACACACCCCTCAGAAACCCAAAGACGAAGCAATAAAGCACCAGCACGAATTCGAGCACCGGCATCATTAAATTTACCCACCCCCCCAGAGAAGAAAATCTATAAATCTATAACCCACAACGCCACAGATATGCACATCATCATCGTCATACATACACAGCCCTAAAGGCAAGCAAGGCCCACAGCCCGGCGCCAAATTCAAGGCTTCACCAAGACACCGCGGTAGCGCATCTTGCCCTGGCGGAGGGTCTCCATGGCGTCCTCAATGCCCTCCTTGGTGAGCGGGAAGGTCATGACGGTGGGGACGATGTTCTTGCGGGCGGCGAAGTCGAGCAGGGAGCGGATGCTGTTGCGGGAGGCGACGAGGGAGCCCTGGATGCGGACGCCGCGCCAGACGAGGTCGAGCATGGGGACGCGGGCGGGCTCGAAGGCGACGGTCAGCGGGTAGATGCTGCCGTGGGTGGCCATGAGGGGGATGAGCCTTACGAAACAGTCAGTGGGACAGGTCGTTAGAAGAAATGTGTGGGGGGGGGGCAGGCAGGCAACATACGAAGGATAATCCACCGATCCGCTCCCGCACAGCAGCAGGTGGTTGACGGGCTTGAAGCCCTCGGGGACGGGGCCGCCGGACCGGAAGACGTGGTACTCGGAGGCGCCGAAATCCATCGCCTCCTGGCGCTTGCCCTCGGAGCTGGAGAGCACGACCACGTGGCAGCCCATGGCGGCAGCCAGCTTGATGGCGATGTGGCCCAGCCCGCCGATGCCCATGACGGCGACGCGGTCGGTGGCCTTGATGCCGTACTCGGACAGGACGGTCCAGACGGTGGCGCCGGCGCACATCAGCGGCGCGGCGTTGATGGAATCATACCCCTCCGGGATCGGGTAGACGCACTTGGCGTCCCAGATGGCGCCGTAGCTGAAGGTGCCGTTGTGGAGGTCGTGGAAGCCGTATTGCTTCTGGTTGCGGCAGTACTGGTCCCATCCTGTTGCACCTCTGGTTAGCATCTTGTTTTTTGGGGTGTGATATAGGGCACGGAGGGTAAGCATGGGGGAGCATACCAGTCACGCAGTTATCGCAGTTGGCGCAGACGCTGTGCGTATATCCAAAGCCAACCCGCGCGCCAACCTTCACGTCGGTGACACCAGGCCCAACAGCTTTGACGATACCCACACCCTCATGGCCCAGCACCTGGTCGGCCTTGAGGTAGTGCTCGTCCGTGCCGCAGAGACCGGAGTGGGTGGTCTCGATGAAGACCTCGCCGTGACCGAGCTCGCTGGTGGTCTGGGCGGGCACAATCTTGCCCTCAGAGGAGCCGCGGAAGACGTCGTAGGTGAAGGAGGTCATTTTGCACGAAAGGAATCAAGAATGCAGACAAATTTGGCTATGACAGTGTATCATCCCCAGAAGAGAAAAAGTGGCAGTCGGATTTATATAGAAGAATGGTTATCGGGAAGATGTGGGTCCAGCGGGCAACCTGGGCATCAAATCGGGGGTCTCGGTTTCGCAGGGGTTGCAAAAGGGTGGGGCAAGAACTCATCAGCAACTGGTTTCTTGTCTTTGATAAAGATTTTTTTTTTCTGATACAGTCAACTGTCCGTCCTCGGCGGAAGAACCAGTCGGGAGAAGTCTCCGAGAATGTGTCCGTCGGTGGGATTTGGATAAACTCTCCGCCATATGAACCCTCATAATTCCTGGTTATGTCTCTTCCGGAAACATTAGTCCATGATCGATCGCGGAGAGTTTTGGATGTTGAGTACATTTGTTGATGTCTTGTGGAGTGCGCACTTATCTACAGTACATACTGCACTACGTCAGAGATATGGAGGACAAGCACTATCTTAGTAATCTTAAGCTAAAGAATAGTGGCAGCCACGTTTCAACTGTAAGCAGCACTTAAGGTCAGCCACATCATATTTTTTTCCTTTCTTATTTTTTCTTATCTGTCTTGGCATTCAACGGCTTGCTGTGCCGCTCACCCGGCCCGATCTCATTAAGGGTTACAGGCCGAACAAATCCCGGGCTCGGTATCCCGCCGGAGGGCAAATTCTCGTTCCTCCGAAAACCTCTCTCTCGAACCCCGTCACGGGTCAGATCTTGAGAAGAATAACGGCTCATCATATGATTGGCGTCACCGCGGGATCTTAAGCCTAAAACTAGCGTGCAGGACTGTGGATCACTTCCACTGATCCTGCCGCTGGGAGTCTTCCAGAATCTTGGATGGTTCCGTTTCCAAGGCAACTTATGCGCTTGCCATGTTTCATGCTACCGGGGCCGAAGGTAGGCAGGCGGAGATCGATTTGCACAGGAGTAGATGTTTGCAAGGATGCATCAACATTTCGAACCGATGACATAACGCAGCCGGGTGTGATTTACATTATAAGAGACTTTCACCCACGGTGGCTTCCTATTAATTCAAGCTAAACCTGTGGCGAACGGAATGCAACACAAACATGATGTACTGTCTATGCGTTAGAGTATCACATCAAAGTCCCGTAACGAATCTTCATACAGTTTTTTCCAACTTCTTGATTATCTATACCCCGTTTAAGTATCCTCAATAGCCGCGTAGATGGCCTGTCTCTCTTTGCGAACACCTTCCATGCCGTAACAACACACCTGTAAGGACTAGGCACTGCAAGTATCCCTACAGGGAAAACAGAGTCACATGCACGCATTAACAGGATCAACAGGTCCGCAGCTGGCCTGGTTCGGGCCCTACATCTTGCAGGATTGCGGGTAATATTGGCCGAACGGCTATTATTTTGAATGAATCCTATTGTTCTTTCTCACAACAGCACCCTTCCATGCTTAACATCTTCAAGAACCCTATCTACCTAAACAATGTTACATTATTGCGTCGCTCCCGTTTCTCATTGATGAACGTGCCGTCCTTCTGCCTTCTTTCTACTGTCTGCACTATAACTCTGTCTACTCAGCTATATCTAGATACCCGACTACTCAATTGTAGATCTATTGCTTATGTACCTTGACTTAAATTAGTCTTTGATCTTTTGAATACCCAACTAGTACATCGTCACCTATAAATTGAAGAACATATCCTTTGGCCGGAAGTCCATGCCCGCTTGGGACTTAGGACAGTTGTAGATCCAGCTAAAACAAAAGCTATATGTAATCGAACAGAACGATAAATTTGCTCAATAATTTCCCATCAAAGCTCTCTTCATACGGTAGCAAATTAGCAAATGGTTCCCCCCCCTTTTTTTGGTGGCGATATATTGACCCATGCAAAGCCTTCCCCAAGCTTTCATTGCAATTCACGCCTATCATGCGTGAAAGCAAATGCACGTTTCTAAGTGCGCTCACAAAAACACCAGCATTGTAGCCATAACATTGCCTGTTCGACTGACGGGGAAAGAAAGATGAATATACCCAGCGCGGAGGGGGGGATCCACAGGACAGGCACGGCGCGGTACGAACCACCCGTATTCAATAAGGAGGCACAGTCATCTGCACCGGCTGAAACACAAACTTCTGCGCTGGACTGCCATCGGCCGGGGCGGGTTTGATGGTGGAGTCCGCAGCGGTCCAGACAAGTCCATCCGCAGGGTTGCAGACCCTATATGCCCCCGCACCAGCGTCCTCAAATGTGAAGGTTGTCGGCTGCTGAGCAACAGACGTGCACGCCGTGTCATCACAGCTGATATACGGATTGATATTGGTGAAGGCGTTCTTGATGGTGGCGCCGCCGTCGACGGGGTCGATGGCCCATACGTTGAGGTAGTCGTTGGCTTGGTAGAAGCGGAGGTCCCCGGTCGCATGCAGGGTGTCGGTGGTGCCTGCGGGCTGGATCTGGTAGTACGTTACGAGGGCGGCTGAGGCTGAGTTTATGAGAGTTGTGATGAGGCTGATGGGGATTTTCATTGTGTGTGTGAGCCTCTAGATGGGTGGGCTGATGAGCGTGAGATAATGGAATGACTTTTGTGCAGAGATCGTGCGGGTGTGGAGTGTAAAAGTCGGCTGTATTCAGCATGAACAAAGAAAAACATTGACGTATTTGTACTCAGACTAGAGTAGGACATACTAGCAGTGGCGAAGGACAACGCTCGAGTTCAGAGTAGGCGAAGTGACGTGAACGTACATGAGAATCACGAGCGTTGAGACACCAAGCAGAGAGAGGAAAAAGATGATCAGCTCTGCATGGTTGTGTAACATCACCTGCCCTGGTCTTACAATCACCAACGATTCATGTGAAAGAAAAGCATTGTTGTCTTGTCTTAGGCAAGGGATGTGATTTTGCATCAATGCCAAGAGGATATACAGCAGAAACCATGACATAATGTATGCTTGGTGCGAGATCATCACGCTTAGAGCAAGTTCACAGCACTACACCAATTGAAGGACATCTACTCCCTTTTGTCTGTTCCTCGGTTGAGGCCAGCAAATTTCTGAGCGTGTCTCTGTCACCCTCAAGCCCTAACCCAGTAGACCATCAGGAAATCACAATATTTCTCTTACTCTCAAACACCAGGCAGTCATGCCGGAAGAAGTTCTTCAAGAACCGCATTGCAAAAGGACGAACCGAGCAAAATAGACATTCGAAATCTGAAGTCTTATACCCGACTAGTGATACAACGAATCACACGAGAATCAGAGATACAATCCGGCAGAAATCACCATCAGCAGTCATTTAAGGTCAAGTCCTCCTTATCCCCCCCGGTGCAAGTGGATGAACCCTCAGAGTCTGGGTCGCGGAGACTATCCTCGTAGTCTGGATCCATCGAGCTATCCTCATACATCCGCGCCTCCCCGAAGATATTCCACAGGATTGATGTGATGGCGAAGTCCCTGGTTGAAGAAAAGAATTCCCAACGTTCGGTCGTGCGTTGGATCTGTAAACTGTCAGCGCGGGGAGAATACTCTGGTGCAGACCCTTCGACTCCGACCTCCTACCTTCCTTGTGGTGTCCAGACGGAGGAACGTCAAGGTACGGCTGTTCTCATCGTGGACAAGACCATAGACCGCGGCAAGCATGTCGCAGGCCTGCCAACGGGATTCTTGAACCATGACTAGACAGTTGAGCACGTCAGAAAAGGCTTTTTCTTTTGTCGCTCACCGCGGAAAGATCTAGCGGTCTGATTTAGGAAAGCACGTACGCATGTAAGCTATAGCCCGCGTCTCTGCCTGCTCTTCCGTCTTGACGGGATCGGCCTCGACCACCACCAGATGGATGCGAGCGATTTCCGGGTCGCGGTACCAGAGGGTGTAGTCCGCCCGACCAGCAAGAGTCATGTTATTGTGTTGCGCAAAGGTGTGCAGCAGGTCCGTGTTGTGCGCGAGATTCATCATGCCAGTCTTGAACCCCTGGACGGTGTTTACTGCGTGGGCAATCTGTAGAAGGATCCAACCGAGCGGGCTGTATTGATCGATGTTTGAGTGATCATAGGAGTATTCATTCATGATTTCAGAGACTTCGAGCTTGAAATCGGCTGTTATATTCATCATTAATTCCCATATCTCTTAGCTGGCCACGGGCCGCTCCTGGGAGAAATTATCAAATGCGATTCCTTTGGGGACTTACCTACCTGGCACTGGATGAACGTCAGTTGGAAGGGCCATCCAGTCATAATCATCATCGCAAACCACAATCCCGAAGCTGCGTTGCAGGTCGCGATCGGTGAGAGCAAGAAGAGAGATACATCCCGACTGTTCACGGTCTCGCTGTTCTTCAATCGGCCAAATCTGGTCATCGAGGACGAGCACCTCTCTGTGCTGCGTTTCAACGCATCCCAACACTTCCTTGAGACTCTGCAAGTGTGTGGTTGCACTTTGAATTTCTGAAGCGATCCTTTCGTTGATAGCGCTGCGTCTCCCGATCAACTCCTGCTGGTTCCGAGTCGCAGACACGACAGATTGTTGCTCCATACTCTCGCGGGACAGAGTCGGGACAAGAAAAGATCAGTAGTACTTGCGTCCTGCTATGTCATCTGTATCGAACGTGGGTGGAAAGGACGGTATACTCTAGGTGTATTTCTATTGTGTCGGAGAAGAATGCATTCAGTTATCGGCACATTCCAGGAGGAAAACGACTAAAACAGACGTGCCGGAGGAGAGAAAATGAACTCTTTATATGAGGGGCAGCAGTTAGGGAAATACGATCCGCATGTTGTCATCATGATAGCTTACGGACTCAAGGGGCCTGCGGGCTTCGCCGTGATGATGTAGGGCTTACCGAGCCAGAGCAATGCCACACAGCCATCCATTTGTCTTTCCATCCCACTCCGCCAAAAACCCGTCGTTCCTCCAACCATAAGCTACTATTCCGATCCACACCACATTCATCAGTTCCTGACTCGTGACACACATTCTACATCCGCCATGCCGTGGAGCATCCTCCCAAAGTCAGTAACAGCATGGCTGAATCGTTGGGACGAGAGATCTTGCGAAGACGTGGGAGACTTCCACGAGGCCCAGGAAGCCCGAGCCCGACTGTATTTCCAGGGTGCAGCGGGGCAGCTCGGCCACGTGGAAGCGCTGGTCCGCGACGACGTCGACTTGAACTTTGCAATCCAGCGCGAGGCGGCTCTCCAGCGCGAGCTCAAGACCCTCTTCGTATGGCTAATGATCTCCGGCGCCGCGGACGTCACCACCGCGGAGGAAATTTACTCTCGTATCCAGACCGTCGAAACCCAGCTGTCGGCGCTGGAAGAGATGATCTGGCGCTTGGAGCGCAGTACCCACGAGGTCCTGAGTCGGTTCGCTGGGAGCCGACTCGCATCGCTTTTGAGGGCTTGGGCGACCGCCGAGATCATATGCAGCGCCTCATGCTGGCCTATCGCTTCGGGCTGCGTTGGGCAAGGCGTTACAACAATGTAGGATGCAAGGATTGATTCCTTTGAGGGTGAAGGGAGGAAGAACTTGGTCTCTATTGCTGTGAGTGAAACGAGCTTTGAGAACAGTAGGAGATGTTTCGTGGCCTTGCGTTGGGCGCTTTCTTGCTCTGGTCATGGCGGGCATTACTATTGCTGGCTGATAAAGATTAATGTGGTGGTGTGTTTGAGGGGCTGCGGTTGACTTCCCGCTATATCGCTCTATCTGTGCCCTTAGTCCTTTAGTGCCTTCGCCGATCTTATCCTCTGGGAGTACTACTATTTCCATGACGTGATTGATCAACAGGGAGAAAATGATTTGCTGAGGAGAACGAATCCGAAGAAGATCCAGATGCGGTCAGGGTTACATGTGCTCACGTGCTTTATAGTTGATGGCTCAGTAGGCAGTTTGAGAACACATCATCATCATCATCATCATCATCATCATCTTCATCTTCTTCTTCTTCTTCTTCTTCTTCTTCTTCTTCTTCTTCTTCTTCTTCTTCTTCTGCTTCTTCTTCTTTTTCAATGCGATCCTCTTTGTTCGCGCCAATGTACAATGATGACAGAGATATAGTTCTAGCAATCTGTAGTTCATGAAACAGTGACCTTATTCAACACTAAGTCGAGAAGAGATGAATAGATGAGAGGTTAATCCCAGATTGAAGACCGGGAACAGGGTACGAGAATGAGCCGGTGGGATGGGTGATTATGTGATTGTATATACGAACGGAACAGACGCTGGAGCGCCGGCCTAAGAAACAGGATACTGGAATGGATTTTCTACTGCCCAAACAGTCACACTGTCTAATCGGTGCGACCACAGCGAACAACCTCCTACCAGCTTCGAGATAACACCTTGTTCAAGCAGCCACCAGTTGAAGATAATACGACACGATATCCACGACCTGCTCTTCGAACGAGCGGAACTTGTTCCCCAACACCGTCTCCGACGTGCTCGTGTCCAAAGGAATGGGAATCGACTGAATCTGCCCGTTGTTCGGCAGCAGGCCCGACTCGACCTCGTCTCTGAACCTGCGCGCGGTGATCTCAAGACTGTCCTGCCAATCGGTTCCCTCCACCCCTCCCGAGGAGAGGATGTAGCCCTGATTTCCCGGGACGGTGGGGTCGAGGCAGCGGACGTGCGCGTCGGCGACATCATCCACATGGACCGCAGAATTGGGGGTGCATCTGTCCTTGGCCCCGTAGGCCACCGGCCCCAGCACCTCCTGGTTGGATCCGCGCATCAGATCGGCCGGTGTGCGGGCAAGTTCATCCCGTCCGATCACGAACCCGGGGAACATATGGATCACGTCGAAAGACGGTCGGGTCGTCGCCAACCACTGCTCTGCCTCGTTCAATGCGGCCACTTTACTTGCCGCATAGGCTTCGAAGGCGGAGCTGTACTCGTACTCCGCGGGGTGAGTTGGCACGCGACTGTTGGCGTCGAACACCCTCCCGACGCCGCCACCAGAGACCACGAACGACCACGGCACGATCGCCGCGCCGGACGAGGTGATCACAACTCGTCGGACGGTGCCGGCCTTGTGTGCGGCCGTCAACAGTCCCAGGGTGCCGCTGACCGCCGGGTCAATGAAGTGCTCGACCAGGCGGGCACTGCTGGCAGTGTCTTGATCGAGGTTATTCAGCTGGGTTTGTTGCGGGATCGGCGAGGCCACGTGGATAGCATACTGCGCGCCTCGGATCGCCTGGTCGTAGGCCCCCTCAGCGGTCAGATCCGGCACCTGCACGAACGACAGCCGGTCGTCGCCGGGCTGAAGAGCCTGGATGGAGGGCGTGGCCAGGATCTGCCGGGCCTTGTCGGGGCTCCGCACCGCAGCCTGCACGCGGTAGCCGGCCTCGAGCGCCCGCACAAGCACGCGAAACCCGACGTGGCCGCTGCCTCCGGTGATGAAAACGAGTTCTCCGGTCATTATAGGTCTAATTTGATGTGCATTGAGTCTGGTGTCATGTTCCCGGCATTTCAGATGTGTCTCTCCTGGCGTGCATTGCGGGGATTTATAGATAGTGCGATTCGGTCTCCGTCATTGAATCTGTCGTCCGTAGTCAATATTTTTCTGTACCATAGATACTGAATCTCGAATACGATCACCCCCAGATTGGGTTGATACTTTTGATTTGCGGCCAGATTATCTGAACCAGGGGTGCGGGCGTTCGTAATTGGGGTTGATCTTGCGGGACGAGATTGGGACAGGCCGGAGATGGGAATTAATACGAGGCGCGGGATTCGACCACGAAACACAGGCAGCTTTTATTCAAGTAAGGCAGTTTTCTTTGTCTTCTCATCCTCTCCGAGAGTGCGTCCGGCAGCACGGCTTGAATCCTAATTTGTCGATGTCCCCGTCACCACTCCCGGCGGGTAGAAACTGGAGACATCTCACCGTCGATTGCACATCAGTGCTATATCTCAATAAACTCGGTACCTCTCAAAGTTCTACCACTACCACCGCGACACAAGAGACCGACTGAAGCTTTGACTGGGAGTGTCTTCAACTCTCCGATCAACGGCGGCGTCGAACTATAAATCCTCCAGATTCTGTCTGGCGGCCAGTTCCTACATGCTCGGCATTCTTTATATAATCACTGGGTTGTCAAATGATTCATGGGACATTGGGAGTTCCTTAGGCAGATTTCAATTGTATTACCAAAAGGGCAGATATATAGACAATTTGAATTCTCATGAAAATATGAAAACCAACCCTTCATGACATCTATCTTGAATGAACACGCACGCCCGAGACAGACCAAGTATCATAAACTTTCCCAATTTCACATCTCCTCAATCCGATTATACCGTTGTAGTTCAAGTACTACTTCGCAAATGCTTAGCTACCTAGCTTTAGGTTAATGTCGCATATTCTAAAAAAAAAATCTCCTGGTTACATTGACAACAGCGTAGAATCGCTTCCAAGAGAGACAATGCTCCAAATAAAGAATTGTAGCCTGAACAATACATGAGTCGGGTAGTACAGTTTCAATTTATGTAGGAAATGTAAAACAAAAGAGATTCGAGGACGTGACTAAGTAGTTTACAGGGACGATTCACTCCACCCGCACCTCCACCTCCATCACCTTCTGGATCTGCAGCTGACATCCTCCCCCCTCGCAGCCGGGGATCTCCCCCTGCTGCTCCCCAATCCGGCCCTTAGGCGGGGAGGACGCCATCACTGCTGCCGCGTGAGGAGCAGCGGGTCCGTCACCATGTCGCCCTCCGCTTGCTCTTCTCTCGTTACTCTCCAGCGAACTACTGTCCCCGCTACTGTGCTCGATCGTCGTCGTCACCATCACCGCGTTATCCCACGGCCTCTCCTGATAGCCCCGAGGGTGGTGGTTGCGATGGCCCAGCTCCAGGAACTCCCCGGCCTGGTCGTCCGTCTCGGAGGGCAGCATGCGGCTCTGGTTGCGCTGCGTGCGGCGGACCCCGCTCATCAGCCCGTACGAGCGCGAATGGTTGTTCAGCGTCTGGCTGCCCGAGACGCCCGCGGTGCGCTTGCGGCGGCGGGTCCGGTAGCTGGAGGAGAGGGTGGAGGCGAAGGCGTGGAAGTAGGGGCCGTAGGTTGGGATGCAGGCGATGATTACCTGATCGTTCCGTTAGTCACCACTAACTTCTTGTGGAGATTGAAACATAAGGGGGTAAGGGTTCCCGTAGGAACTAGGCAGGGCACGGTAGGAACCGGGTTCGGGCGAGCATACTCCCAGACTGATCTCCACGTCCGACCACAGGACAATCGGCTGGCTGTCCGTGTAGGTCTTGAGGTTCTTGATGGTGAAGATGCGGATGATTTGGATGATGGTGATGAAGAAGCCGAGGGCGAAGATACCGATTAGGGCTACCTGGTGTTTTGATCGGAGAGTCAGCGTCATGCGACCGACAGGGTTGCTTGTGGGACGGGGAACTCATGAACCTTCTGTGTATGGCGGAGTTGTAAGGTCCAGAGGACAGGGAGGGGGAGAGCGATGATCACGATATCGAAGCCGAGGCTTGTTCCTGTAGGATAGGGAGCTGGTTATGGACTATGTTCTGGGGAGGGGGAGCGGGAAGTTCTGTACCGGCCAAGGCTGTTGTTTCTGTCAGTTTCCTAATCCTCATTGTGTTAAAGTTATGGGTCTTGCCTACCGTAGTATGAAGCTACCGTGTCAATGCAGGTTCCAGGAATACTCGAGTCCCATTGCTTTGCGACCTAATCCCTTGTCAGAGGAGGACTACCAGACGGATAGGAAGGTTTTTGGTGTGGCACTGACCGGCTGACAGGCCAGAGTCAAGAGGAGTGTAAAAGCCAGCTGGTTGCATGCCACCGCGCCGGTGACGGCGATGATGACCCATCGGTATGCGGCCACAAACCCTCCAATCCGGAGGTAGGAGGTCAAGAGCGAGACCTTGAAGAAGAGGAGCGCAAGGATGTATAATGGACCGCCAGCGTATTGGATCTGAGGCAGTCAGTCTGTCACTGTTACGAATTACCACCTGGTCACGGCAGGAAGAAAGTACAAACCTTACTGAACATCACCACATTGGCATCCGGAAAAGATGCCGCGTCCAGTCCAAGACCATACCGTGTCTCTAAGCAGTGGAATTGACTGTCAGTTCTCATCAAGCAAGCTTTACATCCGGGTGAAGAAGAAAAACGTACGAGCCACCGCAACCCCGGCATAGCCTAACCCCAACAACGCACTGCAAATCGCCGCATAGTCATCGAGCCAGAGGTCGCGTTTGGTGTGCAACCGGATG
The DNA here is from genome assembly GCF_003184825.1 of Aspergillus fijiensis CBS 313.89. Taxonomy (NCBI): domain Eukaryota; kingdom Fungi; phylum Ascomycota; class Eurotiomycetes; order Eurotiales; family Aspergillaceae; genus Aspergillus; species Aspergillus fijiensis. The sequence continues at coordinate 255,854 of NW_024468998.1, read as the reverse complement.
TGAAGCCGTAGCAGCACGGCCAGCAGGGCACTGATGCTGAAGGTCAAGCAGATCGCGATGACCCGGGCAACGTGGCTGTGGGGATCCGGGTGGGCGAGGTTATGGACCCAGGGCATGGCATTCCTGTTAATGGGGCAGACAGGGGTGGTGAAGAACTCAACGACCAGGATCTTGTAGATAGTGCAATGCACATCGATCTCACCAGAGAAACATCATGCAAGGTGGGAAGACCCGAACCCGGGGGAACAATCACCTTAATTTTTTTTTCCTTCTCTTTTTTTCCTTGTGTTCATGTTGCTTGAAGATTTCTCGGTTCCTTCAGCCTAGCAATCGGCACAATCGGACTCCCCCCTCCCTGTCTAGTGAATCAATTAATATGCACGAAGTCAAATCCAAGACATCGGCTGCATTGGCAGCGCACTATTTCCGAGGCGATTTACGCCATCGTGCATTCGAGTGAGACTAAGGCAGTACTAACGCCGCGACTAACGTGCGCCGTTGTGGGGCACCAGCACGGGGGAACCGGACCGCGCATCGCTGCAGCGGGGGCACTGTCCAGTCGGTCAATAAACGTGGAGACTAACAGCTTAAGCGAGATGGTTCGAGATTGAATGTAGATTAACTGTTTGGCTTTAACAAGGATAGTTGGGATAGTCTAGGCAACCAGCCGAGTTTTCCGACGATGAACAAAAATTGACAAGAAGGCAATGGCCTGATAGCAATCATACTCCTAGCCCTAGCTCAAGCATACCCAATCTGCTGCATAAGTTACGAACGGAGTAGATGTAGGAACAGGTCAGGGGGTGTCCCACTTGGTGTCATGTTCAACAGCCAAGCCTCGGGAATGTCGGCATATAAATTGGCCTTGTCCTCCCCCCCTGTCGCTCACTGGAAGATCGTCTCCAAACAGAGCCAGGTCATCTACCAATCATCATGCCCTCCGCCACTTTCTGGACCAGCTTGCTGGCCCTCACGGCCGCCGCCACGGCGAGCCCCCGCAGTCCCAGGAGCACCAGCAATTCCACCAGCTGCCGCTGCTTCCCTGGCGATGCTTGCTGGCCTTCCACCAGTGAATGGGCCAAGTTGAACCAGACGGTGGACGGCCGTCTGATCAAGACCATTCCCCTCGGCAAGCCCTGCCACGCGCCCAACTACGATGCCGCCGTGTGCGACGTCCTCAAGGAGGAATGGACGGAGCCTGAGCTCCAGTAAGCCCACTGCCACTTTGACTTCAGCCCCTTGCGTCCCTCATCGGCTCCCCCTTACTGATCCGTGCGACGCGACCCACAGTTACCAATCCAGCAGCTCGATCATGGCCCCATGGTTCACCAACGGCACCTGCGACCCGTTCCACCCGGTCTCCAAGCCGTGCACGATGGGCAACTACATCGATTACGCGGTGAACGTCTCGACGCCGGCCCATATCTCGGCCACGTTGAAGTTCGCCCACGAGCACAACATCCGCCTGGTGATCCGCAACACGGGCCACGACTACAACGGCAAGTCCACCGGTGCCGGCGGGCTGGGCGTGTGGACGCACAACCTGAAGTCGCGGACGCTGGTGGACTACAACTCGACCCACTACACCGGACCGGCTGTGCGGCTGGGGTCGGGTGTCCAGGGCTTCGAGGCGTACGAGTTTGCCGATGAGCACGGCTACCAGGTCGTGGGCGGCGAGTGCTCGTCCGTGGGCATCGCGGGCGGCTACTCGCAGGGTGGCGGCCACTCGGCGCTGTCCTCCAAGTACGGCATGGCGGCGGACCAGGTGCTGGCCTGGGAGGTGGTCACGGGCGCCGGGGAGTTCGTGACGGCAACGCGCGACAACGAGTACAAGGACCTGTACTGGGCGCTGAGCGGCGGCGGCGGTGGCACGTACGGCGTGGTCGTGGCCATGACCTCCAAGCTGCACGCCTCGACCCCGACCTCGGGGCTGAACCTGACCTTCACCAACGAGGGGATCTCCCAGGACACCTTCTTCGAGGCGGTGACTCTCTACCACACGCTGCTGCCCAGCATCGTCGACGCCGGCGTCATGAGCATCTGGTACTTCACCAACACGACCTTCTACATCTCCCCGCTGACGGGACCGGGCGTCCCCGTCGCCACGCTGCGGGCGCTGGTCGAACCCTTCGAAGCCGGCCTCACCAACCTGGGAATCGAGTACACGCTCACCGCGAAGGAGTTCGACACCTACCTGGAGCAGTTCAACACGATGGAAGCGGAGATCGCGGTGGGCAAGGCGCAGTACGGCGGGTGGCTGATCCCGCGCGACGTGGTCGTGCACAACACCACCGCCCTCACCGAGGCCTACCGCGCCATCGTCGAGGACGGGGCCACCTTCATCGGGGTCGGGCTGAACGTCAACCGCAGCGTGGCCGGCGACGTCGACAACGCGGTCCTGCCCGCCTGGCGCGAGGCCCTGATCGACACCACCCTGACCACCCCCTGGGAGTGGGACGCGCGCGCCGCCATGGTCGCCGAGCAGGACAAGATGACCAAGGACTACATCCCGCGGCTGCAGGCCCTGGCCCCCAACTCTGGCGCCTACATGAATGAGGGCAACTTCCAGCAGCCCAACTGGCAGAAGGCCTTCTACGGCGTCAACTATGACCGTCTGCTGCAGATCAAGGACAAGTACGACCCCTACGGCTTGTTCTACGCGCGCACCGCCGTCGGTGCGGACGCCTGGTCCGAGTCCGCGGATGGGCGGTTGTGTCGGGCTTAGTGGAGTGCAGGTACTGTCTGTGAGGCTCGACGTGAGATCTCGGGCCAGTTGTATTTCTAGATAGAATAATAGAATCAAAACGTTTCTTGTTTTGAACTGCGGACGACAATCAACGACGTACTAAACATTAATTATGATCCTTAATCCTTACACCAATGGAATTGCAAGCTATAGAGCAAGATTTAGCGAGAGGGGGGTGGTCAGTCTCATGAATACTAACTGTAGACAGCCGTTGCTTCAACTTAAACAGAACAATTACAGCTGTCTCTTGACTCATAGAGGGATCAATAACACTATCATTACAATAGCATGAGACAGGATACATGGCACTTGTAACTCAGAAGATACACTACATAAACCGGGCATCAACTACGACTAGCACATACGACCAAAGGCTGTGGAAGATAGGGTTTCCCCTCCGCTCAGCCGTCCTCAAGCCACACTGATAAAAGTGGCCAGAAGATCAATGAGCCCCGAGCGTGTTGCTGTTTTATGGGTGACAGGCGCTAAATTATGGGTGAGCATAGGTGAGATGGGTGAGAATTCGGTGAGAATTTGGTGAGAATATCACCTACCGGCGTGGGTGGGGGTGAGAAAGAGTGAGCTACAGAATGCTAAGTTTTCTTCATCCTTGATATAAAAAGAAAGGGCTTCTACAAATTCTTTTTGTTGTTCTATAGTCCCCGACTTCACTTTTCTTCACGTAACCACGACTGTGTCTATGGAAACGTGGCCAAGCCAAGCAGGGTAGCCGGGTATGATCGTCTCAGGAAATCCGACAACAGCGGCTTCCTGTGTCCCTGCTTCGCGAATCCACTGACAGACAAGCTTTGTAGAGTCCGCCTTATGTAGGAAGCAGGGTGCGATCTGTGCGGCGGCGAGCCTATTCTTAGATCGTCGATTTGTCGCTGTGGTTGGCTCAACTGGTATTATGAATCATGGTGGCTTAATCGGCGCGAATTCCGACGAAAGAAATTGTTGCAGAGTCCTTGATAAGCATTGCTGCAAAAGATCTAGATAATCCCTTTCCGTATGGGCAGGAAGCGCTGTTAAAGATCTAGGTGGTGGCTCTTGTTGCCTCATTGATCAAGAACTACTAAGTTCCAGCCATGTAGCCGCGCTTGTCCCAACCAGGGTGCACTTACCACCAAAGATACCTTTAATCAAGCTATCCTTCTGCCAGTAAGTGCAGAATTGTGGACTGCGGGTTAGGGTTTTGTTGGCTTTGTTAAGCTCGGACAGGACTCAACTGCAGCCTTGCTAAGTAAACACAACCAATGCAACACCGCACAAGACTCGGCACGTATAATCTTCATTTTATTTAGCTGTGAGATTGATTTGGCTACTGCTTAGTATAGTCTCAGTAGCATAACATGCATTCTGGTTCTATGAAAAGAACACTTCTCTGGTGGGTATTCTGTCCGCATGACTATTGGTTGGTGTACCTTGCAAATATGAACGTGATAATATAATTTCGAATTAGTCACGAATTGATGTACTATAAGTTTCGATAACATCCAGTATTGTTCATTTTGATGTTTCGAATTTGTTGCTAGTTCAATCGAAATGCATTGCTCTCCAAGCATGAAGTTTGGTTTTTTAGCCACCTTATTGTGGGCTACAAGGGTACCAGACGGCAAGCCCTCCTCTCTGACTTTTTACCCTTTAAACACGAATTGGATCTATCCTGTTTTATAAAGTGCCACATGAATCAGAAATAACGCTTCAAGGGCGCCATAGATGTGTGTAGGTACAAGGAATAGCCTCGAAAGTTGCCGCATACGTTCAACGTGCCGCTGGTAAGCCGAAAGACAACCTTAAGTCTCCGCAAACTTTGACCTCAATCTCAATCTGGCCCCGTACACATAAAGTGCGGACACCCCTACGATCCCTCCACAAGAAAGATCACCCAAGAGTGAAACACCTCCAGCAATCCCAAGCCGGTCGAAGAGCGGCCGAGCATAGATTACCACGCCAGCAGCCCAAGCCGATCGGAAGAAGTCATTGGCCGCGAAAAGGCTTGCCGCATACCGAGGATAAGACAGCGGAAGATACGTGAAAATCCCTGTTCGGTCTTAGTAGGACGCGCCGAATGACGGGCATATTGCGATAGTGTACCTACCTTGGAAGAGGATAAAGCCACCTGTGCTGAACAGTGCGACGCCAGCCATGGAAACAACCCAGTGGATACTTTGTCGGCTTGACCAGGCAAATAGGAATAGCCCTATTGGTTGTAGAAACGAGGCGAATATTGCCGGGATGAGACACTGCTCTGGGGGACTAAGTCCGTTCTTCTTGACTCGAGGTTCCTTCGCCCGGCGTTAGTCCTTGTCGCTTGAGATCGATGTACCTTCAGCTGAGATCAGAAAATGAGAATAGGGAGTTACCCAATGCCAGTGAACGTAAATCAAATAAATTAAAGTCCCGGCTAAACACGCAACAACGATCGATAAAAAGGCGGTACCCGTCAGGCCGAGATCGAATGCATACATATCTGTATAGACAAGCGGAAAAGCCTCAAAGAAGCTGTAGTAGACACCGTAGCTATAGGAGCTATAGAGATTGGTGAAAAACACGGCGGGATCCAATATCGTGATTTGTAGGGGCCGGATCAAAGCGTGCGCGACAATATGGGGTGGGGATAGACTAGCTTCATCGATTTCGGACTGAGAGACATATCGCTGGTCTTTGAACACCTTGCGGACTCGTTGGGCCCGACGTAACAGAACAGTGGAGGCAGATGTCTCCAAAGGCGACAAACATGACCACAAATGTAAGGAGAGCCATCCATAAGATCTCCCACAAGGGCAAGCGCCAATCGCCGCGGGCAGCAACTGCAAAGCCAGAGATGATAGGACCTAATGCAGGCGCGCAGAATGTAGCGCCTACCCACGCCGTGTAACCATAAGGCATTTTCGACCACGAGTAAAATATCCTGGAGTGTCGCGCCCCCCGTGGCGAGACATGGGGAACCCAAAAAGCCTGTTAGAAATCGCAAGACAAGGAAAGCAGGAAAGCTCCGGGTGAGAGCAGTCGGCACAGCCATCAGGACATAGAGAAATAAAGTGATCATGTAGGGCGCGTTCCTTCCAATTCGGGGGATTTCAGATATTGGCGAAAAGATGAGAGGACCAATGCCGTACCCAAGTATATAGAGCGAGAGGCCCAGGGTGGAGAGTGTATGGTCAAGATTGTACTCCTCCATCACGCCGTCCACGCTTGGTGTGTAAATGGCAGAGGCGCAATACACCGTAAACGTATACAGCCATAGCACGGCTGTCACGATGGACTTTTTGAAGGAACTCCAGTTCTGAGGATTGTCGACATCCTTCTCATCGTACCAATCCACAAGAAATATGTCCTTTCCATCCGACCGCCGCCCTTCATTGACAGGGCCACCTTGAGGTGTAAGCGGCTGCGAGTGTGGCCGTTCGTACTTGCTTCCAGGACCTGGCACCAGCCCTTGATGCTCACTTTGGGATCTAGGTACATGTACCAGACCACTGGATACGGAGACTTTCTCCTCGGTACACGGATGCGCGAAGCCCGCTCGCTCTTCGGGATACAAGAAGCATCGCTTGCCAGTAGCAAAACGGACAATCTGTCCCAGCGAGCTATCGCGAAGCAGATCCATCCCACACCTAAGCCAAGGGAATCGCGCGCGGAAGAATAATCACCGAAAGGCTTGCGGAATGGATGCACTTTAAGTAAATTTGAGACCTCCAGAAGTCTTCCATGGACGCCACTGGACTTCGTTGTAGATGCGGGTGAGATTCGGACAAGCCGCCCAAGCCCCAAAATGGGCCACCTGAAGTCTTCTTCAAGATACTACTATGTACCATGCAGTTGTTCCACTTCCTGGAAGGCAATGGTTCCATCGGGCGAGACTCGGGCGAGTTTCAAAACGGATACGTAATCAAGAATGCCGCCTCGTTGGTACATGTACATAAGGTAACTACCTAGTAGTTATCGTGCACGACCATCTTCAAACCGTCTAACGGGTCAGTCTCGGGTGAGCCATGAATTACCTATTAACTACGGAGTAGTAACAAACTTAGTTTATACCTACATATCTGCGGCCATGGCGACACGTCCCGAGAGGGTCCGCAGGACACAAAGAGCTCCGAAAAGCTGTTTTTTCTGCTCCCGACGCAAGCCCAAATGCGATAAATCGATTCCTTGCCGGCCCTGCCGATCGCGAGGACAGGCTAATGAATGCTTTGTTGAAACAGTAGAGGTGAAAGGGCAGGTAGTGACGTAAGTTTCCTTCCGACGTAGACTTGGAAGTTAAGTTAGTTGCACGCTGACGACTCAATTAAGATCTGATCAAACGCCAACTACTCAGCCCAGCTACTCAGAATGATTAGACGAAAATGCCCGTCTCCGATCGCTTGCACTGCAGGGGTCATCTAAGATCGCTCGTCCCATTTCCTCATTGGCTTTGATAGACCAGGAAGAGCAGGAGCTCTATCTTTGCCTCCGAACCCATTATCGGCCTGCGGGCATTGCAAGTGCGTCGGAGGTCATCTACCCATCCGATTAATGTTGTTGTATTCTCTTCTCCCAGGCTGCAAAGTGGGCCTGGCTTCACTCGGCCGTCTCTCCCGCCACTCTCGAGCAACAAGGGCTTCGAGATAAACCAAACCAATTATGCAGAGAATCGCCAACTACCTCGGACGCGTCGTGGTTAGCTCTGTATTTCAGCCATCTTACTGTTCGCAATCCTGACCTGGTTCTGCATGGAGTTTTGTGCTAATGATTCCCTGACAGATAGGGATCGCATATGCAGATGAGATATCTCTTGGGGAATGTGATATCTCTAAAGATTTGTAGATCTTCTCTGCTCTGGATGAACCCGCCTTACCTTTTTTTCCATGACAGAGAGGGTTGCTTTCTTACGAGAAAATTGGTACGACGCTGCTTTGTATTTCCTCCACCAAGCGGACTTTCTCCGTCTATTGGATGTCCGAAACATCCAGACAATCTCAATTCTTGGAACCGTGTTCTCAAACTTTGGTGACCTGAATTTGTACTACAATCTGCTGGGATGTGCAGTCCGGATTGGTGAAAGCCTCGGGATCAATAATGACTACACCCATCGTACAGGGATTCTCCCGGATCTTGAATCTCAGCGGTCTCTATGGTGGTCTCTGGTCATTCTGGACTGGCTAAACATTCCATTAGGCCAACCTTGCATTCGTGAAAACGATTTCCTGGTCGAGATGCCTTTGATTTCTGAAACACAGTCCAATTGGGACTCCACCAACTACCAAGCCAACATGTGCAAAGTGGCTCTGGTGCTGTATAGGTTCCAAACAGCCATCTGCGCCTCAATGGACTGGGAAACTGTCGAAAATGCGGTCATCGTGGCTGATGAGAAGCTCGTTAATCTGAAGGCAGAACTGAGCTCGTGTACTGAGTCAGGGGGCCTCGAGAACACATACGTGGGTACAGATACGTCAGACGCCTCCGGTTGTATTGGCTCTATCCAGCGACGAAGTCTGCTGCTGATACTGTTTTACTACCGCATCCTGATCAACCGCACACTTATCCACCAGACACCATCGACGAGAGCGAAGAAAGTTTCGTTTTCAAGATGCTCCGAGTCCGCTCATAATATACTCCATTTATGCACAGATTTGGCTACTAAGGGCCATTTGATGGCTTCGTGGTACGGGCGTCTGGATTCCATTCCTCTTAGTCCATTTCATCTGACTGTATGTAGGTCAATGTTGTTACCTCTATACTCGGCAGCGAATGTTTTGGCCGTATACGGGTCTCGGTGTCGTTGTGAACCAGGCCATGATCACATGGCGGATGTTGCCGCTGCCGTTCAGATATTTGACTCTTTGTCGCACAAAAGTGCTTTTGGTGAGTATGCTGCTAGAAGGTTGAAGGAGATCATCAACAATGCAGCTCCAGTGTAGTTAAGGTCAGTTTATGCCTTTTCAACACTATGATATCAGATATTGAAGTTTTGCATAAGTCTCGTGACTAGCACATACGACCACAGGGTGTGGAAAACAGGGCTTCCCGTCCGCTCAGCCGTACTTAAGCCACACGCCGGGAGGTTAGTAGTTGGGTGGGTGACCACCAGCGAATCCCTTCTGTTGTATGTTTTTTTTTCCCCTACTTGCTATACTCGACCTCTCTCGGTGTTTAACATGCATACATGCGTGCAGGGCTATTGAGCCGCTCTTTTGTTTGAAGGCGGCTCAAATTGCTTGCCACTTCCTAACACGCGATGCAACGGGCCCTGGCATTATCGATCACCAATTTCTGTAGTCCATCCTGGTCCTTAGGCGAAAAAATGGAATCGTAGGTATCTAAAACTGCTCATAGATATCATGATGGTAGGGAACGACGAAAGACGGATAGCTGTACTGTCTGTAGAAAGTAAATGAGAAGAAGAAGGAAAACAAAACAGGCTTCTCTGTTGTATGCACAGATTGAAGTCCGACCGGAAGAAAGTGAGTTTTGCTGTAATAGAAGATGGTAACTGCCCCTGACGCCAGTGTATGATAAAGATGCATGAAAAAAAAAGGGATAAAACCTCCCGAAGCGCAACCACCCTTATAGACCCGATTGGAAAGAATTGTAGTCTGCTCTTTCTAGTGGGAGACAAAAGTCAAATGCGAACCCTAACTTGGTTCGGAATATTGAAGAACGCCCCGTCATGACGTCTTAATGTAACACACCATAATCAATATATGCCCGGCATGATCTCACAGAGCCATGCCTTGCAAGCTAAGAAGAAAAAAAAAAGGAAGAGAAGAAAAGGAACGAAAGAATCGTCAACACTTTATACATCATTTTTTAACCCGGGTGCGGTCTGTCGTTTAGTAGTATCGTAAGATCATAGGCCGTGCACAGGCACAGACAGTCCCCTCGCATCAGGTCGTGAACATCAGCCTCAAGCGACTGGACCGCTTCGTCTTCTCCTTGGGCTTCTTGGCCTCCGATTTGGGCGAGGTGTGATGCGACGAAGGCGCTTTCGAGCCGACATACGACTCCGCGGGCCGGTGGTCGGCGCGCGATCTGCCGCTGCTGCCGCCGTGGTGGTGCGACCGCGACCGCCGCGACCGCCGCGAGGAGGCCATCGAGCGCTCCTCGTCGTCGTCGAACTTGAAGCGCGGGTCACGCGTCATCCGCGCCGTCGTGACATCAATGCCCGACATCATGGCGGCGGTCGGGGTGATGAACTCGCCATCCACCGAAGTGCCGGCGCTCTCGGCCTCGGCGTCGGCCACCCCGCGGCGCCACATCTCGACGCTGCTCAGGCAGTCCGTGTTGAGTTCCATCATGTCCTCCATGCTGGGGTCGTCCATTGCCCCGTCGCGGGGATATTGCTGTGGGTATGGTGGTTGCTGTGGGGCTGCTTCGATGACCGGAGTTTTCGATGCTGATTGGATCTGCTTGATGATCTTGTAGCCGCCGAACATGACGATCGTCACTCCCAGCCCCACCCCGGCCGCGATGAGGAACTGCGGGCTCGCGAGGAGCGCGAACACGCTGGGTGCGGCGGCTTTGAGCGCCCCGAGCGCCGAGGGCGCCAGCTTGGTGACCAGATTGCTGATCTCGGCCAGCGTAAGCGCGACAGCCGCCATGGAGTCCGGGTTCTTCTGCAGGTGGGCGATGGTCGCAGTGGCCGTGTGCTGCATGCAGTCGGCCTCCTCGAGGAGCCACTGCGCGCGGGTGACGAGACCGTTCAATTCGGGGTCCTCGATGCGTTGGAGTTGGCCATGTTGGTGTGGGACCAGCTCGCCCTGGCGGGGCTGCTGCTGCTGCTGCTGTTCCAGTGCGGAAGGGTGAAACTCGCCGTAGGCCAGATCCATATCCACATGGGAGGGGTGGTCGGACCGGGAGCGGATCGGAACCGGCCGTTCCATCTCCCGCACGCCCACATCGTGGTGTGTGTGTCGTCGCACCATTTCTCGGGGCTGGTCGTAGTAGTCGTCGGCTTCGTAGTCTTCCTCGTACAGGGACCCACCGCGAGGGTGATGGCTGCGACTGCGGCCCGAGTAGTGTCGCGAATGACTCCGCCGTGATGATGCAACGGACGGCGCCGCGTCGTACTGATAGTGTTGGTCACCCCCGTCAATGTGGTAGTTCTGTAACGCCTTCAGGGCTTCCCTCTCCGCGATCTTGGCATTCCGCTCGGACTGCACTTGGGCTTTGCGTTCCCGATAGGCATTCTTGGCTTGGCTGAATACCCCGAAGAGGTGTTTACTCTGTGACCCCGCAGGGGAAGAGGTCAGTCCCTTATCGCGATTGATTGTGGAGAAGCAAGCGCAGACGTACCGTGCTAACCACCTTCCCGGACTTATCAATCACCGCGATGGTCTCGCCCAACGGCGCCATGGTTGGGAGGGTGCTTCAACTCCGGGACTTTTGTGTCAAGTTGAATGGGTTTCCAGTACGACTGGATTGAGTCGATGAAGAAGCAACTTCCAGTTCGACATTCAATTCTGGTCCAAATCTCCAACTTTTAAGGATGGGGGGAAATTCCGGCAAAAAGGGGCGGGGAAATGGACGTCAGACGAGCGGTGTAGCGCAAGACTAGTTGATAGTGTCTTGATAGTTGGGATCCTCAGTGGGGGGGGGGATTTCTTTGGCCCCGATCTTGGCTTGGATTGTGGGTATCACTGAGGGCACTGAGCTGGGTTAGGGTGAGGTAGGAGTGGTGTCGGGTTTGATTATATGGTAGCAGGAATAGTTGCTAGGTAGTGGTGAATGGCGAGGTATACCTCCGATGGCAAAACATCAACAAAGACAGCTGAATCTGCACAGGCCAGTCCAGCTGGTGTGAGGGGGGATGGGATGATGATCACGAGCAACGGCAAAGCCCTCGCAGACCCGATAAGCGGCGGCAAGCGGCGGGATCGAAATGCAGTCTAAGGCGCTAGGAGGTAGGACGGAGCAAACGGGAAATCCACGCCACCCAAACGAGTTATTTCGCGACCGATAGGGACCGATAGGCAGAGCAAAGCAGAGATACTCAAGGCAACCATATAGGAGAATTGAACAGGATTACAGAAAAGTGAATCCGAGGGGGCTGGGACGGAATTTAAAATCATAGGACGCAATGACCCCAAGCGGCGCCTAGGGGATGGGCATAAAGCAACGAACGGGAGCAGCGATCACCGCATCCCTCCACCCGGCGGTTGGGTGTCGATGAAGCCAAGAGCAAGGCAGCAGGCGGGTTGCAAAATAGGCTTGAGTGGCTGCATGGATCGCTGGGGGGAGAGTGTTGTCGGTGTTGTCACTGCCTAAGGTTGACTGACGTGTGGATGGAGAAAATCAGGGCCATGTCATCCGGAGTGTCAGTGCTGTGGCTCCATCCGAGGTTAATTGTACCGGTACCTGACGTGGAGGGGAGTTTGCTGTCTGCCCGAAGTACCACGTTGTACTGGACTATTCAAAGTGTACTGACGTCTGGACATGGTGGATGGATTGTGACCGATGGGTGAGATCAATGGATTATGGATTCAACAAGTGTATCCTGAACAACCTGCTTCTCTACTCAACTCCACTGTTACTGCTTTCTCGATGCTGAGAAATTCCCTGTTCCATGATGGAGAAGCTGGGAAGTGATGCGACCGGACTAGGGAGGGCTAAGAGCGCTAGACAGGGACTAGAAGGAAGAATTTCGTCGCCTTGCGAACCCCTCTTCTAGCTTCCTGCCTGAGGGCCAAGTCAGAATGGCGGTGATGCACTGGCCGCCCATTGGTCCGCTCACCCACCGCCACAGTGGCTGAGATCAACCCGTGGCAGTGTCAGCTTCTGCACGGTTGGCCTGTCGGCATCGCCGCACCTGCGCTTCTATGCAGTGGTAGATCCTGGCAGGCTACTATAGCAATTGCCTACCAAGGTGCGAGGACGTGGAGTGTAATTTTAATCAACGCTGGGAAGTGACTGAGCGCAGAAGGATATATATCTGTACTGTCGCTAACTTGGCATAGACCAAAAGCAAAAGTTAGAGGAGGGCACCGTCGCCGGGTTGCGCAAGAATGAAAAGGAACGAATCGCGCGGAAGAATTTCCTGACCCCACTGGAAACTGGAAGGCATTTCACCGCCTCCCTAAGATAGATTTACTGCCATGCTGCCTGAGGCCTATAATGTCGATGAGGCTGGCGGCGCAGTCCCGACCACCGGGGGTCTTCACACCAAGCCCCTCTTCACTTTCGCTGCAATCGGTGCTCTTATCCTACTTCTACATAATCGTGGTGACGAGATGGTGGTATTATGATGAGTGGCTGCGCTGGACCCGAAGTTGTTGGAGAACCCGTGTCGTCATGGGTCTCTACCCCTGGAAGACATATATGTTGATCGAGGACACTATCATCTAACAGGTCAACTTAAAAAACAAGCCAAAAGACAACTTCCAAACATATACGGAACGAATAAGTAACTAAGCGCACACAAGTATATCAACATGATGCTGAAATGAGTATTGATATCCTCCTAGCTGTAGCAGAAAGATAGTACAGTACAACAGCCAAAGCGCACCGCGGGAGCCGGCGACACTCGCCCGGGGACATACAGTACAGCCCCGGCGTCGCAAGAATCACACTTCGAAGCTGTTTTTTTCCTTACCGCCTTCCTGGACAAGACTTACTGCCACCCGCTCTCTTGGGGGGCCTTGGGCAGCAATGATCATTCGCATGTAGTAGGTATTAATAATGTCAGCAAGCCTGGGGAAGTTCCCACCACTGTACGATCACCTGGAATTGTTCGTCATCTACGGAGTACTTAGTAGCTCGTGGGTTTGTAACGAACCCCCCTCTCACTTTTTGATTTCTATGTGATGCTCCCGCCCCTCCCTGGGAGGTGATCGTGGGTGATCAGCCCGCCCACTCAGATCCCCGACCAGCGAAGGGAACCGATGTCCGATCGGAAATATTGCGATCAGATAAGAAAGGTGTCAGAAGGAGCGCATCATTACTATTTATATAAATCGAATCCAAGACACCATCCTCAACCCAATTCGGGACCACACGACGGATCACACAGTAACACAAGTCATACCATTAAATAAATCAACACTGCACAATTTTAAAGCACATATTAACCACATATAGTGAAAACCCACGTCCTCTAATCCCGATACTCATCCCCCTGCCCAGTCTGCCCACTCCCGTCCGCCTGGGCCTCGGGCTTCTTCACAAACTTGAGGTCCGACAACCCGTAGAGCGCGATCGACCCCATGCCCAGGAAAGCGCTCAACACCGTGAACACCATGGAGACGATACCACGGGTCGTGAAGCCGTCCGGAATCCAACCCGGCTGCTTGTTCTGGCCCTTGAGATCGAGGTAATCCTCCGTGTTGGCGGCCGCGTTGCCCACATAGGGAACCCCCGAGGCGTTGCAGGCGGCGTAATGGTCCTCGGGGATGGTCAGCCTCTCCTGGAGGAGGAGAGGCGCCTCGACGAAGGTCATGGCCAGGCCCTGCATCAGATGCCAGTCGATGTGGCAGTGGAAGAACCAGACGCCGGGGTTGTCGGCGCGGAAGCGCAGCACGACGTAGCCCTCGGGCGGGACGACGACGACGTCGCGGCGGGGCGGGTAGGCCGGGTAGGCGGAGTGGTTGCTGGCGTCGAACGGCTGCGGGATGCCGGCGTCGGCGAACTCGAAGAAGTCCGGGCCGTAGGACGGGTACCGGTCGATGACCTGGAAGTTGTGGCCGTGCAGGTGGAAGGGGTGCGAGCCCGTGTCGTTGTTGTTCAGGATGATCTCGACGATGTCGTTGTGGTCCAGCACGTAGGTGTGCGTGTAGTCGCCGTAGACGGTGGGGTCGGTGGCCAGCTCGCCCGCGGACATGACGGTGTACAGCGTCGGGACTTTGGGGGCGGTGTAGCTGATCTCGTTGAGGAAGGCGTAGCCCTCGCCGTTGTTGAGGTTGTCCATGACCACCGCCACGTTGATCAAGACGGTCGGGTTCTCCAGCAGCGCCATGTGGTCGTAGGGCACGAGCGTCGCGTCGTCGAAGGGGTTGAGGTCCGACGACTCGGCCACTGTGATGTTGGCTTGCGGGTGTGTGGCGGAGGAGTCGTATTCGAGCCAATTGGTGTTGTTGAGCTGCAGGTCCGGCGTGATGGTGTCCAGCAGCGTGGAATCCACCACCGTGACGATGGCGTAGTTCTTGGTGGCCGTGTCCTTGGTGGTGAGCAGCACGCTGTATCGCTGTCCCACGCCAAGGTAGAGCATGTCCGCTTCCGTGGGTTCCGTGTAGACGCCATCAATCTCCACAATCTTGAAGGTATGGTCCTCAATATAGAAATACTGGGCGGTGAAGGCTGCAATATTGACCAGTCGGAGCAGGTATGTCGTGTTGGGCTTCACGGACAGGCTCAGATCCTGGGTATCGTTGAAGAGCCAGGAGTTCGGGATGGGCTCGGCGCCGGTCGGGTTGTACAGCGACATGAATTCGGGCTTGATGTCCTCGGCCAGCTCATGGTACCAGTCGCTCAAGGTCACCGTGAACTCCTCGTCGTACTCATCGGCGAAGTAGGAGTTGTTATCGTGGATGATCAACGCCTGGCGATACCCATCGGGGTAGCAGTAATCGGTGTGGCAGTGGTACCAGTATGTCCCGTTCTGGTTGACGGTGAAGTTGTAGGTGATGCTGGACCCGGGGGCGACAGGACACTGGGTGACCATCGAGGGCCCGTCCATATCATTGGTGCCGTTCTGGTACATTCCATGGAAGTGAATACTGGTGCTCTTGTCACCGAGTCCGTTGTACATATTCACAACGAGTTGATCGCCCTTATCGACCTCGATGACAGGCAAGGGCCACTGCCCGTTGATACCCACCACCTTTCGATCAGCCAGTCCATCGGGATTGGCTGTCACCCAGGTGACATTGAAGTCGTAGACAACTTCTTTGGCCAGCAGAGGCTTGCTGAACACCAGCACCAGCAAATAGCAAAGATAGGGTAACATCTCTACTGGAGGGAAGGAGAAGACCGCGGGAAAAGAAGGGAGGGAGGATGACAGACTCCTGGGAGAAGAGAGCAACACGATCTATGGTGGTTCCGGTGTACTTGCTTTATACGGGGGCGCACGCCGCGGGAATTTTCTTTCTCGCTTGGCGCATCAACTAGTGGTAACAAGGATGGAGGAAGGTGGGTGGATGGTAAGTTTGTTTTCGATACGAACTGGCCCCCATCCCGACCATATCAGATGGTGGTGGGTCTTGGAATGATTGGCCAAGGGATGATAAGATTGGGTTCGGTGCTTGACGGGTCTTGGGCAGTGGATCCCCCCGAACCGGAACAGGATCAACCTTGCGAGGCAAAGGCGTCGAATGATCAGATAAGATGTCTCTCCGAAATACGGTTGAGGAACTAGGGTGGGAAAAATTGGGAAAAGTTGGGCCGACTCTCGCCAGAAATTGCCGCTGCGAGCAAGCAAGGGAGGGGCAACCGACAGGGGGTGTGCATTCCACGAAGCCGTTATATAGTCCCCGTCGGAGACCTGCATTTACATCTGCGTTCTCAGGGTTTCCAAACCTAGACTCAAGTTCTTCCCGTGCGAACTTTTTTTCGCCCGCAGTCGCCCACCATGGTCAATGTCTTTGCTGTCCAGGTCTTCTTCATCGTTTTCCGCGAGTGTCTCGAAGCGGTGATTATTGTTTCGGTGCTCCTCGCCTTCCTCAAGCAGAGTCTGGGCCAGCCACACCAGGACCAGGGGATCTACAAACGGCTGGTGCGGCAAGTATGGGCGGGCTCGATAACCGGCATAGTCTGCTGCTTGATTATTGGTGGCGCGTTTATCGGTGTCTTCTACGGGTTGGGCCACGATATCTGGTCCAACGCCGAAGATCTCTGGGAAGGTATTTTCTACCTGATCGCAACCGTCATTGTAACCGTCATGGGTCTGGCTCTGCTACGCATCAACAAGACCAAAGAGCAGTGGCGCATCAAGATCGCCAAGGCGCTCGTTGAGAAGAGCAAGCACCATCGAAAGTCCAAGTGGCTCGGGGACTGGGCCCGCCGCTACGCCATGTTCCTCCTTCCGTTCATCACTACTATGCGTGAGGGTGTCGAGGCTGTCGTCTTCGTCGGTGGTGTCTCGCTCGGCTACCCGGCTACTGCCTTCCCTTTGCCCGTCTTCACCGGCATGCTGGCCGGATTGACCTGTGGTTACCTCATCTACCGCGGTGGTAATGTGATGTCCATCCAGCTCTTCCTTATTGCCTCGACCTGTGTGCTGTATCTGATTGCAGCGGGAATGTTCTCCAAGTCGATCTGGGATTTGCAGTACTACGAGTACCAGAAGGGGGTGGGATCCGACGTCGCCGAAGAGGGCAGCGGAGCGGGCTCGTACAACATCCTCCAGACGGTCTGGCACGTCAACTGCTGCAACGCGGAGACCGACAACGGATGGGACGTCTTCAACGCAATTCTCGGATGGGAGAACACCGGCACGTACGGTTCCATCATCTCCTACAACGTCTACTGGATCTTCATCATGCTGTGCGTGGCCTACATGCTGTGGGAGGAGCGCTCGGGCAAGCGGTCCCTGCGCGAGCGCATCCTGATTGGGCTGGCCAAGGTGCCGGGTCTCAAGTGGTACGCCAAGCCCAAGCTTGCGGCCCTGCAGGAGAACGGAGAGGATATTGTGCGCCAGGTGCACAGTGGGCTGTTCAATGAGGAGGCTGTGGTGGAGCAGCAGATGGTGGAGATGAAGTGAGCAGGGGTGTGCGGCAAGAGTAGGGTAGGAGAAAGGAATAAAAAAAGGTGATGATCAACTTTGATGGCGGACCGGACATCATGTCCGTCCGTTGTTCTGGTTGATCGACTGGTTCTGTGTTTTGTTGTTTCCTGCTGTCAGAAAATTCATCCATGTCAAACTACGCTCGGCTACCTGCTTGTTATCAAATAATCTTAATTAAATGAGTCATACTTTGCGAGAACAGACCTGATTCGAGATAGCCACCCATAGGCTTCTTTTTCTTGTTTGGAGATTGCAGTCTGTACAGCCTGCAGTAGTAGTGGGTCGCCAAGATGAGCTTCAGTGCGGATGTGGGGATTCTTGGCAGTTTTTGTTTTTCTTCTGTAAGTTCTCGCAAGCTCCTACCCTTTCCGCTCGGACGGGACTCGATTCTCCACTTCATCATCGGCAGTTCTTCCGAGCTCGACACTTTGCCTTGTATCAAGCGTCCTTGGGCACGCATTTGTCGGCGGTTCATTCCTGAACAGGCCTAACAGCCAAGACCTCAAGCATCTATGGCGAAATGTGCTTCTTGGACCCCCCGTCCATGCCAAGGAAATCCGCGACCTGCACCCGAACACTAATCTCTGTCTCGGTTGTATATGAGTGAACAGGAACCGTACTGGCCTGCGCAGAGTTTTCTTCTGTCTTTGCTGGTAGTTCGACCAGAAGGCCAAGACTTACCGGGCCATACTTGCCTACGCACGTTTATCCACTATACAGGTTATCGTTGGCCTCGCTTCCTTGCCGAGTAAGTTCACTTGACTGGCATTCATCTTGTCGCCCGACCCGATGCAGTAATAGCCGAAGACGAGATTCTTCTGGCCATCGGGCAATTTCCGCAGTATTAGTTTCTCGACGCATCGAAAGGATGCCGTCCGTTCTAGGGGCCTTTTTCTCTTGGATTCCACTGGTTATGTCTAGATGGGATCGTACGTCGGAAGTTCGGGCATCGGAAGTTCGGCCGTCCGAAAGTGACAAGCTGTCGTGCTTCTGATTGATACAGCATCGATTATCAATCTTATAAATCGTGGCAATCTAATCTGACCATCTGATTTGGGCAAGTCAGGTCCTTACGGCAATGTCCGCGTGTGACTGTCAGAGTCTTCCTGCCCACCGACCCTCGCAGACAAAACCGACGGTGGGGCCCGGATGCCATGTCGCCTTCTTCGAGGTGGGTCTGCACGAAACAGCATGCTTGGGCGCATGCCATGCTTGCTCGACGGTGGTAGCGTGATACAGTCGACTTGCAGTCAAATCAGGCTTTCCCTGTAATTGCAATTCTCTTGTGTTGTTGTTGTTGTTGTACAGCCTGCAAATGCCAAGGTGAGCCTCGTGTGCAGTGGTGTGGGGGGATTCGCAAACTCCTACCGTTTCGGCCTCGGATCGGGCCTGGGGTCCCACTTTCATGGCCGGGAATTGTTCCGAGCACCGAGTTGAGTTGAGGAGGGATGGTATTGAGAAAAACCCCGCGGTGCTATAGCTTCAGTCCAGCAGGTTGGCATACACTTTCTAAGTAATGAGAACTGAGTCAGTGGTAATGTGCCGTCCTACCCACTGACTGGTCAACAACTCGCATCTTGCCAAGAGTCATGCTCTCGTACTATGGCATCTTACCAGGTACATGCACACAAAAAGCAGTTACGTGCTCGGGGCAGTCGGTGGCCTCAAGAGGGAATCAGTTAAGTGGCTTAGTGACCCTTAGTGGACATTGTTTTGGCAATGTACACCATATCAGTTAAGTTGCATCAGGCGGGTCAGCCAGGCTGATTCTTGAAGATGACCCAAGCAGCAAACCGCGGCAACCCTTTTAGATAAGACAGCCAGGAGACAAAGATGCAGTGGATGCAGGATCAAAAACAAATACATACAACAGTATAAATAAGATAGCGGTCACCAAGCGCCCACGGCTGCCATGTAACCTGTCCCGATTTACTTGTGGTGGACGAAATTTGAACTACGACCAATTTGAGAGCCGGGTAAGATCTGGGAAATGAAGTTCCAGAGAGTGGATAGTCGACTGTTCTCAGGATATCCGTCAATTGAAACAAAAACTCTGTTCCGCAACATAAATACTTCTGGAGAGAGTTCAAGTAGGGCTTTAGAGCGCTTTCTAGATAAATACAGAAGAAGATAGCAAAGGCAAGAAGCATAGTACAGAATTTACCCGCCAAGCATAAAAAGGAAAAAGGCCGGCCCTTCTACAGCTAGATATTGGACCCGCTGTAGCAGAGGTCCCCTAATCACATCATTGAAGAGGTTGGCCTAGTGTTTATTCTAGAATAGAAAATACAGAACCAAGCTTACAACATCAGATAAATCAAAACCACATGGAATGAACCAAGAAAGCGGCAAAGCTGGCTCAAAAACAATGACAATCAAAACAGACTGTCCACTGCTTTCAGTTGCAAGTAGCTGGGCAAAGCTGCATCAATGCGTGCAATGCTTCTGCAAGGTCTGAAGTACCGCGCACCCTCATCTTTACTTCATTCTTCCAGCTGGGCCGACAGGCCACCCGAGCCATCCACTGAGACCACTTTTCAATGGTATCGATTGCCTTCTGCGCAGAAATCTTGAACCATTCCACGTGTTCTTTTTGACAAGCGCTGCAATCCACCCGAACACTTCCTTTCCAGAGATCTGCATGGCAGATGCTCTCAATGAGCCGGGGATGAAGAATTGGCACGCCGGTGGCAGCCGGATCAGGGTAAAGACTTTTGATCTTCCGATTGCATTCGAATTCCCACTCTGCATGCCTGACGGAGACCTCGCGGGTGGTGTAGCCAATTTTGACGAATGCTTCATTTGCATCCACGGTATAAGCGTAGACATAACCTGGCTTGTAATTTCGCGGAATTAAACAGTCGCGGATCGTTTGGAGATAATTACTGTCCGGCTTGCAGCCTTGGCTACCCGAATTGAGATCCGCAACAAGGTGGAGAGGAGAGGTATCGTAACCTGGGGCTGGTTCAGCGTCAGAGATAGTTCTATTTGATCTATGGGGTAATATAAGCCTGAATGTGGGGGAGGGGAGGGCATACGGACCTTGCCATGGCTCTTCTGTTTCGTGCTGGTTCTCAGAAATACCTCTGGTTATTTCTGTCGATAACTGCGAGCCTCGCGCGATTGTAACAGCTGCCGTCAGCTTAGCCACTTGCTCTTGGAGCTGTTCGTCTCTATGCTGGGGACAAAGAGTGTTCTGGCCGAGTCTTTTCAGCCATACTTTCAACCTTCCATCGTGAAGGTAAACCTCGGGCTCTAAGATTCTGTCTGTGATCGACTGTATTGCCAGAACCTGTCTTCCCCCAATACTTTCTTGACATGGCCTTGCGTCATCTTTCGTCCCATTGCACTTGGTACCGTACTTTTGCAATGCCTTTCTGAGCAGGGCTGTGGTGTCACCGGGACGAAGAAAATACTCAGTCAGCCAGGCCTCTACCCGAGTATTGACCGACCTTTCGCTTCTGTGCATGGAACAATGAAGCAACAACGCAAGCCTCTTCAATGATTCTACCATTTTTGAATGGGAACAGGACGGGGGCAGGCTCCGCAAGGATATAATCCCCTCGTTAACCACAGATCTGGCCACAGGTCGGCGCGATCTTTTACATGGCGTATTATTTGTTGTCCGGCCCCCGCAGGTATTCTCTCTGAGCATCGAGTTGATAAACTCCTCCATGCTCGTGGGGGTTGGCCATGGGGGTAGTTCAGCTGACTCTGGTATTAGATCTTCTTCCTTTTGAGAAGAGTTCAGGGTGCCTGTTCTGGTCTGGTCGTCATTCTCGCCGGGAGGGGTTGCGGCCCTGTTGGGCTTCTCTTCTCGGTTCGAGACGGCTGCCTTGCCGGGCGCAATGGGTGTGGGAGGAGGGCTGGGATAAATCGTAGTAATACGGGTGGGAGTTGATGGCCGCATAGTCCTGGCGGACTCTGCATTCTTGGGAGAACCCATATCGTGGTGACCTTTTCAGAAGCCAGAACAAAGAGTTCTTTGCCGAAACTGCTTGGAGAAGTAAAGACAGGGAAAATCACGTCTATTTAAGGACGAGGGGCGGGGGCTATGCACCTCAGGAAATTTGCTTCGAAGGACGTGCAAATGAGGCTGTCAAACCGACAAGGCTGAGCCTAGCCCGGACCTGAGGACATCAGCAAAGCGTCTCCAACAAGCCACGGCGCGTATTGCATGCGTCTAGAGTGGATTGATATCCAATTATCCATGACTGTTTTGAAAAATACAAAAATAAAGCAAAAACATACAACAGAAGGGATTCGCTGGTGGTCACCCACCCAACTACTAACCTCCCGGCGTGTGGCTTAAGTACGGCTGAGCGGACGGGAAGCCCTGTTTTCCACACCCTGTGGTCGTATGTGATTGTCAACAGAGTTACGCAAAATTATCAAGCCAATTAATCATGCACGGCCTATCTCATGAGGACACTCGAAAAGATGGACCCTGGATGCACAGGATCCATTCGCAATTTGAAATGCGACACCCCCTTCGATAAACCACTAAGCTCCCACATGAGTATACAAAGCCCAAGTCAATCCAGTAATAGTGAGCATACAATCTAGTTACGTGTTGTAAACAGAGGACCTGCGGAAATCGCATTAACACTGCCACCGCCACAAACCATCTCTTACCCTCTTCATTTACCCTGTTCGCCTCTAGTTTATACACAGTCCAAGGCCTGGCACGATGCTGTTTTTGCTGTCAAAATCTGTCGGAATGATTCTATTTGTTAAACTCACGGCTCTATCGAAATTTCACTCAAAAAAAAAAAAAGAATACACCAAAAAAAGAATTCAAAGTAGCTTTTGGATTTCAACTATTCTAGGAACAAACATTTGTCAACAATTGTGAATGTACACTTTATTTCTATGCTTGTTGGTTTTTTCTTTCTTTCTCACACCAACTATACCTATGTACAACGTAAACTAGTTTGGCATTGTTTGATAATCTTTGTTACTGCCTAACATAGAGTAATACCTAGCCCGGCGAAAAACCGATGCCATAACTCCCAGGGCTGAGGTATGAGGAAACGTCTGGTTTTTATCAAAGTGCAAGTCTCCTGCAAGAAGAAGACGGTCCTTGGTATCGATCTTTGTGCGGTTGATCAAGAGCAGGAGGATTCACGGCAGGATCAACACCACTCGGCTTCCCCCAACTGAAACCCGGCGGCGATCCAGATGGCCAGCCCCGTCAACCCCACCGTCAGCTCCTTCGAATTCGGCTCCGGGTCGTTCAGCGCGATCGCGTAGGCGCACTGCGAGATCCACGAGGCCACCTTGCCGCACTCCTCCAGGATGGCGGCGGAGTTGACCTTGCCCGCAGGCTTCTGGGCCAGCTCGCCGATGTGCCAGCTGGTGATGACGATCGCCGGAGGGATCAGGACTGCGTCGACGATGGCCACAAGCCCGCGGGCGTTGCTGAAGACCAGCTTGCCGACGCTGGCGCTCCTGTTCCCGAGCTGGGTCAGCGCGCCCTGCGTCTTCTCGGCGAAGAAGACCTTGACGAGCACCTCGAGGCCGAGGAGGGCCCACTCGTTGGCGATCGGGTCGCGCGGCGCGAAGTGGTTCGTGACCCCCTGGAGCGCCGCGCGGACGATCCCCAGGATCATCGCTGGCGTTGCGAAGGGGTTCTTGGCCGTCTCACTGTTGGCCTCGAAAATGCTCATGGAGCCGAGGATGAGGCCTGCGAGGCCCGCGAGGGCGTGGCCGGTAGCAAAGATCATGTCTTGCAGCTCCGAGAATGACGAATCCGCCTCGGAGATGGCGAGCTGGGTGGAAGGCCTCGTGGTGGCGGCGAAGGAGGAAGCGAACAGACCGGAAAGCTCCTCCTAGCTGCTCGTGGCGATCAGGGCAGATACTGAGGGGTGATCGGGGAACGGCGCGCGGGTATCGTGCGTGATCTTGCAGGCGACGGTATAGCTCACGGCAATAATCCAGGAAAAGAGGTCAAGGAAGGAAATATCGGGGATTCCCCAGTTGAGAAGGTGATCGTGATCGCGTGAGACGTCTCACTGGCCGGGCCAAACGGTACCATCGTCCATGCTGGGCACACGGTCCAGGAGAGATCCCGGTTGGGTGATCTTCGACGGCACGGAGGTAATTCAAGGTGGTAGCTGAGCTATTGCTTCCGGTGGGATGGGTCAGAGTTCACTCAAATGAGGTCATCATGAGGGAGGAGGGATCAGGATCCTGCGAGGCGGCGGTGACGGCAATCAGAGGCAATCCATGCTCCTTTGCCTATGTCTGATATCGCTTCACAAAGTACATCTGAAGGATATACCCCGCGTCCTTGGACATGTCCATCCCCGGAAATTGCGGGTCCCCTTGGAGAGCAGCATTAGCCAGACCATACAGGAGTTGCTGCAGGCTGAAGGCCGAGCCCGAGACATTGACCAACGCCTTTCTCAGCTCGTTCTTGACGTCGGGGTGATTGTTGAGATAGTTCGAACTGTCCAAATTGTGGTCCAGATCGGCCACGACGAGGTCGACCTCGGCCTAGGCCACCCATGGCTGTCCATACGGCTGGTTCCATACATTCCACGAGCCGGGGTTGCCCCATCCGCCCGGGGGTGTGTTCTGAATCACGGTGACCTGGGAGCAGTACATGTTGAACAAGACACGGTCAGGGCGATCCCCCACAAGCGTGACAACGGACAGGTTTCGAGGATTCACGCCCGGCGGGAGACCCAATTACATCCGGATCACGATCATGAAGCGCGCCTTGGTGACCGTGGTGATTTGACGATCATCGCACAGAGTTTCGGCTTCGATAACACAGGGGTCAACCCCGCCGGTCTTATCCAGAAGCTGACCCCGACCAATCTCCAGTGTGGGATCGCCTTTCGCATCCGCCAAGTAAAAGATGGACTCCATGGGTTGACTGCGTTCAGCCAGGTAGTTCAGAAGACTGGAGTTGATGCTCGCTTGAGTGGTGGCTACCACGAAGTCGCACCCCGTACCGGAGAGCTGTGACGAAGTCTTATCCATGACAGCGCGAATGACCGTCAAAGGTGTGGAGAATTGTCTGAGATGAGCGGAAGTAGCCAGAGGAAGAAGAAAACTGGAATGGAAGTAGCACGAGCAAGAAAACAAGCTTGGAACCAGCCAAGTCAGTGGTGTAAGACTTTCATAACCTTTTGTAAAATTCAACGGAAGCCCTTCGCTCCTGCAGGTAAGTTGAACAGCATCTCCTAAGGTCCAGCTGAAGATGGCCTTTCGTGCTTAGCCTTTGTCTCCTCTACTGAAGCTGGGAATGAGATGGTCTCTAACTACCGCCTAACACGCCACCTCAGCTAGCCATTTAAGAAGGCCTTCCGCGTTTTTTTTGCATCCGGGGCAGTCCTGGAATCAGCCTGGACGCCGTTTGGCGAGGGGTTGGCAGGGTGCACTCGGGTGGCTGGCTCTTACTGCCACTTTTCCGCTCCATGCAGAGCGATGTCTGTCATTTCGTTCTAGTACGTGGACTTCCGATAGGGCTAGACAAGTTAGCCTCGCTCTTGGCTTGCAAATTGCAGGGGTCTAACTGTAAATGGAAGCATGGATCGAAACCCGGAAAGCAACGAGTCAATGCTGCACTTGCGTCTGTGGCATATTTTCTAAACAGCACAATAAGTACCTAAATCGCGTGAGTATAGGTGCTATAGGTGGGTCTCAAGACTGTCACCCGAAGCTGCAACGCAACCCCGCGGTTCGTCGCCCCGCAAACGGCAGCTGCAGAAATTGTCTCGACTCTTCTGCGAGAGTTAACAGAGTAGGTTTGTAATTGAGCCTGCCGTTGCCATTGAGATTCGGAGTAGATTAGACCAAACAGCCGGATGGAATAAGGCATTGGGCATCAACCAATCTATCCCACGGGCTTCCTTGTTTGTCCATTGTCTTTCTTTTCTTCTTTCATCTATTTCCCCCCCTCCTTTTGGAATCGGTACGTAATTTACATATAGCTGTTTGAACTTTAGATTAGTCGAAATATACAACGGCCGAAAAGCACGACGGCACTGGGCCACAGCTGCTACCGCGTCAGTCGTTTCCCGAGATTCGAGAAAAGCCCCTGTGAGTGTCTAGGCCCCGATCCGAATTACCGGTGGTTCTAAATGGACAAACTGAGTCACAGTGTGCCAAAATACAGCGCAGCAGCCACAACTCAATAGTCTCGCTTAGTGCAGTCGGGCGTAACGCCACGAATCCACTTTCTAGCCGAATCTGTGGCGCAGCGACAGGAGGCTTGGTCTATGGCTGGGAGTGAGTTCGATCGGATTGAGCTTGCCTATCGATGACCATTTTGAGCTGATGATAACACGGGGACAGATGAATGCTGTCTCTATATGAGTGACCCAGCTACGTACTACCTTGATACCCAACTTCAGGGTTGCAACTTACCAAAATCCACCACGTATTATTTGCTCCGTATCCGATGTACTGCCAGGGCCCCTGAGCAAGGGAGCCAATCAGAGGGGACCCCTTCCCGCCGTTTTGCTTCTCACTGAGCATTGTTCATGAAATGAAAACGGACGTGAAGGGCTGGGAGGCATTCTCGATTTTCGGTCTGGTGCGCACATAGTCAGATTTTGTCTCAGCCACAGCCATCACACATTTGCTCAGAATCTTTCAACAGCCCCCAGTACCATCATGGATCTCAACGCCACGGACAAAGAGCCTCCGCAAGGATGGTTGAATGCCTGCCACCGTAGAAATATGTGTCAAAAATGTGTCAAACGATGGGTCACCCAGCGGAGACGCGCTTCTGTGATCTCTACATAAGAGGAAGAGATCTGTCTGCAAGCTTCCTTCTCCGTGAATGTGTGGTAGCTTCGAATTCAATCCTGGCAAAACAAGATGACGACCACGGACCTACCTGCTACATCTTCTCCCATGGCACATGGCGATAACGAACAGCCTACCTCGCCAGAGCTCACAGGTATCTACCTATCCTCCTGAATCAAGCTACTCACATCAATCAATCTCCCGGCGTCGTTAATATTGAGCCACAGGGGACGCTGCATCGGCAAAAACATCAGTAGACGAACCCAGCGATGTGTGGAACCTCTACCGTGCCGAAGAGGACGGGGTATGGACGACTGAGAAGCCGAAAGACCTGTCCTTCACCATCGAACCGGCCGACTCGGACTCCTCTGGCTGGTATGCCATGGCGGTGCGCTGGTCCAAGGAGGAAGGTGAACGGCTGCAGGTCCACTCGATCACTCTCCGCAACGAGGCGGTCAAGAAAGCCCTAGGCCCCGTCTTCGCGGATTATCCCGGGATCACCATGACTCTGGAACACGTCGACTTCTCGTTCCCCTTTGTCCCGTTCGTCCGGCGATGGGACCAATTCTGCCGGACTCGTGAAAGCGAGCAAGATCCTGCCGTTCGACCCTACCTGGACATCCTCCACCGCACACTAACAAGGGAGGTAGGCGATATCTTGGCGCGCCGCGCCGATTGCCTGAAAAACGGCGTCATCACCCACGACCTCCTCTGGACCCTCTTCAGCCCGCATACAATTCTGCTCTCGACGCAGAAAGGATGGCCGCGTGCGTACAAGTGCGTCGACTCCTGGACTCATGGCCCCGACGGTCCCCCTGGACATCAAGGCGGGCTTTGTCGACTACAACGGCGAGGAGTACTATATGCGGTATCAGAACTTCAGCATCTGTCCCTTCCAAGGAACAATGGCCATCGACAAGCTGTCGCTATTTTCCTTGGAGAACCACGCTGACCCCGAGGCCATGCGGAGTCGCCTCGTCACAGGGGGCCAAAATTGGGAGGCATACAAGGGGTGCCACTACAGACAATTCAAAGGCCCCGGACGGGTTGTAATCGACGCGGTCGGGTATCACAAGCACAGCGGGATGTCATTTCGCAGTGGAAACGATGAGAGGATCGAAGAACAAACCCTGAATGACGAGCAACGGCTGCTGGCCACGCCAATTTTGAAGGGTTACTCGCTGCGGAAGAAGTCCTGGCGACCCTTCCTGATCGACTATGTCGAGGATGTCGTCTGGAATGACCGCGCATTCGAGTTGCCGGTCTTACCTCGCGGGTAGCGAGATCTGAAACGGCTTATTCTGGCAGTCGCCAAGGCACAGTCCCTGGATCTGTTCGATGACGTGGTCCGCGGCAAAGGCCAAGGCGTCAACATCCTACTCAGCGGTCCCCCAGGGGTAGGCAAGACCTTGACGGCAGAAAGCATCGTGGAAGTCATGCAGGCCCCCCTTTATATACTCAGTGCGGGCGACCTTGGCACCAGCGCCGAGAAGGTGGAATCCACCTTGGAGGAAGTTCTGGAGATCGTTCCCCGGTGGGGAGCGGTGCTTCTCATTGACGAGGCCGATGTGTTCCTGGAAGCGCGAACGACCTCAGACCTCGCACGGAATGAGCTGGTATCAATCTTCCTGCGAAAACTCGAATATTATGAGGTAGGCAAGTCCAACCAATGCCCTTTCCCTTCCACTGGCGCGCCGCTCTCTGGCTACGCCCTTGACAACTGTTGATTCATATCCTCACAGGGCCTCCTCTTCCTCACAAGCAACCGGGCCGAAATCATCGATCCTGCCTTTGACTCGCGAATCCACATCTCCCTGCAGTATCCGGACTTGGACTCCGTCTCCCGGCGACAGATCTGGGTGCATTATCTGGATCAGAGTACGGGATTCATGGGGACACATTTTGACAGCCTAGCAGAGATCAAGCTCAATGGACGGCAGATCAAGAATATCCTCAAAACCGCCCATCTGCTGGCGCGAGACCAGGAACGAGAGCTGCGGTATGAGGATCTTGAGACGGTGATCAGTCTGCGGTCACTCAGCCGGGGTCTTGTATGATAGCGCGCCATTGTAGAATCCGAATAATGAGTCATAACGTCAGCCTTTGCCTAGAAGCTTAAGTATGATGACGAGGAGAGTGGCTCAAGGGTGTAGAAAGGTTGGAACATCGTAGGGATTACAGAAAGAGACATCTCCATCAACAGGGACAATTATAATTTGCTACTGGCGCTAAAGCTGCGAACTTTGAGGTCCAAGGCTCTACTGGACATATACTGATAATCCTAACAGATGAATATAAAACAACGCCAATTAGCGATATTTGACGCAATACCTAATGGCAAAATAACATCTAGGTACTGGTGGTATGCCAGAAGACCTGACATATATCTCTAGATCTGCCGGGTACATCTCAACTTATCACTAATAATCACAAAGGAGCTTTATGTCCCACTCAACAGCAAAAGCAGCCGAGATAACCTAGACCAGTGATACAAAGTTGCTAGCGCCCTATCCTTATGTTCCGAAGGCACCAAGCTATGTTGATACTGGTAGGCTGGAGATGGGCAGATAGATAAACGGGGCTGGATACCCGCCGATGAGTGATCTCTCCCAGCAGTCTCACAGCCCCCTGCGTGGGGAGCTGAAGTGGGGAAAATTCTACGCGATCCAAACACTAAGCTGAAGCGGCCCGTTGGGAAAGTGAAAATAAGAACAAAAATAAGAAGGTGGAGACGAGCCACAACTGCGTCATTATAGCGGTTCATTCCAGCCGTCTCCTCGGTCCGAAGCTATAAATACCGATCATGCTCTCTAGAAAAAATCACTGAATTTCGTTCCAACCTTTCAGAGTTATAACCTACTGCAACGCCAGTAACCGCTGGCCTTTCATCCCTTCCCAAAACATAAACGAAAGACGAAGTCTCTCTTCTGTCACCATGTTTTTCACCCGCAGCGGCCTGAAAAGTCCTATGGGGATCTCGTCGATTGTGCAGTGTTCCGACAAAAAATTGTACTGGTTCGATGGGAAAGCGTCGACGCCAGAGGACTTTATGTCAAAACATAACCTCCAACTTCGGCATGAAGGTTACATCAGTACCTGGGCATGCTATTATCATTTTTTTCAGGCCGAAAATAATTCTTTCGACGAGGTAGTCTATGACTTACATGCATATCGCTCAAGTTGATCTGATGAAGTGGATTAGATCCAAGATGCAGTCGGCTCCCGCAACATCTGGCGATTTTCAAGCGACGAGATTGAGCATTACGGAGTCTTCCTTCAAACCGAAGGTGTTCTACGCCAGGAAATAGTCCTGCTGACCGGCGAAGAAATATGGCGGTGCGATCACCCAGGGGTGTTATTCTGATGATTATGAGCATAACCTTGGGTCCATTTCACTGCGAGGGAAGGATGTTTTGAACTATGTATATGTCACTCCGAGAGACTCTTTTCTGTAGGAAGTGCCAAAAGAGATGTGTCAGGAGTTAAGCAGAGTATCAAGTTGCCTTGATCGAAGAATGAGACCAATATTCAGGTCACCCAGCGCTGCGAAATATCTCGAGTTCCACACTCACGAATAGAGCAAACTCTATAAATTACATCAAGTCATTCACCTATTCCGCCGATGATCAGATCGTGAATATAGCAACTTAGAGCAGGATCAGCGATCTGCCTTGCCTGGACGACGACGCACTAAGCATCCGATAACACCCCGACCTTGGAACACAGGACATGTCCCGTCTGAACCTGATGATCCCAGTACGCGAGCCAGCTATCCCATTGTAATTCTGTACTTAGCTCGGTGCCATCCTCATCCTCTTCGTAAGGACAAAAATAACGTCGAACGCCAGCTGCCATGCCAAATAGCTCATCACAAACAGGACACTTCAAATTGGTACCTGTTTCATCCTCCGCCTGCTCTGCTAGTTCCGTGTTCCGACTTTGCTGAAACCCTCGAAAGTGCTGGTGCATGCTAGAGAGTTGTAGCATATCGTAAATTGGCTCCAGTTGATCCTCATCTTCGTCCGAGTAACCTAGGGTGGCTAGCAGTGCACTCTCGGCGCGGGACATCATCAGACCCCATGTATCTTCTTCGGGGCTCATATGTGTGCGAAAGTATGATATCATCATTATCGTATCAGTACAGTCTTGCAGAGGATTATCTGAAAGACATTGGCTGTGAAGAAGTGCAAGAACCATCTCCCGTATCCTGACAGCAGTGGTAGGGCAATAGTGTCGGCCAAGCTTCTGCCTTACCGTGTCAAGAAGGCGAAATGTTCCATTTGGCATCTGGTCTGTCACGGCGTGTTCCCAGGTGAGAAACTCTTGGTCTCTGTTTGTGTGCGTAGAAGGCACAGTACTGGCGGAGCGACTTGATTCTTCTTCGTTTTTGGTATGGAAGTCGTCGGCCAACAGAGCTTCGGGTCTCGTGACTGGCCTGGGGAGCTTATCCATTTTCCACAGAGGAGTCATTCTCCGCTTTGGTCCTCGTCCCCAAATCGACGACAGAATTTTACGCAACACGGTTCTCAACAGACCTGTGGTGGGATAATTGGCGCAAACTATATCCCGTATCGGGGAGCAATGTCGCTCTCGTTGGGAACCTCTGAACTCCCCTTCTTCGTCAGCAATCACATAGTCCCTCATTGCCTTCTCAATATCAAGCTGTGCTGCAATTTTTTGATACACCGTACTTTCCATAGAAGACAATTCGTCCTCAATACCGTGGGGCTCAGTAACGAAGCTTGTCCACTTGCTGGCGATGGAGTAGGTCTGACCCAGATGCTCTGCACTTGCTCTTACTAGGCCGTGATCGCTGTGTTCCCGTTTCGCCAAGGTCTCTAGATTTGTCAAGTAGGACCTTGCGGCTAGTTGATGAGGAAAACATCCGTTGACGCTCCTGATCTGCACAGCTAGCTTGTAGGACTTGCTTTTGGCGGTCGGGTGGGTGGAGGTCACCGTGACGTCCCGGGGTAAGGCTTCGTTGCGTGCATAAATAAGAAAGTAAATGGTTTTATAAGAAAATGGATGCAAGTCCGGGATTGGAAATGAGGCTTGTATGTAGGGTGTTGGGGACTTGGTTTCCATCGACGAGGGATAATCCTTCCCCGACTGAACGCAGGCGAGGCTCTGCCGCTCGAATGTCGGCCCCAGGTTAATCTCACAATTCCAACTGTCGGGTTCTAGAGCTGCACGGACAAGATGGTTCAAGCGGTTCTCCCACTTGGGTTGCGCGACGACATCCACTACATCGCCGAGGCCGCCACCCAACTCGGCCACACATTCGATCAATCTGTGAGACACATGGTCCCCGATTCCCAGCGCGAAAAACCGAAGTTTGTTGCCCAGCTTCTTCCGGATTAATGAGAGGTACTCTGCTACCGGCATGGGATCAAGCTCTCCATCCGTGATAATGATGATTTGGGCAGACGACCTTTGACTGTCCACATGTTTCACGGCAGCTTTGAGTGCTCGGACTAAATCAGTGCCGCCAAGGTTGGGGCGGGAAGTGGTGTAAGCTCGAGCCAGCTCTATTGTCTCTGCCGAGTGAGGCCTGGACTCGTCCCAAAGCCCCTCCGTTGAGCTGCCGAATTTGAGGACGTTGAAGGCACATGTATCCGGGATACCGCATAAGGCTAAGGACATAGCCGCGCCCAAAACCTCGAGTTTCGATTGCGGTCGTTGGCGACTGAGATGCATGGATCCGGAATAGTCCAGTACAAAAATAATCTCGCCTGTGAAGCTTCTCGGTCGAACAGCAGTGCCAAAGAGGTCAGAAGGGCGAAAGCTGACTTGCATTGCTGCGTAGCCGTTGAAGTCCGGGGGGGAGATTAGGGCTCGGGACTGGACCCGATATCCCGTTCGCACTGGGAGCACAAGGACCAAATCGCCCTCTAAGCCTGCCTCGCGACTATGATATTTCCACACGTCCTGTTGCTGGCATGCCGATGGTGATTCATCGACGAAGCGAAGCTGGGAAGCGTCTGAAACATGAAATACACGTTTCATGGGTTCTCTCCCTTGATAATCGATCGAATGGTGTGATTCTGCAGTCCAACCTTCACTGTCGGTGATGCTACCGGCAGCAACTCTGATGACTAAGTTGAGCTCGGTCAATCTCAGCGGCTGCGACGGGAACGACACTCCGTACCGAGGCGCTATGGAGGTGGGAATGATGATCGCGATGCCCTCTGATTTGCGCTCGGTCATCAAGACAACCTTCAATTCATGCACGTAAGTCAGCTTGATCTTGACGTCCGTCAGAGGCGGAATGTTTCCCAGCGACGTCACAAAGATTTCTGAGCTCTGCTCCTCCAGCAATGCTGCTGTCTCTCGCTTGTTCTCTACCGCTTCGTGGTAGACCTGTCTTGCCTCCTCCTTGGGCTTGACTACCCCTCGTAAGCATTGCTCGTCGCCGATCGTACACTCGAATGCTGTCACGGTTGCACCCTCGTAGAGTGGAAAAGTATGCTTGGCTTCGCGGATCGTCGTGTCGGACGGATTGCGGAAGGTCTGGGTCAACTCGCTGCATGCCAGGGTACCGTCCACCGTTACCTCAATGTCGACGCTCAGCATCGGCAGACACAATGTAGTCATTGCCTCGTGATGGTCTGCTCCCACAAATGCGCTGTCTTGCAAGTCCTTCCTCGGCACATGAGGTTCATCGAAAGTATTAAAAAAGGCTGAAAATGTGTGGATGCCATCACCGAAGGGCCTTCCCGGCCTATCAATATGGTCGCTTTCATGTCTGTCACGTACAATGTGGCGTTTGCCGTGAGAGGCAGGATGGCTCGTCTTAGGTGTTTGATCCGGTATTGGATCAAATATAACTGGCTGGATATCTCGCGGTGCTGATTCCAGGTCCAGAGGGGCCGAAAACACAATTCCTGAAGGGATACGTTGTCGAGGGATATGGCGACTCATTGCGGTTTTGAGATCGTATATGGTTCTTCTTGTCAAAAAGGAAGAGATTGAAGTGTGTGGAGGCTGAAGAAGCAGTTAGAGCATAACACTCTCAAGCCTAACCGCCGATTTTATTATGCCTAATGACCGACTTCGAAGGGGGTGCGGGGCAACCAAGTTTGCTTTGGTCTATGCAGCCGCAGGGGGTCAGCACCATAGCCCACCAATCTCCGCGCAGAGATTGACTCGCTACGCACACAAGCGCTTACGGCTGGGGGCTTTGCGCACTGCCACCTGAAATCAAAATGGATCCGTATATTCGAAGGCCAACACCGCTTCACCAGTCTGTCCCCCCCCCCCCCCCCCGAGTCACAAAAGAATCAAGGAAACAGTGGTTTCTTTCCAACCGCATTGATGAGTCAAAATAGTGCCTGCGAGGATGTCAACCAAGGCTTTGGCAGCCTCGCAACACTAGTTGGTCGCTTTGCCCAGCAATCCTTTCCATCAGAAGCCGCAGCCCTAGAATCAACATTTGCTGTGCATGAGCTCGAAGTGGGAGAGCTGATCCGCAACCCGCAAGCAAAACCTGTACTTGTTTGTTCCCGTGTGCGCCTCTCCACTAGACTTGATAAAGTTTCATACCAACTTCAACTGAGCTGCTGTTGCACAGAGAAGCATGGCCACGATGAACTGCAATACGGAGGTCGGCCTTCTTCCCATGGGTGGTATTGCAGAGCCAGTACCGTAACTAACGTGTAATGACCATCATAGCTACAATTACTTCAGGGTACCTGTGCGAGGAGATAAGAACCATGTCAGCCCGCACGTGGAAGGAAATTCTCCAGAAAATGAAGACAAAGGCTAGAGTCATTCTGTGCCTGACAGCGACATCAGTTGAATGTTAGTCATGCCAGGAATGCTAAAACATCAACACGTGTTGTGTATCTGACACTATCCAGCCGCTTCCCTTGTCCAGGGAGTGTCCCTCCGGCTGATGGGCCATTATCTTCGTTTGGGTTCATTTTCCGGGCCTGGGTTGGCCAACACGAGGGCCGGCGGAAATGTACCATGGCGACTGGGCATCGGTCCTGGCATCTGTATATCGTTCTCGTAAGCCTACTGGAATGTATATTCACAGCATACGATCCACTAAACCGTCTTCTCTGCTCCAAGCCAACCTGTTCCTGTGAACACATTCACAACAACCTATCATAATGGCTCCGAAAACCGTGTACGCTTACCAGATTCGGCGAAGGTATTTTTGCGGCATGGCCATCCCGAGGCCATTCCCACCGTACAACAACGCTCGCCACTTCTCTCAGGCACATCCTTCGAGATCTGGGTAAGCTACCAGAGTATCTGGAACTCGGAATCGTCGCACTCTATGTGTTTAGGTGAGGCAGATGCTTCTATCATTACCTGCAATCGAGATGTGGCTAACCATCTGACGGGGCGGCGTCTTTTCCAGTGGCTCCAGAAACACGAGTCATAGACGAACACCACCCTCAGGGCCAACTCCATGTGTCGCTTTGCAATGTATCCTATCGTGGAAAGCTCGCCGAGTGCGTCCGCCTCAGCTTTTATCGAGGGGAAGGTTAGCATAGTCCAGCAATCCAGACAACAGCATGCGTGAAGCTCGGTAGCTAACCCGGCTCCACGTCAGATGCAACGCGCTTTGCGACATGTATTCGAAAGATACGGCAGAAAATTAGCGAGATCTCTGCTCAAGGATCTTATCAGACGGACGCCGTGGGATATACAACATCAGTTCGAGCCGGATTGCCGGGAGACAAGAAAACACATGCGCCGACATTGACAACGACAAGCGACGTTGCTGCAATTACGCAGGACCCCGTACCAAATCCGCCTAGTTTGCAAGCTTCCACACCCCAAGACCAACCACTCGCCACCATGCCTTTGCCGCTTGATGGCGACGATTTGCGTTTCCGATCCGCAGCCCAAATGCCTCCAGACCCGCCGCAGCCACATACTCAAGGACAGAGTGCAGAGTCAGGTGGCGTTTTTGTGAAAATGTGAGCTTGAGACTTTCCAAACACAATAGCAGCAAGCTGCTCGATGTAATGCGCTGATAGTCTGAAAGCAGTCGTCAAAGCACGCGTATGTCGGATAGATGGTTCGATGAGCTCGACGACTTGATCAGTGTTATGAAAGCGCCTTCAGAGATACAGGGAAGGTATCGAGCTGTCAGGGTGGCGGTTATCGATACCGGTCTTCAACCAGCAATTGGTCTCCGGATGAACGTGATCGAATGGAAGGACTTCGTCGGCAGCAGCTCAACAATGTGTGATAACACATGGCATGGCACCATTTCTGCCACACTCCTGACCAACGCATGTGAGGGCGCCGAGTTATACATAGCAAGGGTGTTTGACACGAACAACGCCGACCATGAGCACGGGCCGCGCCTCATGGCTCAGGTTCGTCTTCTCCTTTTTCCTATCTTCAAGCATCTGAAGGCTTTTCGAGCTCTGATTTCACGCTCTGATATCATCAACAACCAGGCTATCGAATGGGCAATCGACCCCACGCGCCGAGTGGACATCATCAGCATCTCCGCGGGTTTTGCTGAACATTCCACCGTACTTCAAAGAGCAATTGATCAAGCCAGCAATGTAGGGGTGCTCATCTTCGCCGCCGCGTCGAATTGGGGCAATCGCGGCCGCGTCGCCTTCCCAGCCCGCCATAACCTCAAGACCATGTGCATATTCTCGACCAACCCAGATGACCAGGCCTCGTCCTTTAACCCGGAGCCTCGCGAGCACGCAGATAACTTTGCCATCTTGGGCGAGGACCTGGCGCACCCCGCTGACCCGACGATACGCGAGAGCGGAACCTCCATGGCCACTGCCATTGCCGCCGGGTTGGCGGCTCGGATTATTGACTTTAGCCGGCATGCGGACAACACGACCATCGAGCGCGTGGCTGACGTGGGCTCCCTCGCCGGTATGACGGCGATCTTCCGGTTTATGTCCAAGAGAGCTGGTTCTTTTCAGTGCGTTTCGCCGTTACGGCTCTTGCCGGAACGACATAAATATAACGAGCCCGAGAGGAACCGCGCGTATGTGCGAGAGAGTCTTCATCGTGCTATGGAGAGTGCGGACTAGATTGAAGCTTCAGATTGCAGCAGATGACAGTATTCTATTCCACCACTCGTCTTTGTAACATTGAGCTCGAGGTATATATGCAGATGACAAACTTCTATGAAAAGAAAAAGGATGATGTTTCTACGCATCGTCTAAAACTACCACTAGAGCCTCATCAGCCTCGTCACCTGTGATAATCTCAAAGCGACTCAGTCCCTCCCCTATAAGCACTTTCTCAACATCCAGATCCTCGTCTTCTTCCTTCTCCACTCCAAACGTAGCCCCCGTGGTGTATGGATCTAGCGACCAGTCTCTCGCAAGCCACCCCTTATAGATCTTTGCCAATCGCACCGCCCACACGAAGTCCGACTGATGCGCTCCTTTGATCGTACTGGTGTCCTCGCGCGCAAGGTCGAGAGTAGCAGTCACGGTGGCGAGTCCCGTGACGTCCCTGCACAATAAAAAGAGCCCGCGTTAGCATCTCCTCTCACTCAGAAATAGCAAACATGTACGACCCATTGATTGAGAGTGAGAAAGGCAAATGGGAAAGAAAATATAGAACTTACACATCCGGTCCCCCACTCCCACTTCTGCCCTTCTCCTCACTCACCTCCCTTTTTCCCCCTCCTTCTCCCCCGTGGCTGCTTGCGCACCTCGCAATCTTCAGCCCGGTCACCATAAATAAAGTCCACGCCCTCAATCTCTTCCCATTCACCAGCTTTCCCCGGAACTCCTCCTCTTCCTCAAGCGCATCCAAACAATCCTGGATATAGCCCCTTGTCGGCGTCACAATGTACGTGTCCAACTGCGCATACTCTTCATGCCTCGCCACAGTTTGCTTAAATGCGAGATTAAATTTCAGCCCCGGGGTCGCGGTCCCGGTGACAGCGCCGGCAATCGGCGCCGCCAGCTTAAGGGCAGTGGAGCTGTCGTCGTGGGCGGTGGTCTGCCAGACGAAGTTCGTGGTGGTGGTGCGATAGACTTGCATGCGGATCGGGAAAGGGAGGAGGTTGTGGGCGTTGATGGGGTTGTCAAGGTGCTGGAGGGAGGGGATGATGTGGCCTAGGGTCATCGAGGGTGCATTTCCGGGGTTGGACGAGGTTATGTTGCTCCCGAAGTGGTGGCCGGAGAGTAGGGCTTCTTCCGGGGGTGCGGGGTAGTCGGTTTGGCGGAGGGTGAACCATACTTTATCCATTTTCGGATGTAGGATACTATTTAAAAGTAGCAGATCAAAGAAAAAAGGTAGGGACAAGGCACAAAGACGAGAGCAAGAATGTTGAAGAGGGAAGTGAGACCAGAAGGAAGAAGGGTGGCCCTTTCTATGTGGAGAGAGGCCAAACTTACGCACTGTCTCCTGCATGAGGGGGTTTGACCTTGTGGCGCGCGCTTATAAGTACTGTATACCTGTACGGGAAGCTTTATGACACGGAGGACTTCTTATTTTTTCTCTCATTGTTTATCACGGCCTCTCTTTGTGGGAGATATTCCATGGGTAAAGGTTATTGATATCTGAGGTTCACGTGTGCGAAAAGATGCATTGAAAGTCAAGCGAGAGGAGTTTGGGGTGGGATTCGGAGAGAAATTCATTTTTTTTTATTCATCCTTTATTTTTTCTTTGAGGCAACCAATCAGGCATTGTGTAAACACATTTACAGGGGTGACGTGGTCATGCATGCAGTAAAGTAAGCGTGAGGTATAGTAGTGGCTCCGTAGGGCGGCTACGGCATCCACCCATCTCCCTAGTGCTTATCGGATTCAGGGCAAGGCTGACATGACAACCTCCCTCCACCCACCATGATGCATCGTGAACATAATTTCAATGGATGATTGAATTCATTCAGTTCCGTACCCAGAGTCGGCGCCTCGATTAAGGTCTGCCGTCTCGAGTTCGGATGGAGCATGATTGATCTTAAATCCATCTCCGCTTGTATTCAGCACAAGTCTCATCTTCGAATCCTTTCTCATGAAACACCCCATGTCGTGGTGGCAGACCGTATCGTAGTTGCTTTTGTGTTGTAGATATACTGCAAGCCCCTATTTATTCATTGCGTCGCGTCGAATGCGGTTCGTTGTCATGTCTTGCATGGTTGGCCCTCCTGATTAGATACCAGCCGAGCCTCCTCTTGGTTTTGAATGTCCTGACCCCGTAATCCTGGTCAGCCCTCTCCTCGTCCACGACTGAAAGTACAAGCCCACCTCGATAGCCGGCACAGCTGAGTGCCAGGCGGCCACCAACATCCCCTGGAGCGCCACATCACTCCGGACCTCCTGCACAGTCTTCTGCACACTTGTGCCCCGGAACCGCGAGGCTTTCTCTACGCCATGCATGCCGAAATCGATATCAATGTGGTGTCTCATGAGCTCGGGATACCTGATGAAAGCGATCAAGCTCTGACGGCAGCATGTTCGATAATACCCGATGCTGCCCAGGAGAAAACCCACGCAGGAGCCGCCCAGGAACCCGACTGCGCCGGCCGTGAAGGCGTAACCTAGCACTGTCGCCCCGAACAGGCCGATGATGGCCGCCGTAGAGCTCCCCGCCAGCAGGCACTGGAACATGAATAACCCTCGGCCACTCGGCTTGGTCAGGCCGCCCACGGCTCGCAGCGCTTGGCCCAGGGAGCTGACGGTCTGCGCTGGTGTCTCGCCCTGGAACTTGCGATCAGAGGCGGTTCAAGTACGGGGTGGAACTGTGAGGGGCGTGCTCACCTGCATTCTTGTGATGAGCTTTGATCGATGGAACTTGGTGCGTGGGAAAGAGAGATCCGAGGAATGAAAGCACTATTTACTGTAGGTCACGTGAAATCGTCTGGCTTTACCGCATGCGGCGCAAGGGGT
Source organism: Aspergillus fijiensis CBS 313.89 (assembly GCF_003184825.1). Taxonomy (NCBI): domain Eukaryota; kingdom Fungi; phylum Ascomycota; class Eurotiomycetes; order Eurotiales; family Aspergillaceae; genus Aspergillus; species Aspergillus fijiensis. The sequence goes on along the minus strand of NW_024468998.1, from coordinate 216,802 downwards.
ATCATGGAAGCATGATTGGACTAGTTAAGTGGAGCAGCAGATACAACACGTGTAGGCATGTACTGCTTTGTCTATATAATTATATATGCTAGGACTTTCTCTTACGTGAAAGTGAGGTCGGAGCAACAGGCTCTTCGTTCTGTGCAGCGACCACACCGTGCATTCCACCTCAACTAGAAGCTTTGCTCAGTCCCGGAAAATCATTCCAGGAACCTGGCCAGATTGCTCTCTACCCACTGCTGCAAGCGCTGCGGAGGATGCTGGGCATACCTCTGAATGTTTTCGCGTGCCATGAGCGCTTCGGGACTTTCCAGGTACCATCCAGCGCGATCGATAACGTTATGAAGATGCCACTGGATCATAGCGGGCGGCATGCCGGCGGCCTCCATCTGCGCGGCAGCCTCTCCCCGAGTAATGGTAGTGACTTGGACCTCCTTGCCCAGTGCGTGGCCCACAGTTCTTACCGCTTCTCTCAACGTCATCCTCCCGGGCCCAAGGAGCCGCACGATGCGTTCTTGGGCGCCATTGACCAGGATCGTCCCCGCGACATGGCCAATATCCTCCGATGAAATAAAGTCGAAAGTGGCATCGGGGCTGGGCAGTCTGACTTGTCCCCGTAGGATGGCCTGTTTCTCGTGAAGAAGGTTACTGGCGTAGAATGCAGGCCGCACCGCCAGGTAGCCGGAGCTCCCATAGATCTCCTCCAGCGCGATTTCCACCTGGGCATGCTCCCAGGGGACGATGTCAGAGGGGCCCACCTCACGAATGTCGGTCAGGGTAATGAAACTGCTTAGGAAGACGATAAATTATACCGCGGATTCTTTGAGTGCCCGGAGCGCGACCCTCATGAAGTCCCCCCCCGTCGAAGATTCCATATATAAAAGCAGCTTGCGCGCCAGCCTGGCGAACCGCCGCTCTCAGGGTATCGGGCTGTGTCAAATCGGCTTGCTAATTTGTGAAAGGAAGGTGGTCAAGCTTAGGAATTGGCTTTGCGGGGTTTCGTGTCGCCAGCGACACGGTAGCGCCCTGCTGGTGGGCTTGCAAGGCAGCGGCAGATCCCACATCGCCGGTAGCACCGAAGATGATCACGTTGTTGTACCTGGGCATTGTAACCGATGATTTAGGATAATAACGAAAACAATTTTTGATGGCGGTTCCTATGTAACCATCAAGCCGAATGTTAATATTATATTTGTTCGTTGGGATGCTAACTTACCTTGCTACTTGTATGTGTTTGGTTGACGGATTGTCAATCCAGCCCTAAATCCGGTCGGGTTTTGGAACTTTCCTGCGTCCGTAGAGCTGGAGTGCGTAAGTTTCAAGTTGCCAACTACAACTGTACTTTAAATGGCTGTGAGATGAGACTTACTTCCTGATAGTTAAACATCAGTGTATCTTTCCTTGAGTGTTTTGTTTTGAGAGCGGCTATCCAGCATGATGCCTTCTTTGTCTCCAGTCACTGTCACTGGTGTCATTTCTTCCTCCCTTGCGGCCGGTAGGTTGAGCCAAGCCCTGACCTAACATCTAACCAGAATCCAAACAAGACTTACCAAACCTCTCTTGGCAGGTACTATCTTCACTTTCTCTTTCACCGGTGTCAGCACGGCCCAGCTCGCCGTTCATGAATCCACGCGCCTCGCTGCCCAGCAATGGGTTCATGTCCACCGGAAATCCCACAACCTAGGCACCCCGTTGATCGTGCTATCAGAGGTCTGCTTTGGATTGGTGACCGCCCAAAAGCAGAGCCAGCAGCTTCTGACGGCCGCGACCGCGTGTATGGGCATCGTGCCTTACACGATTGTGGCCCTGAAAGGACCGGAGATGGTTCTTTTTGCGGCTGCCGACTCTGAGTGCCAGGCCAGGTCGGCGTATTCGACCCGAGATATACAAACGGCACTCGCCAGATGGGGGACACTGAATCTGGTGCGGACGATTTTTCCTTTGCTGGGAAGCTTCTTGGCTATCAGCATATTTGTATAGTAGTGGTTCGCTGGATATCATAAGAACAACCCTTATTGGAGTTACTTATAATGCGCTACACAGACTAAGATATGGTCGACAATTAACCCTACCAAAAAGTTCCATAAACATGTTTGATATTAGGCATTTGAGGTGCTTTGTTTAGAAGACTGAAGCTCATGAATGATGCTTCTTTCTTCTTTTCATCGGTGTACGAGGGAGTGTCGAATAACGACTCTGATTAGCACAAATTTTGGCTCTGGCCTTGGAACCCCAAGTTAGATTTATGATTTGAGTCTATCCGTTTACAGGCTGGGTGTAAGGCACAGTACAGTGCGAGAATCACCACCGATCTCATTTCATTTTACGTACGGTACGGTAATCTGCAAGTAACGATGCAATCATTACCCGCTGCTCGGACTTTGGCTCGGACTCTGGAAAAGTCAAGCGGTCATCTCTGGCCAATCGTATGAATGGCCCATGATGTCGATGGCTAGATACTTTTCTGTGATCAACTTTATAAGATGCTACATGTTTCCCAAGAGATTTCGACTACGACTATCCTAACTACGCTTCTTGCCAGATCAAAACCCTAATTAAACATCATGACAGCATTTCCCGTAGGCTACCGTCTCGCTCAGGCCATTGGCTTCAGCGGAGCAGCTTGGCTATCAGGTACGCACAGTAAAGCAGATGACGCTCCCATTTTTGATATTGCTTATCCCACAGAATAGCCCCCTTGACTAAAGACACTGCCGTCTAGGTAACATCGCAGCACTCAGTCTGATCGCTGTGCCCGCCGTGGTAGAAACCCAGAAGGAAACCCCGATACCCAGCAGTGTTGTCGTCAAGCTGTGGCGAGGGTTCTACGAGAAGGGCAAGACGCAGAACCCTCCAATCGCCGCCGCTACCGCATCGGCGTTCCTGTACCTCGCCTGGTCCGTCCGTGCCGGTGGACCCCTGTTCCGTTCCGCCGCCTACAACCGCGCCGGATTATACACTGCGGCAGCCGTCTTGACCCTCGGCATCGTGCCGTATACTATCCTCACCATGAGACCGACCAACAATGCCCTTCTCGCCCTGGCGCAATCTCCAAAGGATCTGACCGCAGCAGACGAGACGCGAAGCCAAGATTTGCTCAAGAAATGGACCTCATTGAATAGCTTACGTGGCTTGTTGCCTCTTGCAGGGGCGACGTTGGGCATGCTTGCGGCGTGGATTTAGAGGCGGGGTAACGTGTTGGAGTTTTCACCTTGGGTTTGGTTTTTACAAGGACAATTGTATAGTAGTTGGAGAAGAGCACAGGTTAAATGTTCTATGCTGCAACCGTGATTCAGATAACCGGTGAGCTACTGGATGGTAGGCAGCCATTGAGATCCTTGTATTGTTGAGCTTCCAGCCTTAACTATGAACACAAGATTCGCATTTTCAATAACACGGGTACGTAAGAACCAGGGACTGGTCTCAAGAGAGTTGCCGCAGAGATACGATAATGAGCACGGCTTATGTCTCCAAGACCGTAACGAGATAGGTTGAAGTAAAATACCCGGTTCACCGCCCTCTTTCTCCCTTACACTGCTTTCAATCTATGCTGGAATGACCAGGAGAGGGTTAGCCAATACCACGAGATGAAATCGGCAGATCTGAACTCATCAATCAAGGCTTACTGACTGAACCCAGGCACTCGAGATCTGAGTTGACCGAGGATTATCATCGTCGTTCGTTTACTCGTTTGGGTGAATGCCTTGTGTATACATGGTGAGATGTTGGCTTAGTAGAGCTCCCCTGGCCAGAGTCTTCGGGATGGAAGCCAAGGATCCAGACTCGGGACCCACCAGCTCTGCATCCTGCTTGGAAAATATATGCATGTGGATGACGGGTCACCAGCCAATCACAGACAACAAGGGAACGGAACTTAAAGTCCAAGAAAATAAGTGCACTGGGATGACAGATCTCAAACCAATCAAAGGCACTCGAGGTGACATAAATCTGGTGGGTACTGAAGGTATCTACAGGTAGGTTATAGTAGTCACTGTTGACCCCAACTCACATGAAAGTCTGATATTAGAGTCGAAAGTAGTGCGGCCTATATAGTCTACTGCATGCAGATCTGAAGCAGATCCGCCGAAGTGACTGTTAACCAGATAGTGATTCTTAAACACAAGCGCATGTTGCCAGGCAGACTTCCTAGATTGCACTACCTTCAACAATCAGCTACTTTTACACCACTCACTCTCAACCTACTACTATCTGAGGCCCATTATGCCTACATTCCGGAGTCAAGACATTCCCGATCTCCACGACCAGGTCATAATCGTGACCGGAGGCAATGTAGGGCTCGAATACGAGACCATCCGTCAGCTCAGTGAGCACCACCCAGCTAGGATCTATCTCGCCGCACGATCCCGCAGCAAGGCCGAGCAAGCCATTGCAGAGCTCACCAGAGCCAGTCCCAGCTCCACAAACATCATTCGTTTCCTCCAGCTCGATCTTGCCTCCTTTGACAGCGTCAAAACCGCTGCTGCAGAATTCCTCCGTCAAGAGTCTCGCCTTGACATCCTGATCAACAACGCCGGAATCATGATGACTCCGGAAGGTCTGACGCAAGATGGCTACGAGATCCAGTTCGGAACCAATGTCCTCGGTCCCGCGCTGTTCACGCAACTCCTCCTCCCCACTCTCCGTTCTACAACGAAACTCAACCGCCAGACCCGGATGGTGATGCTCTCGTCGGCCGCCCACGCTCGGGCGCCCAGTGACGTCTACAAATTCGACGAACTTCGCACCACCGCCCCTAGCCGACATACCACAGAGCGCTACACCACATCCAAGCTCGCCAACCTGCATTACGCGAGGGCTTTGGCGGAGAGAGAGACGGAGGTCAAGATCATTCCTGTGCACCCGGGCATGGTGGCGACGAACCTGCACCATGCCTCCACAGGGACTTTTCTCAAACCCTTCCTCTCTGCTGCGGTGTGCTTGGCAGCTACCCCGGTCGAGAAAGGCGCCCTCTCGCAGATCTTTGCCGCGGTGAACCCTGAGGTAAAACATGGTCAGTACTATGGGCCGATCGGCAAAGCCGAAGCAGGTTCCAAACTCAGTCAGAACCATGATCTTCAGGAGGAATTGTTCAGATGGGTGCAAGGAGAGCTTGTTGGGCATGTTGACACTATTTGGTGAAAATTGCGCCCTGCTGATCTCTGCTTGTATTGTTATGCCTTTTCCTTGTCCTTCTCAGTTTTACGACCTTTTTCTGTCTGTGTAATAATGACAGTAAATCGATAATCATGTACTGAGGCTTCGTTGTCACAGTAGGGAATTCCAATCACCATGCTTTTACTATGTGACCCTGGGCGCAAAAAAGAGAGGTAGATACTGAAAACAGCTAAAATTCACTGCTCATGTTAAGTACTTTGATTTGAGTGTGGTTGGTACCGTAAGACAAACTGAAACATATACGAATGCCTGAAGCGCATTGATCGCACCTGGGTATCGTTGCATTTGAATTTTTTCAGCTATACTCAAAGAATCGCATAGATCACTCTTAGCAAGGGGAATACCTACTCTATCCCAGCTAATACCGTCAGAACACTAAATCTGTAGGGCACCATGCACATACTGTGCTGCCCAGTGATTGGCTGTACAACCGTCATCCCGGATCTTGGAACCGGGGAACCCGAGCCCCCGAGACGGACGCTGCTCCGATTGGGTTCAAGTCCGGTCGGATTTAATGATCCTAGAGCTCAAAATCCGGAGGACGGATTGTCCGCCAATCATCGACCTCTCCTTCTATCAGTCATCAATTTGAGTCTTCAGCCATTTCGCCCCTTCATCGCAGCAGTCTTTCTCTGCATCCACCGGCAAACCTATGCAAATCTCCCTACATTCAACTGCACGAATCATAGCCTGCATAACTTCAACGGCTGCACCACACTGAATTGGAAGCTACCGTCTAAATGGCCTCCCCGAAAGAGCGGATCCGTCGCCCTGACGAGGATTGGTCCGGGATCACCGATCCTGCTCTTCGCAAGAAGTTGCAAAACAAGATCAACCAGCGTGCTTTGCGTAGGTACCTTGAATATGCACCCACACGCAACCCACATCCACTCTACATTTCAACATTTGAACCCACAAAAAACCCGCTGTAGAGCGGAAGCCAATCGCAGCACACACTAACGGCCTCAACAGGAGCGCGAAAACGCCAAGACCGGCAAGAAGCCCTGCGCTTGCAGCAGGCCAAAAAGCAGAGCCTGGCTGATCTGCCCCGTTCATATGCTCTGATACTTCCACGACCAGAGCAGTCCCAAGTCGAAGACCAGATATTGAGTCCGCGACGACCGCAAAGCCAGCCCACCACACTCGTCGAGGCCGTAGCAATGATGACGCGCTTCTGCGCAGCTGCCTATGATCGATACTATACCGCCGATCCCTGCCTAGACCAGCTCTTTACGCTCTCCAAATTTAATGTGCTTCGTGCTTTTGTGGATAATATGGTAACATTGGGTTTGAGTATTGACGCCATGGGAGATGACGTTATCTCCCCATTCAATATGGCTTCCCCAGGAAACCCTAGCCGACAGAGCCTTCCGGCGAGTCTCTTCCCCACATCGACTCAATGCACCATCTCCCACCATCCCTGGCTGGACTGTTTCCCGTTCCCGCGGATGCGAGACAATCTGGTCCGGGCCGCGGACTCGTTCAATGATTGCGAGCTGTGTACCGATATCGTGGACCCCACTAACGGCGATATCGGGATGATGGTGTGGGGAGACCCTTGGCTGCCGCAGAGCTGGGAGGTGTCGCAGTTATTTGTGACCAAGTGGGCGTGGGTGATTGAGGGGTGCCCGGAGATAATCGTGCATAGTAATTATTGGAGGGGTAGACGGGGGCTTCAGAGGCTCAAAGTGGGCGCCACGTTAACAACAGCCTTCGGTGCACAGAATGCCTCGCTACCATTTCGGTGAATTGGGACTACATACTGTACTACCACTACGCACAACCACGAGTACGCTGCTTAAAGTGTGCTGGCACACCCGCGGACATCCAGGGACAAAGCTGCCATGTACAAAGGTCTAATGCATCCATTCACACTACGCCACTTATTACCAGATTGCATGCACAGGACGACATCTCTACAGGAAAGGAAAATCGACTTCTCAATCCCTCTTCTGAGGGATCTTTACCCCCCACCAGATCCAAATCTCCTATCCACCACGCACTGCAGCAAACACATCAACCGTATGCTTCCAAATCAGATCCCTTACCCCTTCCGCCCGATACTGCCGCATAAGCTCACTGGGCTGATACGTCTCCCCGGTAGAATCCAGCCGATAGAACCCACTCCCAGCATCCCCATCCGACCCCTGCGCCACCCCACGCCCACCATTCTGCCCCGATCCCCGCGCCGGGAACCGCAAACCCGTCGCCGCAAACAAATGCCTCTCCCCACTCTCACCCAGCGGCATCTCCCACGGCTTAGCCAGCACCATCAACGCCGCGAGCGCACACTTCGTGACCGTGCCGAAATCCCGGTCGAGCCGCGTCCGCACCAGCCCCGGGAATGAGTGGACGAACGAGACCTGCGGATACGCGGCGGCGAGATGCTCCATCGAGACGGAGGTCATGGTCGTGGCGTGTTTCGCGCAGTTGCGCAGCGAGTAGTGGGTTTGGAGGGGGAGATCGTCCAGTTGCAGGGCTGCTTCGTGGCCGGCTTCGAGGACGGAGACGACGCGTGAGAGTGCGGGTCGGTTCCCGTCTGCGGTGGTGGCAGCACCGGCTTTCTGCAGCTGCGGGAGGAGGTTGGCGATGAAGCGCATGCGCGAGTAGTAGTGGAGGCTGAGTTTTTTGTCGAGGCCCTCGGCGGTTTCTGTCACGGCAGTCAGCTAAGGGGTTCGGGCGAAGAGGAGGGTTTACATTGGGATTGCCCTGAGGAGATGGGGGTCCGTACCGTCCCGGCCTTTCATCGTCCCGGTTCCTGGACTCAGGAATAGGATGTTGACTTTGTCTTCGTTTTGTTGGATGGTTCTGCATGCCTCGTCGACCTCTCGTAATAGGGAGACATCGGACTTGATGAACGTGATCTGCGCGTCTGGTTTCATTTGTTGCAATTCCCCGATAATCTGGCTGGCTCGGGCCTGGTCGCGGCCGACAAGGTACGCCCGTGAGGCATGGGTGCTGCGGATGAAGGCGCGGGCGGTCGATTCGCCTATTCCGCTGGTTCCGCCGACTGTATGCACCGTGTCCTGTTAGTGGATTATAGGCGAAGTGCATCACTGGTGACATGGCAGCGGATTGATAGACTGTACAACTCACCAAACACACCCACCAGGCCGGACCCGTAAAGGCCAGTGATGGCGGAGTTGTTTTCTCGTACGGTAGCAATCGGCACCATCGTTTCTGTTGAAGGGCCTTAATCAGTCTGAGAAAAACGTATGAGTGGAACAGGAGCTCTTAAATCACTACTCACGTGGGCAATAGGACTTGAATCAAAGCCACATGTTGTGCAGACCACCGCATTGCGTGGCTTACATGCTACAACATGATTGGACAGTTGAGCGTCATCCAGGGGCATTAAGTCAGCGCAATAAATACTGCAATGCGGTCCACTCTTATCTCCGATTCCGGTTCAGCAACACACATCAGTCTGGGTTTCACCTTAGTTCCAAAAAGCTGCGGCCTCTTGCTGCTGTGCAGTGCCATACATTGGACCGCAGTTCTACGGAGATAACATTGATTCCGATCTTACTTCCGCGCCCTTGAGTTGGTGGTAAATCTCACGAAGAAGTTTGTAGTGCGGTGACACTGTGCTTCTCCCTATTTACTCTGGAATTAAACCCCCGGTGAGTTGGTGAATATGCTAAAATTATTAGCCGTGTGCAAAACATCTCTCATGGCAGTTCAGTTGAAACCTCACAACGAGCGAACCGACAGCGGAGGAAATATTGTCCCTCCACCCAAGTCTACAGTGTATACCCTTCTGTGCCCTGGGCGTGATCCAGTAGACCTTATGCAGAACCCTGCCTCCTCGAACACCCTGCCCAATCCGCCCCGTGTTTCTTGACATAGGTCCATGACTCAAATTGCATCAGCGCCAGGGAATACTCCAGGATATCCTGCAACAGCCGCACCGCCTGTTTGCCATCCATATTGATCTGGAACGCACCGACCCCAAGTTCAAAGGTCGCGTTGCCCAGGTCAATAATCGTCGCCGTCACGTGCACGCCATCTTGAATCTGCTCCAGCTCGTCAATGTACAAGTGTCGCCGGAAATGTGTATAGCGTTCGGCTAGTTGCTGTCCCGTGCATGCCGAACGAACCTGGCTCGATTAAAGTCCCAGTGACCTGGCCGATCAGAAAATGCTTGCAGGGGGTGCTGGTGATGCGGAACCCCCTGCCGGCGATGGTCGCGTGGACCGTCCCTCACAGCTTCCGCCCTACCACGGCCGGCACGGCCACAGGTTCTGCGCCCCGTCGACGGTGCTGAGCGCCCGGTGGCAGTCGAAGAGCTAGCGGCCTTCGGGTCGAGCTTGCCGAGATGATCCTCATGGCTGAGGGGCATGGCGTCGATGGGTGGCATGTCGTGCAATTAAGAATCAAAACCTAAATGCTCGCTGTGCTCGCTGTCGGCATCCCACAGGGGTAGATCCTCACCATGACACGACATCCGGCCTCTAATTACGCGGGAGGCCGGGTTTACGGCATCCCACCAAGCCGGTTACCCACTACGCTGTACTCCGCCTGAAGAGTGTGGCGTTGTGAATAATCACCGACTCGGCATCCCACTTGGCCCCGAGGTCGCCGATCCATCAGACACCGTTATAAATATCGGCTGACAGTGTGGTGAGTCGATACCACTGGGAACATACAATTACCTGGCATCACAGCATGATGTAAGTCGACTCCCCCAACCACTGTTCAAGCCTGCACCTGACACGTTTCCCCCAGGGAACGCATAAACCCCAACGAAACGCCTTACTTCGACCTCGGCTTCCATGCTCGCACGGTGACAACCACCTCAAAGGAAGCACAGACATGGTTCAACCGAGGCCTGGTATGGGCTTATTCCTTCAACGTCGGCGAAGCCGGCAAATGCTTCGAGCAAGCCGCGCAACACGATCCCAAGTGCGCCATGGCATACTGGGGGATCGCCTACGCCACCGGGCCCAACTACAACAAAGCGTACAGATTCTTCGACAAGGAGGACCTTTACTCTTCGATTGAGAAGGCCAACCGCGCTCTGACGTGTGCTTGGGAGCTAATGCCTGAAGCCACCCCCGTCGAAGAGGCATTGATCCGAGCTCTCCGGGCACGCTTTCCACCCTCCGATCAGATCCCCGATGACTTCAGCTCCCAGGACCGCGCATACGCCGACGCCATGCGTCCGGTCTACCAGCGGTTCGGGACCGACGGAGACATCGCAGCCCTTTTCGCCGACGCACTGATGTGCATGACGCCGCGCGGGCTCTGGGATCTCGACACCGGCAAGCCAACCGGCGAACACACCGTCGAAGCGCGGCGCGTCATCGAGGAGGGCATGCAGTCCCCCGAGGGCCGTCACCACCCGGCGCTCTGCCACCTGCACATCCACGTCATGGAGATGTCCCCGTACCCGGAGCTGGCGCTCCCCGCCGCCGACCGGCTGCGGTCCCTCGTCCCCGACGCCTCGCACATGCTGCACATGCCGACGCACATCGACGCCGCGGTCGGCGACTACCGCCGCGCCGTCGACTCCAACCACCTCGCCACCTTGGCCGACGACAAGTATTTCAGTTGCGAAAGCCTCTCGTTGCTCCCCGGCGGCTCGCTCACCTATATCGCCTACCGCGTGCACTACATCTGCGCCAAGCTGTACGCGGCGATGATGTCGGGCCGGTTCGCGGACGCCATGTCCGCCGCCAAGAAGCTGGAAGCTGTGCTCGATGACCGGTTGCTGTCCATCGAGAGTCCGCCGGTGGCGGACTCGGTGGAAAGCTTCGTCGCGAGCAAGGCGCACGTGCTCATCCGCTTCGGGCGCTGGGAGGAGATCCTGACTCTTCCCCTCCCGGCGAACCGCGAGCTCTATTGCGCCTCGACCGCGGTCATTCTCTACGCACGCGGGCTAGCGTTCAGCGCGCTGAGCCGGATCCACGAAGCGGAGCTCGCGCAAAGGGAGTTCGAAGCCGCCCGCTCTAAGGTCCCGGAGTCCCGGTTGAACAGCATCCCATGTAAACAGGTGGATGTTCTGAGCGTTGCCTCGGCCATGCTAACGGGGGAGCTGGAATACCGCAAGGGGAACCACGAGGTGGCGTTCGCGGCGCTTCGGGAAGCCATCCGCCGCGAGGATGCGTTGCCCTACTCCGACCCGCCGCCGTGGATGCAACCCGTGCGCCATGCCTTGGGCGGTCTGCTGTTGGAGCAGGGTCGGATGACAGAGGCCGAGGTCTTGTTCCGGGAGGATCTCGGGTTTGCCAAGGACTATCCGCGGCGCAGGGCGAAACTGAACAATGTGTGGGGGTTGCATGGACTGTATGAGTGCTTTACGCGCCAGAGGAAAACTGACGAGGCGGTCTTTATCCAGTCGGCGCGGGATATTGCCGTCGCGACGGCCGATGTTCCGGTTAGGGCTTCGTGTTATTGTCGCGTGTCGGCTGTGGGAGAGAAGCAGTGTTGTATGTAGGATTTGATGATTGGACATGCAGATGCTAATTCAATAAACCGAGACGGGCATGTAAGATGTGCATATATACATTCCTAGCTAGCTATCTGGCTGCTCCCGTTGCATAACCTCTCAAGTGCTACTTTGCCACCAGGCAGGGTAAGGCATACTTCGAGCCTGGCCAACCGCTCAGAGATTACCCTGGCCCGCGTTACTCGGCACCGTAGTCTTGATCGCCGTGTACGCCGACGCGGTCGCGATATTCTTGCCTTCAAAGTTGACCAAGAAAGCGGTGTCGGACTGCGAGAAGGTGCCCGAGCTCCCGAACCCGTTGATCTGGCACGCGCGGCCAAGGTAGGTCGAGCAGACTGCGTTGGTCGTCGAGTCGGGGGAAGTGAACAGCTGACCCGACACCGGAGATTCGACGGGAGTGTCGATGTTCTGGAAGACGTTGCCTTCGGCCAGCACGTAGCCCCCACTGCCAATCTCGAACGAGTGGCCGTCGGAGTCGTACCAGTAGTTGTTAACCTGTTCAGCCATTGTTAGTTGAGATTCAGGTTCGGATGATACTTCATCTGGGGAAAGTTTCGCTTACGGCGTGCAGAAGGGTGTTGCCCTGGACCTTCGGGCTCCGGCCGCTGAAGTGATAGATGTAATTCTTCTGGAGAGTGACCAGATCGGACGAGCCGTCGAAGTATAAACCCCAGTATGCGTAGCCGTCACACGTTGCGCTGTAGCTGGTGACACCGTTGAAGTACGAGTTGGAGATGGTGACGCGGTTGTCGGCGCTGGTGCCGAGGACGACGTGCTGGCGGCCGATGCGGGCGGTCTGTTTGCTTGTTAGTTAGGTTGGACGAGAGAATACCCGCACTATGTGAGCTCGAATAGGGCAAACAGAGCTTGGTTGAAGGGAAGACTAAGACAGGGCTGCGGGCGACGAACCGTAACATGGTCGATCCAGACCATATCGGCGTCGTCGAGGGTGATGGCATCACCACCCCAGACGTATTTCTCGTTAATATCTGTGATTGCGACGTTCCTAGATCAGGTTAGCAGAAGGCATTAATCGTAGCCGATCGAGACTGACTGAATGATAATATTGCTGGCACCGCTGACAATGCGAAGACCCTTGCCCTTGATGATGCCGGTGGATCCCACGCCGATAAGGGTCTTGTCCGATGCGACAGTGATACCCAGCACACCAGCGTTATCGCTATCACACTGTCAGCATTCGAAGATTCTGGATCGGACAGAGAATAGACACGTACTATGTCACGGAGACACTTGGAGCGTCGGGCTCATAGTTCGTACACCAGTCATTCTGGTTAATGGCGAGCTGGCACGCACTCGCAGTTGTCCATGGGGCACATCCGGTGGCCGTAGTGGTACCCTCAGTGCCGGTGAAGTCAAAGCTATGTAGGTTAACTTATGGTTTTGTTGACAGACGTCGAGATGGACGTATTCATCTGTCTGTCTGAGATGGCATCATCCCCAGCCCTCGCGGGCGGTGGGCCGAGGGGCTGATCAGGTGCCATCACACCCCGACATCATGAATGTCACTCAGGGGTAGGTGATTAGGGCTAGGTAGATTGCACTTACGTCTGCTGGAGAACGATCACTCGCGCCGAAGAGTCACCGAGGTAGGAGACCAGCTCATCAGTCGTGGTAGGATAAACCGGAGTCGCACTACCACCACCAGTGACACCTTTTGCGAAACCCTCTGCCGCACCGGAAACACTCACAGCTGTGGCGAGCTGGGCCGCAACGGCTAGAAGACTGAGAATCTTGGTCAATGCCATATTGCAGTTTATCGATACTGTCTGGCCGTAATCTACCCTCAACCCGCAGAGTATACCTCCTTTATATGTCTTTTCCAACCCCACCGGGCTCAACAGAGGGAATCTTTGGCTAGTAGCACCTAAAGCAACTACTAGCCATGAAGAGCAGTGGGGCCGGTGACAAGTGACTAGAGAATGGTGGATTAGTGAATATCCGTAAATTGGAAACCATGTGGTGAAGTTCCTCGGCGGTGATTGATGGAGGCGCGCCACAAAGTTTCCCGTCCTGTGCGGAGTACTTCCCGTGTGCTGAATCTGCCGGCTGGGGGCCAAGGTGTCAGTGCACCCAGTAGGAAGCAAGAGAGCATGAAGAGAAGCGGGGCTAGCCCCAAGAGCCTAATTACTAGTGCCTTGTCAAATTGCATTAGAGTAAATTGTTTGGGCGGTGTTCCTTAAAGACTGATTGACGGAGGGGTTGTCCCCTCATTTCCGCCGTTTGCGGAGATTTGTCCGTGGGGCTATAGTATCCTTCAGTATAAGGGGGGACGATGGGTTGACTGCCAAGGGGTCTGGGAAGATGCCACTGTTCTCTTGGTGTGAAGCAATCAACAATATCCTGTTGCCACTATTTCATCTTGGTTGCGAGATCTATCGTGGGCTCCTGTGGCGACAAAATAGACCCAGTGTCATCACCTTGACTGGTTGCATTCTGAAATCAAGGAACCGGAAGACTAATGCATATAACACAGTTTGCTTAACTTTTGCAGTTGATTATTTCGAACATCCCCATCCATGCCGTGCTCAAGTTAATCTGGAGATGCAGCAATGCCTATAGTGTACCTAGAGTTTGAGATCAGAGAGGGGCGGATCGTGAAGGATAAACTCGTGATTAGACTTTACCCATCAGTTGACCTGGAAAAGGCATAGAGCACATTTTCACGGAGATTGTATGTTACAATCAGGAATTTTTGTTGTGTAAATGGGCTCAAAGGGGAAAATATCACCAAGATAGCTTTCAAGACAATGAGAGAGGGTATGCATGGTCGTAGTCCCCGTTGCTTGTGACGAAACTCGGCATTATTTGGCTTTGAGCGCCGCGCTGACGAACAATGAGCATTGTAATGTAGTTGAGTACTACTCTAAAAGCACGTTTCTCCGATGATTTCCATATGATATATCTTTCTGCAGCCTCCGAGGCAATAGGTCCTGACATTAAATGTTGAATCTCCCTCTCCACGGCAGTAGACATGCCGCAACGTAAAGGTATAAAGTGCGAAACTGCACCCTGGTAAGAGAATTAGTGTGCCCACTCATTCTTTCCACCCTTCACTCATAGCCCATCCCTTTCGGGACTCTCTAATCATCGTAGCAAATCAAGACCATGGCACCTATCACTTGCCTAGACGCTATTGCCCTGGCATTGTGGGGGGCTGTAGACACGGATTGCAGCATCAAAAAGGTCAGCACGACGCTCACGATCTTCGACATTCGCGGGAAACATTGGACAGTCCCGGTGATACACTCCATCAATAACACCGGCCATGCTGGCTACAGCACGGTCATCGTGCCCGGTCATGTGAAAATAAATGAAGATGACGTGATCTTGCGCCTGGGTCAGTGCCAGATGGACATGGGGTCAAGCTTCGGGAATGCGAAGCCTTCCTTTGGGGCGATTGACCGCGGCTCCAGCGATCCATTAGTCCCCGATGCCCCGTGCCGGCTCCACCAGTCCACGTTCCGGTTCCGCTATCAACGTGCTCGGCCTGTGCCCGATGGACCAGAGGAGATTGTCGTCTCTGCGGAAAGGGTTCCAGGACCGATTATCGCTGAAGCACTACGGTTGATGTCTCGCATTAATGAAACTCGGACGGCGCAGCTGGGGCTGAATGGTCAACCAGCGCCGTGAAGGCTGTACATCTCACTTCATCAGTAGTTTTCTGTATGTACGCAGGCAGGATTTGAATTATGCAATGTTAGGCATCATTGAATAAAATCACTTTTGTCAGACCCGGTCAGTGTTTTCGTAAACGATAAATTAGCCCCGTAGCTGCAGGCTTGTTTCGCTATGCAACGAAGCCAGTGTCACCCATACGCTGCGGACCTGGGGTTATACTGGCCTTCTCTGAAGGAAGACATGAGTCCAGAATTGGGAATGTTTTATTACCTCGCAATGCGATGCAAGACGCTCCGCACCTTGTCAGGCTCTGTTTGGAGCCTCAAGCCATGCTGAGCTTAGATATGAACGTCAGCAAAGTTAAGTCATCAGCTACAACACACCACGATCAAACATCGACAAGTTTGTTAATGTGATATCCCGCTATCTTAAGACCAGATTTTCTTTGTAAAGAACACATTCATCTCACGAGATCTGCCCCAAAGGGTTCTTACCGAAGAGACCCACTGGTATACGATAAGTAAGCATGAGAACCACTTTCAAATTCTTTCTAGATTCGGTGTATGACGAATCCCGTTCATGCTATTTAATGCCACGCTGGCACATTGCTGTGCTTCGCTCTGGGAGCCAGCACTTTGCTGGACACTATCTGGGATGAATACTTGCTACGAGGGAAGAGCTTGTGCTATGCAATGCACTGAAGTAAGCTGTGCTGTTACATAGAATCATCGATTCACCGATACTGCATAGACAAGTTATACACCCTCTCTAGTGCAGCTGTCATGTACTACAAACTATCCTTTCACATCTACATCCCAGCTCTTCATGCAATGGCCGTCCTCGTCATCCTCATCCCCGGAAATTTCAAATGACTGGATGGATGTGTAGGAGGTGTAATGGAGCGGGATTATCTCAAAAGGTGAAATCCACATGGTGTAATCCACATCGCACATGACCGAGCAGTACTGTACATGTACTTCGACAGCTGTAGCCGGTATTCTAAACGGTCATTTCAATACCAGTAATTGCCGCATGCGGGTGGTTGCGGCACGGATGGTTCAACCAAACAAGGAGGCTTGTCCAGTTGACCCGAAAATGGGTATGATCAGCCCCACTTGTTGACGGGTATGCTTCCCCGCATCTGGTCCAATACGTCCAACACCTCAAATATGAATAAGGTACTATCAAGCGTTGATATCTTTTGTTCGCGGACTATTTATCTTTTCTTCTAGTAGAGACTTTCGAGAGATTTGATAAGATTGAGGTCAAGGGTGACACTCACCCCGTGGCTTATCGTCTGCTGGACACTGCGCTGTCAGCTTATCGGGGTATGTACGATATCTTATCAGCAAGGGGCTCTCTCTCTCTCCTTGGCGGCCGTGCACGGCTTGTTCATGCAATGCAGATAAGCCTAATCCCCGAAACGAGGGGCAAGATGCATCTCTCCCCCAAAATTCCCTTATAAATAATGCAAAGCCCCCTCTCCTCGCCGCCACTGTCTATTTTCTTTGCGCCTAATAGCCCCTCTCCCTACCTTATACACGACACTCACCCGCAACCACCAAAATGTACGACCCGAAAATCGGGGACCCCCTCTCCGCCCTCGACACCCCGTCGATGATCGTCGACTTGGACTTAATGGAGTCCAACATCCACAAACTCTTCTCCACCCTCCTCCCGACAGGCCGCAATATCCGACCCCACCTGAAAACCACCAAAAGCGCCGCTCTCGCCCGGAAACTCGTCGCCGCCGGCGCCAAGGGCTGCTGCGTGGCCAAAGTGTCCGAAGCGGAAGCGATCACCGCCGCCGGCTTCGACGACATCCTGATCACGTGCGAGATCATCGGGGCCCCCAAGGTGCAGCGGCTGGTGGAGCTGGTGAAAAAGCACCCGGGGATCCGGATCGTGGTGGACAGCGCGGTCGGGGCGACGGCCATCGATGCGGCGCTCGGAAAAGCGAACGTCAACACACCTCTGGCGGTGCTGATCGATCTGGATGTCGGGCTGCACCGCACGGGAGTGGCGGATACGGCTGCTGCATTGGAACTGGGGAGGCATATCGTCGACAACCTCCAGAATCTGAAGTTGATCGGGGTGCAGGGGTATGAGGGCCACTTGCAGCATTTGCACAGTCGGGAGGAGCGGAAGAGGGAGTGTCTGGCCTCGATGGCGATCTTGACTGGCACGGCGGAGGCGCTGCGCAAGGACGGACACAAGATTGAGGTGGTCACGACGGGGGGCACGGGCACCGCGGAGTTCTGTGCCTCTGTGCCTGGGGTGACGGAGCTGCAGCCGGGGTCGTTTATCTTCATGGATACAGATTACCGCAATGCCGTGGGCGGGTTCTATGCGAATAGTCTGACGATCTTGTCGACGGTAATCAGTCGGCAGGGGGAGCGGCAGGTCACTATTGATGCGGGGTTGAAGTCGTTGACGACCGATAGTGGGCTAGCGGAGTGTAAGGATGCGAAGTACGCCCATCTGAATCTCGGGGATGAGCATGGGGCTTTGAGTTGGGAGGCGGGTACCACCGATTTGCAGACTGGCGATCGGGTGGAGATGGTCCCCAGTCATATTGATCCGACGATCAATCTGCATGACTTTTACTATGCGCATCGCAATGGGGTGATTGAAGAGATCTGGTCGGTGGACTCGAGGGGCAGGGTCCAGTAGATGGGAATTCTCTTTCAAGGGCTCTTCGCACAATTCCGAAGATCATAATGCGGCAACGAATGCCATTCAATGTGTACACCCCTTTCACAATCTATTTTAATCAAAGGCTTCTGGCCTAGCTTGCGGCCGCGGCAGTACTGAAGTAGTGTAACAGCCTACCTAACACGGTATTGATCCTAACCTCTACGGCAATGACGCCCTCAGCTTCGAACGACCGTCCCCTTAACGGGGATATCCCTGTTCGACTCTTCTACCCCGTATCGTTACCCATTAATTCAGGCCCTCCGCACCCTCAACCTTACCGGCAGCGGCGCTTTGACCCAAACCGCGTATGTCTCCTGATCATCCCACAGACCGAGATTTCCCTCCACCTGCAGATCGAAACAATCCAACAGTTTCCCCAGGATGATTACAATCTCCATACGGGCCAGGCTTTGTCCGATACAATCCCGCGGGCCCTGGAGAAATGGCCGCGTCGCGCGTCGACGGTCCTTCTCGAATCTACCTTCCGGCCGCAGCCAGCGCTCGAGGTGGAAGGTCGTAGGGTCGGCGTAGTTGTGCGGGGAGACGTTGGCGGCCCATTGCATGTAGGAGACGACCGTCTAGATTGCAACATGAGTTAGTCTTGGGGTTAATGGCTTATCGCAATGCAGATGTCTCTGAAGGTTAGGGAACGGATTAGGGCTACCTACCCCCTCCGGGAAGAAGTCGCCCGCAATGGTATGGCCACCCTCGGGAACAAGACGGGTCAACCCGAGCGGCACGGGCGACGTGAGTCGGATACCCTCCTTGATGGCAGCGTCGAGGATAGGCAGCTTCAGCAGCGTCCGGACGTTCATTTGATCCGCCGATGCGAACGCACCGCGCACTTCGCTTGTCACGCGATCCAACACGGTCGGGTTCTGCAGCAGGTGGAACGGAATGCCCGTGATGGCCGTCTGCAGCGTATGACTTCTCGCGACAATAAGAGTAGCGGCGTTGACCACCATCTCGCCTTCCGACAGCTCGTGCCGGGATTGCTGCACGAGGTGGGCTAGGAAATCTGGTCTCTGCACGGTCGCGCCGGGCTGTGCGTCCTTGCCCTGCAGTTGCTGTAACCGACGTTGCACTTTCTCGCGGGTCGTGGCTTGGTGCTGCGCCATCAGGGCGCCAGCGGACTTGGGCAGCCGCTTGATGAGATAGTGGAACAGCCAGGGGTAGAAGCGGCAGGAGGCGAGCTGGACTTTGGCCTTGAGCGAGAAGACTAGTTGGCCTACCCATTCGTGGTACCGCTGATGCTCGAGGCAGCCGAAGTCTTCGCCAAAGCTGAGAGCGCAGATGATGTCAAGGGTGCAGAAGCTGATCCAGTTCTGGAGCTCAATTGTGGCGTCTTCAGCCTGGGATTGAAGCTGCGTGATCATCTTGTCAACATATTCAATTACGAGGGGCTTTTGAGACGTTAGGGCTTGGGTGCTGAACGCAGACGCGTAGGCCTTGCGAAGTCCCGTGTGGTCCACATCTGTGGCTTTGAGAATGCTGATCGGTTGGCCTGGTCGTGGCGGCGGCTGGCAGATGGGGTCTTTGGGGAGCGATTTGAAGTCCTCACCGGAGGGTCGACGCTGGTAGATATCCTTGACGCTCTCGGGGTTGATGAAAGAAACCTCTTTGGGCGCCACGCGGACAGTTTCGCCATAGACCTCGTGGAAGCGCTTGATTTTGTGTGCCACTTGGCCGTTCCGGAAGGCTAACATATACGGTACTCGGGTCAGTGCCCAGAGAAGAGGTCCATTGTAGCGAGAGAGAGGATGAAGGTATAGTCGCCTGACGCCGAAAAGCACATGAAGCTTGGTGGCTCGATCAGACAGGGCTCAAGTGAAACTAAGCCGGTGTGGGTGAAAGAGTCCTTGCCAGAAGTACGGACATGAAAGTAGCAACAAAGGCCGAAGGAAATGCCATGATTAGAAAGCCTCACAGCCGGAAATGAGAGACACTGGGATACGAGGACAGGAAAAGAACAGTGATAGCGCATACGGTCCCCACGATTATATGTTTCTCCTGACCGTAGCGCGGGCGACTTAATCTCTATCCGGGTACGCTGGATGATGTTTTCAAGCAGGTGAGATCTTAGTCTCAGCTGAGATGTCAAGCATAATAGTAAAAGTTGGGTCACCCAGTCTGGCTTAAGCAGGCAGGTCTTTGTGGTAAGAACCAGTGTCATTCGGCTCGAGATGGCGCCAAGCTAGTGTCAGTGTTGGCTATCTACGCATAAGCAATAGATGCGCTATTTTGCCGATCTATGCAAAGGTGGCGCCCGGTCGACCCACCTTGTTTCTTCGTTTATTCTAACAGAGCTTAGTGTCCGGACTTCAATGGCGACAATCTTGAGAGAGCGATTCGAGCAAATGAATCCTGACCGCTTGTCAAGATCTTTCTAGTGAGTGGTCTTGTTGGCTGAGATAGCGCTGGCAGGTGACACTGTATCGCAGTCACATCTAGTGGATTAGATAGCCCTACCTGTCACATTTCACTAATGGCTGGAAATCCAGGGATCCGCAGTCTCACAGACTAGGAAAAGCGTTGGTATAGGAAAATATGCTAGTGGTAGTCACAGGAGCTATTAAGAACAGAGCATATGGGATCCAGCCACGAATAAACGTAGCACCTTGCACATTGAATTGGGTATGGTGTTAGATAGCCTAACGTCGCTGCACGGTAACATGATGTCAATACCGACTCAATGCAATCAGAAACGCCATCTAAAGTCTTTCTCTATGCCCCCTTAGCAATGGGCTACATGTCTAAATGTCAAGTTCAAGGAAAACCAACACAACAGAAAGCGATAGACAATCAAGTAGGGTCACAAATAAGAGCCAGTTTTGACTCCGACTTCCCGCCTGATGATCTAGCGACTAAATCACAATGCCTTCCAATCCTTAACCCTTAGTCCTCCGTCTCTGTCCCCGTCCCTTGGTAAGCCACACCACACCATACAAGAGCACGATATTCGAGCAGCAGAACCCCAGAAAGGCCGCCCAATTCCACCACCGCTGGTCGTACCCATACTCCAGGGTTGACAGATACTCGTCTCCAACCGTGTACGGACAATATCCACAGTCCGCGGTCGCATTGGGGTTAACCAGGTAGCCCGGGTTGTGATCCAGATACAGCTGTCCCCCGCTGCTGGGACCCACATACTGGCCGCAGGACAGACCAGGAGGAGGCTCAAAGCGAACGAGTTCCGCAGAGCCACAGTCTACAGGGACATCATGCAGGACGACCCCGACGGTAGCGCCGAAGAAGTAGCGCATGGGGTCGACCCAGAACAGCCAGGGACGGTAGAAGTCGTTCATGTAGGCGTGGGGGGTGAGGACGCCGGAGCAGACCATGAGGACGACCCAGACGAGGGAGTTGGCGTAGCCGGCCAGGGTGGGGTCGGGGAAGCAGGCGGCCAGCAGCTGGGAGTAGCCGACACTGAACAGGGCGAGGAGCAGCCAGGTGAAGTAGTAGAGGCCGGCGACGGCGGAGACGCCCGCGGGGAACCCCACCGTCCAGTAGGTCCCCAGAAACACCACTGTGTAGATCCCCAGCTGCCAGGGGATCTCGACGGCGACGAGCGCGGTCACCAGCGCCCGCCAGTCGTAGATGCCGTTCTGCTCGCGCGCGCTGAAGATCGCCCATTTGCGGAACCACATGTCCTGCAGGTCGGCGCTCGTGGTGGGGATGATCCACGACAGCAGCAGGACCGCGATCATCTGGTTCTGCAGGCCCTGCAGGCTGGATCCGGCTTGGAAGAAGCTGAAGGCGATGAAGAGGGAGACGAACAGGCTTTTCGCCGTCTTGCTGAACAGGTACATCCCGTCGCGCCAGACGGAGAGCCAGTGGCGCTGAGTTACGGTCACGGTTTGCGACCAGAGTGATAGGGCGTATGCTGTTTGGGAGGAAGAGGGGGTTCGAGGATACGGTGGCTCGGTGGTGGTGGGAGTGGCGTTCAATCGAACGAGGGTCGCGTCGAGGGCGCTGCGTTCCGGAGACTCGCGCCAGATGGCGGGCCAGTCCTTCGAGCCCTCCCCCTTGGAGGTCACAGTCGACAGGATAAACTCCGCGGGGTTCGCCTTGCTATCGATCGTGGCGCCGTATCGTCCGAAATACTCGACGACTTGGGACGAGTTCTCGCCGGTCTTGCCAAAGTAAACGGTCTGGCCTCCCGGCGCCAGGAGCAGGACATGGTCGAACATCTCGAAGAGAACCCCGGACGGCTGGTGGATGGTGCAGACAATGGGAATCCCTTCGGCAGCGATCCGCTGCAGGAACTGCACGAGCGCAAAGGCCGCTTGACTGTCCAAGCCCGAAGTGGGCTCGTCGAGAAACAGGAGCGAGCTGGGGCGCGCCGCCAGCTCCACCCCGATTGTGACGCGCTTCCGTTCCTCAACGCTGAGCTGCCCATCTCCGGGCTCGCCAATGAGCGCATCGGCAAGCTCTTCCAGGTCCAGCAAGTGGATGATGTGCTCAACGTAAGCCAACTTATCCTCCTCCGCGACATCAGCGGGCTGGCGCAGACGCGCGGAGAACTGCAGAGCTTCCCGCACCGTGGCATTGGGTTCGTGCACATCTTGCTGCATTACGAATCCGCAAGACCGGGCAAAGGACGGGTCCAGGGGCGCTCCACCGAGACGCATAGCCCCCGTGATCCGACCGGTGTTCTTGCGTTGGGCGAGGGTGTCCAGCAACGTTGTCTTCCCGGCGCCGGAAGCCCCCATTAGGGCTGTCAACTGCCCCGGGCGAGCATACCCGCTCACATCGCGGAGCAACTGTCTTTCCTTCCTGGCCACTGGAACAAAGTAGCTGACCTCCTGGAAGGTGAATGTGCGGGCTGCCTCTCTCGAATGGCCAGTCTCGACTTTCTCCAGTGCATGGGATGCGGGGGGTCCGGTGACCGACTGTGTGGCGGACGAGGACCCCGAGGAGGAGGTGGCCGGGGACTTGGGCTGGTTTTCCTCATCGCGTTGCTTGGACCGTTTGAAGATCCGACCGTGAGATCCTCCCGACTCGCGCGTCATGATGGTGAGTCCAATGCATCCCAGTACCACATAGAGGAACCACATGACCAGGATGATGCCGAAGTTGCGCCACAGGTGGCTACGCGTGTAGCCAAAGTGATCCGCCAGATACACTGAGCCAGAGACTGATTGATGTCCCATGGTACTCCCGGTGATACTGCAGGTCTGGTACTGCAACTGGGTGTAGTTCGACCCGGACGGAACCATGTCGCTGTCGGCACAAGTCAGGGTGATTCCATCCAACTCATTGGCCAGCAATGCTTCCAGCGCGTATGGCGACGGCGAGGCGCGGCGCAGCCATGAACCCCATCGTCGCTGGGTAGGCCGGGTCGGACCGAACCCCGAATACAGGAGACCAACAGGGATCGCGCTGCCGGCCATCATCAGGGTCAGCGAGATGTTGGGGACCCAGGCGCCGAGCATGCGGAACAGGCTTTGAACAGCCGCATAATGAGTGAAGACAAGCAGGACAAAGATCCAGAAAGTGGACGCTGTCTGTTGAAGGCCGATCTCGAAGTAATACAGACAGGCAAACAGGAGACACTGAATGAAGGCGATCGGAATATCGGCAAGGGTCTGGGCGATGACGAACGCGCCTGGATGGATAAACCCATATTGGACCTGTTTCAACAGGATGTTACGCGATTTGACCGTGGAGACGGCCTCCGTCAGGGCATTGAGATAGAAATAGATCAGGGAGAAGAACAAGGCGCTGCTCTTCTCGTACGTGCCGGTGACGTCCTTCGGAGCCTTGTAGTACGCCGGGCCGTTGATCACCGCGTTGAGGGCGACAAAGGCAACCAGGGTGAGAAACGTCCACTTGTCGCCCCACAGCAGCTGGTAATACCGACGCATGGCAACCCGGATTTGCTTGGCCAGCGTGCTTGGCGCGATCGCCTGCTGTGGCACCCACGACGAACGGATTTGGTGCACATTGTCCCGGAAGGCTTGGACCCGCTGGCCATCGCGGGCCATTTCCGCCTGATACCGGACAATATCCTCTTGTAACTGACGATACTCCGCGCTGTCCCGGAATGCGGCGGCGAGGCCATCGGGATCGGTGGGCACCGGTCCCGCCGCATTCTTTCGAATAAGACGCTCTGCAGGGGAGGTGACGGCGGTCAGGAAATCCGGGGTGGTCTGGCGATCGCGGCACTCGAAGCCCAGTCTCAGGAAGTAGTCTTTGGCTTGCTCGGCTCGGCCGCAGAAGATCAGCCGGCCGTCGTACAGCACGGTAACCCGATCGAAACATTCATAGATGGTCTCAGACACTTGATACATGGATACGGCGTTACTCATCCCAGATTCTGCTGAGAGGTAGGTGATAAGCTGCACAAACTCTGTGGCGGAGGAACTGTCCAGGCCGCGGGTGGGATTGTCCCAGGCGGCAAAGGTAGGGTTGACCGATAGGGCTTCGATCAAAGTCACACGCTTGCGCTCTCCGCCAGAAACCCCTCTCACGAAGGCATCGCCCACAATCGTGTTGGCAGTGTGAGACAGTCCGACAGCCTTCAATGAAGCCTCGCTCATTTCGTGGGCAAACTCGGAGTCCGACCGAGTTTCGTTTGCCGGCTTGCGCAGCTGGAAGGCAAAGCCCATGGTGTTTTTAACGGACAGAGTGGGGAAATGAAAGTCTTCCTCACTGGCATAGACGGTTTCCGATCGGTAACGACGTGCCATCTCCTCTTTGGAGAGAGTAGCATACTGCAGCTGGCCTTGAACTTTAACGAACGAACCGTGGCTGTTGGCGAGGGTCTTCAGCAGGGTAGTGCACCCGGCGCCCGGCCGTCCCAGCACGAGCATCGACTCCCCAGGAAAGATCACCCCACTGACATCGCGAATGAGCTTTCTCGTTGGTGTAGATTGCTTGCCGGTCGCATGTGCAATGGCTTTGACGGGCCATTGCACAACCTTGGTCACCAGCGCTGGCAAAGTCATGATTCCGTTGACCCCGCTGGCAACCCCCAAGACCGTGAGGTCTTTGAATACCACGCCAAGCGCTCGACCATCCTTGCGATAGATAGGAGATACCGCGGTGGGCTCGCCTCCGGTGACTGGTTTCTCCTTTTGGGCACATCAGTGACATGTGGCTTTTGGTCTTTTGGTTGAGGGAACCGCATTTCAAAACCAACACTTACCATAAATCGCTGGGCCGGGTCAGGCCTGATGC
This sequence comes from Aspergillus fijiensis CBS 313.89, assembly GCF_003184825.1. NCBI lineage: Eukaryota > Fungi > Ascomycota > Eurotiomycetes > Eurotiales > Aspergillaceae > Aspergillus > Aspergillus fijiensis. Next base: position 191,658 of record NW_024468998.1, on the reverse strand, counting down.
TTGTTTAACTGAGCTTCGCTAACGAGATAGCTAAATAGTAAGACCGAAGATACGGATAGAATTAACAGGCTGCAATATAGACCAAGGTCCATGATGAGCTCAGGATCAATTTATAGAGGCTCTGTAATTCTACTGGGTTGAGGTTGAGATACGGCAGACTCATGGCAACGATGACAAATATGGCACGGAAACCTGCTACTGGCTACAGGCTACATGGAGGCGATGACATGTCATGGAGAGGTACAATCTTCATGACGAGCTCGGTAGACAAGTGAAGGTCGGTTGCTAATGAGCCGAAAATACTCGGATAGAAAGCATGGCTCCGATTTGTGGAGGGTTGCTACAAACCCCTGGTGTGGAGATCAATCGTGCCGAGATCTCTCGGGTATTACCCAAAAGGGCAATGATCCAGCGCATTGAACGTGGACCGTCTTGGAGGTGACCCCCCCCGTCCATCCATTTGTCAGTACAGAAAGTCGGCGCGATTCGACCCTGTGGCATCTCCATTCAGCCAATAAGACATATAATTGATGCCCGAAATGCTGGTGGAGAGAAAATCATTCCCCTCGGCAATCTGTTCGAGTGAGGGCGTTCCCATGCCAGGAATATAGCTTAACGGTTCGTCGAGAGGATCCAACAATTCTCCTGTTGGTGCCGGGAGGTAAACCTCACTTTGAATACCATGCGATCAATATAAGTCTCTGGGGCGGGTTTGAGTAAAAGGCAATCACTTACTTCAGCCAGGGGAAATTGTCCGCCATGTTCTCCTCCAGATTTGCCTCGCGGGTCGAGAGCGACAGGGCATCCTTGGCACTTTTCATGATGTCCATGCTCAGCGCCTTGCCGGTGATTGGTCCATTATGTTCCATCTGGTCCAGGCACTGGATACCACGTTCCACGGACTCGAAGATCATCCGCGCATGTTCCACGGTAACGGACGAATCCAACACATTGTACAAGAGAGTCACGCAGGCGGAGACGATGTAGTTGGCCACGGATGCATCATTGCGAATGCACGTGGCTCTCTCCATGATAGCACTACTTGCGATCGCAATGATCTCCTTGGCGGAATGAATTGACAAGTCGATGGATTCTTGCAGGTCCTCCTGCGTAGGCGAACCCGCCCCCGATGTCCCATCCGGGCTGTGGCAGAAGCTCGCGTACACCAGAGCAGGTCTACGGATCATCATTTTGATCAGGTGAAAGGCCATCCCCAGATGGGTACACTGGATCTCCTGCCACGCTTCGCCAGTGGGTCGATTGCGATCGGAGAATTGCAGATACGGAGGCAGGCTGTGTTCGATTTGTTGAAGGGCAGCGTCGCACTCCAGAATCGTAGCATCGACCCTGCGACGGTCGTATAGTGCCTGGAGATTTGCCAGTGAGAAGATCCCGCTGGACACCTTTTCGATAAGCTGCCCGATCCGTGCCATTGACCTCAAATAGGCGCATTGCGTTGTGGGACCCTCCGAGTCACCCATATGGCCACCTTCCAGGAGCGTTCGGGGCACGTCCTCGGGAAACGCAGCGTCAATGTGGGTGTCGAGAAAACATGAGGGCCGACCGGTGAAGAAGGCACAGACCCGCTCGTAAAAGTAGACGACCCAGAATGTGATGCGCAGCCTATGCATGACCGGGGCCAGTCCGTTGACAACCTGGCTGCGGTTGAGACCTAGGGCCAACACGCTTCGAGCGGCATGACCTAGATAGAGATAGGCATCGTTGGGCCTCATCCCATGCAATGCATACATAGCCTGTTTTCAATTCAAGTCAGTCGTTCATTGCCCTCGTCATCTGCTGACCCTTCCAATGTGGATCGAGACGTGTATGCGAAAGCCATGCCTACCTTAAGAAGTATCAAATGAATCCCTTTGATGCAAGGCTCCTGGAATAGCATGCTATAGTCGTTCGACTGCGCCCAGAAGTAGTCCGCCCATCGATCTAGCGTCTCCCCACTGTGACTGTTCTCGCGGGCCATTGTCCGAGCTCCCAGAGCGAGAACCATGTAGACTAGATCCCTGGAGCTGACTTCGCGTCCGGGAGCCGGGGGGGCCCACAGCTTTTCCCACAGGCGAACGATGATAGACCGTTCGAGAATGGGTAAATGCGGGTGAATGACATCAAAGTAAGCGGCGATGAACCGGCGACCCAGCTCCTGCGATAGAAATGATTCAGTCGAGCCCCCCGACGAGCGAAGCCCGCCCGATCCGGCGGCGAACATGAACCGCTCCAGGCCCCATTCCCCGAGCCCGGTCGGCACTGCTGTCTTGGGCTGGTCCAAGAGCCGACCGTGGGACTGGCGCTTCATACGCTGGTGGATGCGCTGGATAAAGCAGAAATGTGAAGAAGGTCCTAATATTACACAGATCGTCAGACTTTCGGCGCCTAGTTTCTCGTCAAGCACACATGTGGGTTACTTTTAATGTAAACCCTGGGAAATACCATAGAATTGAAAGGAGCCTGTCTGGCTGTTGGTGACTCCGATTCCCGCGCGGAGTTCTAGTTGCTGCCGATACTCCTCGGGACTGTATCGAGCTGGATCTCCCCCATGACTGACGTTTGTAAGCCTGCGCCCGTCACTGTCGCTGCTGAGGATGAAGCTTGGGGTTGTGGCTTCTGCCACCGCGGGTGCCGGGGGGCCTTTCCGTGCTGTAGGTCTCTTTGGCGGCCGCCCTCGAACGCGTGGCTTCTCACGATACTTGCAGGGCAGGCGGTGCTGCCAGCATCGGAGGCAAGGATTCTCTCCGTTGCATTTGACCTTCTTGGAGCGGCAAGACTCGCAGGCACGTTCGATACGCATGCCCTTGGACGGTTCTCGGTCTGTGGGGCAATTTAGCTGAACGTCCGGGGGGGCCCAAAGTGATCAACGTCATTACATGATTCGGAATCAGCCATTTTGGGTCTGCTCGCAAAAACGAGCAGATTACATCGGCGAGGTTGTAACTGAGAAGGATGGATACTTTTAAGTTCATTATCAGTTACCAACATCACAGTCACGTGAAGCCATCTCAGGTATCCCAGGATCCGATTATTCGCCCAACCTGTGAGATCCGTTTACTGAACCACATGCCTAGCCCTTTCCTCTACTTCTCTGGCCTGCTGGTTCTTAATTATATCAGTACTTCGCCAAGCTCTGGGACCTGGTTTTCTTTTTCTTTCTTTCTTTGCCTACGGATGTGTGACCAATCATTAAATTAGTCAGCCGTCTGACCTACCAATCGGATTTTCCGGGTGCTGGGGTCTCCAAGAAGTCTCCAAGGCCGCTAGGAAAGACGTGCGCTGGAGGGTGGAGAGCCCAAACACCTCCAATCATCTCCACCTCACTCGATATAGATATTTGACTGTGCGCTGGTCGGGCGCAATGAAAATCATGTATGTCTTGCAAGCTGTTGCAGTCATGGAATGCAAATCATAGGTTCCAATTTAAGTTTCGACTGCCGCCATTCCCCCCTTCGGAATGTTCTTCCGCCTTCCCAAGAGTAGTGACGAAACAAACACGCGCACGCGATAATGATGCCTGCAACCTAAACAACTAAGGCAGGGTGAGTCATTTTTCGGACCTCAGTGGTCAAGTATCACTGACTTTGTAAGTCAAGCTGAACTGCAACCAAATCCCGAAGCCTGCCGAGTTTCTCGTAAACTGCCTTGCAAAACTTCCAATCTTCCAAGTTGTTCAATTAGCAAGCGGGATCGCACACCTCTGTCTCCACTGAAATTACCAGTCATGCCTGCTCTTAGGAGAAGCAAACGCTTCAAGAACTCTGAAAATGAGATATCCCGCCCTCTAGGAACGCCCGATATATTCCTTGTCCCCGAAATCGTGGAAGCTATTCTTCTGCGTCTGGACATGCACACATTGCTGATCTCAGCTCGGGTCTGTGCTACATGGAATGCTCTCATCAAAAGCTCTCGCAGAATCCAGCAGGCCCTGTTCTACGTTCCCATCGACACAGACACCAGAAAGTCCCGTCGCAAAACAAGGAAGAACCCTCTGGTGATGGACAAGATATGGTTCGAATTCATCTTTGTAGGACTCAACTCGCGTCGGAGACATGGTGCGTGGCACTGCCCCTCTATTGCATCGGAGAAGAGAGAAAGGGCATACTTGCGCCCCGAGGCAAGCTGGCGGCGGATGCTCCTTCAGCAACCTCCCACCTCGATCGTCCGCTTCTGGAACCCCGAGTGCCTTTGGGGTCCCTATTGGCATATTCTGCCCAAAGATCAGATGGTCAAAACTGGGGCCGAGTGGACACCGGACGGAGACTATCTCCGCATGGAGAACGTCGCATATGAGGTCGACACAGGAGCGATCTCGGCAGGGCCCCTGCCTTTCCTATGCTGGGCAGATGCCGAGGCCCTGAGAAAGGTCATGCGCAAGTCCAAGCGACGCAAGCAGGTACGCCGCGATCGTACTCTCAAGCGCTATCTTCGGAGGTTCGACCTCACCATCAACACGGAATGCCCAGAGTTTTGGCCCATTGTCTGGATTGAAGACCATCCGGTACCGGTAAGAGATTTTCGTCAGTTTTGTGAAACAAGGGATGTCAAGCTGTTGATAGCCGATCCACGTTAAATGGAGACTATGATCCCGTTCGACTTTTAGCTTATTCTGCTTCTGCGATGATTGATCCATCTGTGTTTGTCTAAACCTGGGTATGCTTGTTATATCTCGAGACGAGTGTTCTGAGTCATATTTCGCAAAGAAAGCATTGCTATATTCCACCACCTCTCTCTTCTTACATTCCTTTGTTGTAAAGCTCGAGTCGGGAAGGAGCCCTACCCGCTGAGATCTGTCTGATCCCTGTCCAACATCCCCATGGGGCAGCTGAGTGGCTGGCTCGTGGCTGGCGTAACGACGTCAACGCTGAAGTCAAACAAGCTCGGACTAGTATTGCGACTGGAGCGGAATTAGCGATGATCTACCCGGGGACGAGGGTATGATACCGACGCTCGATTGCCGACTTCCGCACCGATCTAAGCAGTAAAGGTTGCGTATAAGAATAGGTTCAAAGCTGGACATAGGATGAGAGGATCCTACGTTTATTCAACAAAAACATACAACAGAAGGGATTCGCTGGTGGTCACCCACCCAACTACTAACCTCCCGGCGTGTGGCTTAAGTACGGCTGAGCGGACGGGAAGCCCTGTTTTCCACACCCTGTGGTCGTATGTGCTTGACTCCAGAGGTGAAGGCGTACAAGACTAATGAGGCTGTTTACCTTGAGGTGAATCTACTATGTCAATCCCTTGTGCTATATGCAGGACTGCGAGTCATCTGGCCGTAAATGTTCGTGTTGATCGTAATAGCGGAGGAAGAAACCCGATCCGGAAGCCGTCGCGCCCGTGGTTCGGTTGCTTGGCGTAGATCATGGAGCAACAGAACTATACGAGCAATGGGGTAATGTGTGTATAAAGAACCATGATCAGTCCTTGTCGCCTAATCCGCCCTCTCTGCAATTTATCCAGTCAATGGCAAGGATACCTTCCATACCAGGTAAAATGATCTCACAAGCCTTTCTCTTCAGTATCACTCTCACCATCCTCCTCACCACCCTCCCCACCGAATCTACAGCCCAAGCAGGCACCAAACTCCCGCCTTGCACCAACGCCCAAATCCTGCAAGGCGACAAAGCCACCCTAGCCCACTGCGAGTGCGTCAAGGGCGACCAAAAATGCAGCACGCAGTGTCCCGTGGGCCCTGCCCACGTCGGATCGCCATGCCCCACCAACCTCCTCACGCAACTCCACCTCAACGATTGCGCGCACCACTGCCAGGCGGACACGAACCACGTCTGCTCCTCCTGCGGGGTGTGGTTCCACTCGCTCTGCACGTGTCTGCGGACGGGCACCTGCGTGCAGCAGTACACAAACCCGGCGCCCGGCGCGGCCTACTGGATGAAGACACCGGGTGGGGACCTAGCGACCGTCACGGTCCCCGTCGCGGATATCCTCGCGCTGGAGGCCGAGCACCCCAAGCTGGCCGCGGAAGGGTGGGATTTCGGGCAGTCGTCGGCGCTGGCGGTCTCGAACCCCGCGACGCAGGCCCTGGTCGTCAATTCCGTGCACTCCATCACTCACAACCAGATCCACATGCACCTGTGTCCGCTGAACCGCGACATGCAGAGGCTGCTGACGCGCCTCGTCACGCCGAAGACCCCCCTCTCTCAATTCAACAGCCGCCAGCCGGTGCGGCTGACGCCGCAGTTTGGTGGTGCGCTCATGTACTGTCAGGCGGCGCAGGGCAAGAATCAGCCGATTTCCGGGAAGATCATGTCTGACAATATCAAGGCGGTGCGGGATGACAAGAGCCTTTGCGACTATGAGGTTGGGGCGGCGGTGATGAGGGACTCGAATGGCATTACCTGGGGTTGTGTCACTGCCGATCGTCTTAGTACGGAGTATCAACGCTTCTGCGCTTGAGTTTGGATTGGATGGAGGACTCTTTTGAGATAGGCCAGTTGCCGAGGGGTCAATAGACCCTTTATCAAGGTTGTGTTTCGCTAAAATTAGATGCTTTGGAAATTAGCAAGTATTGAGCTTTACTGCAACAAAAAGGCAATTTTTGTTTTTTTTTTCTCGTTTTTTTGAGGAAGAACTCTTCTATCGCGATACACTTTTCACATTCTATATCGCGCGACAGGACTGGCATATGTTGTGGCATGGTGTGAAGTCTGGATGCCTCTTTGTGGCAGTGCTTATATATTTCCCCGCCCCTGTAGCGAACCACGAGTCCTCTCCCACCATACCTGGCACCCTCAGGCACAATGAATCAGAAGGTTGAGATGGATTACCATACAAATAAATGAGCTTAGTGAGTACAGAAAGACTGACTAGCTCGCCACTGAAGAAAAAAAGAAAACAAGAATGCGCTGAAGCCAGAGTAATGCGGTTGAGGAGGTCACGGAGATGATGGGCAAGGTAAGGCTGTAGGAGGAACCCGGGATTGAATGAGATATATTATGGCTTAGTATTTCCGGATGGTGATGGCTGCGAGGTGATATCCCCGTGGAGCTGGTATAGGTGGTGTGCATCTCCAGAGTCACTTCTCTAATTTACAGCATGACTACTGAATGCTTGAGAGGACACCACGAATGGTAGGAGTGGAAGTAGGGATACAAATTTGATATTAATTATTAATTATGAGAACGAGTGACCAAGATGAGAAAAGTTGAAGCAGGCGTGTCATGTAATAGCCACGCCAAACGCCTTGTTCCAAGACAATATTCCTCAGGGACCTGCGGCAGGGGCAGCAGGACCGGCAGGGGCAGCGGCACCCTTCGTGTCAGCCAATGGCACCCTGTAACTGCAGATGCAGCGACTGCACAGTTCCAAACATTAGTATCTCAAACCTAGCGAGATCTACCCATCGAGCGGGTCCAGAGAGAGGGTGGAAAGGAAGGTCTTACAGGTCCTCCGTCCCACCGCATTGCCCACTAAGGGCATTGGCGTTGAGACACTATAGTAAGCGCATCAGCATATGCTTGTGAACAGGACATAGACGCGAGGCAGAGAAATTTCCACAAGACATACCTGGGTGTTACATGTCGCGTCGTTGCAGAAGAGTCGTTTGTCCAACTGATTGGCACCAGCGTTGAGGGAGGAGGCGGTGGCTGCAGCGCACAGCAGAGCGAAGGTGACAATGGAGGAGAACTGCATGATGAAGGTGGAGGTATGAGTGTGTTGCTGGTGATGAACTGTCTTCTGGAGAGCAGTGGAAGAATCGAAGGCTTGGAGTGTGATGAGATGATTTGTGTAGAGAGACACCTCGAGGGTGATGCAGTGGGATTTTATACTTCGGGTAGCCCCTTACCACCCCCAGCGCACACGGTGGTGTCACTAAGATCAACATCCATTGTTTGCCTTTTGCTTTTCATACAGTACCTAACTGCGGTGATCAAGCTCTATTACTTCAAAGCTTCACGCCACATTCCATAGTGTAGGAATACAACCATGTGATCTTCAATTCATGGTTCCCAACTCAGGGACCATCAAAGAGTGTGACTACTATGTGAGTTCTAGTAATACAAAACTGCACCCAGATCGGGTGGAAGCTTCAATCAAAGTCCTGTCATCGATGATCAGCAATTTGAACTAATAGTTACTGCAAGAATCTGAAGGGGGAAAATATGATGATGCTGCAGACATGGCTCCCGTACAATCCTACATGTCATACCCCTGGGCGATCCCTAACAGCAGACAGTGACATCTGTCATATGAGGCAGGACCCACAGGCAGCGTGCATACCTCCTGAAATTGTTAAGATATACTCTAATAAAATATGTCACAACAATGATCGGCATGATATACGAACCAACAATCTGACTTCTTCTTCGAACCTTTCACATCACCGTGGTAGACCCAAACTGATACATCACACACGTCTCCGAATAGATTTCACAGCACAGGTAATACATCTGCAGGTAGAGCGACAGCCGGCGACGACCGGAATCCTCCAAGATCTGCACCAAGTCCTCCAGGCATCGTACCGTACAGTTGTGTTCGTACTCTGCCAGCAGTCGCAGCTGCTTCTGTACGTCTCCGTCAGCCTGCAGGCTTTGCGGCGACGAGAACTCCGGAAAGTCGACTGAGTTGAGGTTTGCGGCGCGGCGGTCGCGCTCGATGCTACCCAGGTCATTCCACAGCCTGCCTTCCACCGAGATCTGCCGCCACAGCTTCTCGGCCAGGTACTTTTCTCGGGCAGTGGGGAAGACATCCCCCTTTTCTTCGGACCCAAGCTTACACACCAGGGACTTGGAGACCACTGCACTCTTAACGTCGTGCACGGCAGAGGTGTGTAGCCAGGTGAAAAAGCTCTGGCCGCTCGTCACAGGGGTGGTGGCAGACTCGCGGCTGTCTGGATGTTTCTGATCATGACCGTTTGTGGTATTGATGCTGAGCGATCTATGCGCTTTGGCTTGCTGTATGGCAGCAATCGTCGCCATTTTGACTTCTTGTCGCAGATCGCGTCGATCAGCAGGACTTGGCTTGGCCGTGGCGAGGTTCGCAACCAGAACAAAGCGGAACCAGATAGCCAGGTTGTGCTGGACATTGCTGAGTACACTTCTGGACTTCCCATTCGTTTCAAGGGTAGGTCTAGCGTGAGAAGAGTGATCTTGGCAAAGACCATTTGTGCCATGGCACAGCGGCTCTATGTACTCGGCTATGGTCTCAGAGGCCGAGTCAGGCAGAGCCACCAGATCCCTTTCCATCAAGTCATCCTCCTGGAAAATCCCAACGGAAAGTTCGACCATACTGTAAACGATGCGCATGCTCAACAGATACTCAGGGCGGCAATTATTGGCCAACGTCCAAAAGCAGGCAGCGAACTTGATGTATTTCTCGCCAAGAGCGTGGCCGGTGGAGAATACATCCAAGCTCTTCAGCTTATAGCTGAACAGGAGAGCTTCGACGACGGACGCCTCAACCACCCACTGTGGCGTTTTCATCTGTGACGGCAATCGCGCGAAGAATTCAGTCATTTTGCGAACCGTGGTAGCCGGAATGTCAACGAGCAGAGATGGTAGTGCGGCCGCTTTCTTGCTAGGGGTCTCAGTGTCCCCAGCCGTCACGGCTGCCATGATGTACGAGTCTGACACCGTTGGAATGGCATACAAGGTTTTGTCTAGCCAAAGCTGATCGTCTGTCGAGCAGCGTTTGTCTCTGGACAGGATAAACTCAATGCCTCGCCTGACGGCATCATTGAGCTCGCTGGAGATCCTCTCAGTCAAACTAAAAGATGTCACGCTCTTCAGCACGAGAAGACCATAGGCCGTCTCTTCCGCAGAGCCTGCGCTGCCCCAGGACCCGTCCTGATTCTGAGTGCGGAGCGTTCGGATCACAGTCTGGAACAACGTGATCGGGATTTGGAATTTCATCAGATCATCGGGCAAGGCAGCTAGGTCGCCGGCACTCCAGCGCTGCAGGTAAGACATCAGGGCTTCGCACATCAGCATTGTCGGGTAAAACGATGAGATGTTCTAGAAGACCTTCGGTTAATCATAACTCGGATTTCCGCATCTCAACCAGTTGTGTGACGTACCCATTTATCACGAGGCATCCGATCGCACTTGAACCATTCTTCGCACAGGTAGCGAACACACTTCTCAATCTGAGGCTGGTAGCGGTCATCGGTGGAAAGCAGCACCAGAGCGATGAGGACGTTGGCATTGGTGCTGATGCTCTTGTGCGTCTCGTATGAGTATGTTGCAAAATGAGTTTCACGTTCAAATCGATCGACCAATACTTGCGGTGTGTAGTGCTTTCCTTGGAGCATCAGAGCGACCAAGGCCTTAGCGGTGTCATCGGCATCAGGGCATGCTTTGGGGACTATTGGCAGGCAGAGACATTAGCAAAGGGCACTGCGGCGACAATCTACCCTCGATCCAGGAGGTCACTCTACCGAAGCCTACGAGACCATGTTGTTTGATTTCTGCTTCAATCGGCTCGCCAGTCCGCTGTAGATCAGCGGCGGGCGCAATACCGTTGCGCAGCAGATTTGTGGTCACCTTGGTTGAATCAGTATCTTGTTCTATCAGCACTCATGATTGTGGGCGAGAAGCGACATACCCACGCCCACTCAAACACCGTGGTCGGATACCCAGCTGCCACTAGCCCCGATCCCAGACCCACGCCGTTGGAGATCGCGCGCCGTATATAATCCTCGGCCTCGTTATCCCATACGGGGCTATACATCAGATATGCAGATGTCGCAGATGGGGAGCCCAGCATGCTGCCCAGGACTTTGTGCTGGGCTAGCCCACCGAAGTCGATCTTTCCGACCAGAGCTTCCAACGAGTGCAAAAGGGAGGACTGTGGACCGCTGAAGATGAGATCCAGATCAATCTTGGACAGTTTCTTTGCCTGCAGCTTGACGAGGTTCGTCCGGTTGAAGTCAAAAGTGTGGCCCTCTGCCTCCAGCAGGTCCAGCATGGCCGGGAGTCGCAGTTCGAAGCTCACGGGTAGAATGCATGTGACTGTCAGCTCGTTGAGATCTTGCAAAGCCGTATCGAGAAACCGTTTTGCTTTGAGGATCCGTGAGTTGAGCTCCTGCGCATCGACCTCCCCTGGATCCGCCGCGTGCCTTTGCAGGGCCAGGAGAGCCGCCAAAGTGTTGGCAATGGTATCTAATCTGGCGATAGAACTACCCCAAGAACCATCAAGCTCTTGGAGCTGCAGAAGAGTCGAAAAGGCTTCCGGAAACGCCCAGGATGTTGCGCCTCCCTCGTTCGGCTTTCTGACAAGTGAGACCCATGCAGTGTCGTAGATGTTGCCGGACATTGTACCGAGTCCATAGGTGGGATGATGCGAGTTTTCAAAACTCTCGTATAGGCATTGGTTCTTCGTCTCGATGAATGTGACCACAGAATTGTCACGCATCGTGTCAGATAGATGCCTCGAGGAGGTATTGATGAAAAGGAAAACCGAAAGGTAGGTGGCCGACTAATGCTGGCGAAGGAGATGCAGTGCCCTAGCCACAGCTTAAATGTATTGGATGTTTATGCGAATCGAGGACATGATATAGCTATAGAGCATCAATCTAGCAGGGCTGACAGAGTAACCCAGCTATGGCTCAATTGGGCTCAAAATTACCTGCCCAGCGCAACACGTAGCCGCCAGAGCTTCGAGGGCACCAAAGAGGGTCTGACCGGCAAATACTTTCTGTTCTGGGAACCATCTTGTCGATGAATATGATTCCTCAGACTAGCATCAATTGCATTGCATCTCAGAAATTGGACTGTCCTGAACAAAGGTTCAGTAGAACAGGCAAGGTTTCCTATCGATCCACAGAGAGAAGATGAATTCACGAGGATAGTGCGACAAGACCGACTCCAGATGGCTTGCAGCTATTGTGACGCAGTCTACCGGTACTATATTATGCCTGTGACCAGGATAAATGTGTCGGAGACAGCGGCCCACATTTGGACCCTTGGCTGGATTGTGGCCGATGTCGATCTTCCGAATCCGGCAATGCGGAGACTTTCCAGGGGGTCCCATGTCACATCGAGCCCTAATTAACATACATTCATGCAGAATCTGACACCTCAAAACTCACCCCCTTACTTGTAGTCGGCAGTCATTGGCACTACCTACCTAGTGCATTGTGAGACACCTTATCCTGCTAATAGCTCTCCCGTCTGTGCCTTATCCTTGACAGCTTGAAGAGGTGGAGTGCTCGTTGCTTCTGTACCACCGCCACTCCCCCAATATACCTCAAGCTGAGACCAAATGTAATATAAAAATCTGCATTCTCTCCCTGTCTTCTCATCAACAGGCAAAGGATAGATTCAGTCGCGATGCTTGAGATCTTGACCCCTACTAGGGAGCACGTGGCTTTGGGTGGCACGATCCTGACACTCGTTGCTTTCATTCTGCGCAGTATATATCGCCTGTTTTTCGACCCGCTGCATCATATTCCCGGCCCAAAGCTAGCTGCGATCTCCCATCTGTATGAATTTTACTACGATGTCATCCGCGAGGGCATGTTCGTGTGGGAAATCGAAAGGATGCACCAAAGATATGGTAAGGTGAATCTCCTTTGCGTGGGAAGCATCGGCTTTTTCACCCGGCGTGCACGGCCCCTCTCTTCCTAACACAACAGCGTCGTCATGATAGGACCCATCGTGCGAATCAATCCCCGCGAGGTGCACATCAAGGATCCCTCTTTCTACGACGAGATCTATGCTCCGGCCACGGGGATGCGGGACAAGGATCCCAAGTCCGTCCACATCTTCAGTGCCCCAGGCGCGATGGTCTCCACCGTGGGACATCACACGCATCGCATGCGCCGACGGATCCTCACCTCGTTCTTCTCGCGACGGGCGATCGAGGGGATCGAGCTGACGATCCAGGCGTCGCTCCAACAATTCCTTAACGCCCTCGCCATTGCCCATAGAGAGGGGAGAGTGCTCGACTTGATCGACCGACTGCAGGGGCTGACCGGCGACCTCATCACGCAGTATGCATACGGCACCAGCTACGAGCTCCAGGCGGAGGAGAACATTGGCAAGGGAATCGTCAAGGTGGTTCAGGAGGGGACCGACCAGATCCACCTGCAGCGGTTCTTCCCCTTGATGGGCACTCTTCTACGCTTGATTCCCTCGTGGTTCATGGCGCGGGTCTTTCCCGCCCGAGCCCGGGTCTATGATCTGTTGGAGGGGGTGCGAGAACAGTCTCTGGCCGCGCTGGAATCGAGAAGCACCGTCCAGGAGCCCGGCGGTGCCGCCAAAGCGATCACCATGTTTCATGCTCTCACTGATCCTGAGGTTCCACCGGAAGAACGCACGCTGCAGCGCCTCGAGGATGAGGGATTGGTGCTGTTTGCCGCTGGCACCGAGACGACGGCGACGACGCTCTCTGTGGCCATCTTCCATATTCTGAATGATCCAGCGGTCTTGAGCAAACTCCGCACGGAACTCAAGCAGATCATGCCCACTCCGCACCATCCGGTCACATGGCGCCAGCTGGAGAAGCTGCCATACTTGGTACGTACTGTCCCTTTTATGATCGGACTCTGGCTACTCCTTCTGGCCCACTTGGGAAGAAAGACCCCTTTCTGATTGAATTGACTGTTTTATGTGGTGCAGACAGCAGTTATTCATGAAGCTCTCCGCTTTTCCGGAATTGTGATGCGGCAACAGAGGATCTCGCCGATAGAGGTACTGAGGTATAAGGACTGCGTCATTCCACCAGGGGTAAGACGTACCTAACCCATTTTGCTACCTCTTGACCACTGGCTCATGCAAGCAACATAGACACCTGTCAGCACGATCGCATACTTCGTGCACAGAGATCCCTCCCTATTCCCCGATCCGGAGAGATTTCACCCGGAACGATGGATCCTCGCCGCGGAGCGGAAAGAAGGTCTTTTACGCTATCTGGTGACATTTGGCAGGGGCAATCGGGCCTGTCTAGGGATGAAGTATGTTTATCTACTCCCTCTCGGGTGTCTCTCATTAGCGGCTAACCTTCCCCCTCCGTGGCACGACAGCCTAGCCTACGCGGAACTGTACAATGTCTTGGCTACGGTGATTCGTCGATTTGATCTGGAACTCTACGAGACTACGAGGGAGGATGTCCGCTTTGTGCGGGACAAATTGCTACCGCGGGGCAGTGATGGGCCATGGCGTGTGCGAGTCAAGGTGGCTGGGATTGTTGAAGAATAGGTGGTTTTCTACTCACTTAGTATGGGCGCAGTCTACTCTACAGTGCATTGAAAATAGTGGGTGGTCGAGGAGGGGCCATCGAGGCATTGTACTTGGATCGTAAGTTGTAGATCGAGAGTAGCTGGGTAACGTCACGAGTAGATGTTCTAGCTATGGGGCTCACCTCCACGGTGGAAAGACTTTTAGTGGGTAAGAAGAAGGGACAACGATGCTGTTTCATACCGCGGAAATGCATTTCGCGAAGTCTACACCGACTAGCCTTGTGCGCAACTCTGCAGGCATCACCCACCCACACCTGCGTCAGTCATGCTGAAGTTACAGACGGGTCACATCGTTGCCCGTGCTATCTTGAGACGGCGGGTTAAAAACCTGACGGACAAAACACCCCTGGCCAGCCCGCCTCTCCCCCTTGCGTCAGAATCCATTGGGTTTGAGGATTTTATAAGTGGGTTCAGCACTCACACCACCCGCATAGTTTTACCCTCAACCTCTACCCCGTCCCACACTTCAGCGCCAACCCGAGCACAATGGGTCAAACGGCCTCAGCACCGCGACCAGGAACACAGCTCCAAGTGATCGGAGCAGGGCTACCTCGCACAGGGACCGCCTCATTCAGCGCAGCGTTAAGCATTCTCCTCGACGGCCCCGTCTACCACGGCGGCACGCAACTCACCCGCGGGACACCGGGCGAGCTGAAAGCCTGGATCCGGATCCTCCGCTGCTGGCTATCTGGCGGGGAGCAGCAGCGGGGGGAATGTCAACGCCTGCTCCAGCACCAGCTCGACGGCTACGCGGCCATCACCGACGCCCCGGGATGCCAGCTCCTCCCCGAGCTGATGGCGCTCTACCCGGACGCCAAGGTCATCTGCACGGTGCGCGACCCGGTTTCCTGGGAGAAGAGCATGGCGCAGGTGCACAGCTTCACGCGCCTGGGATGTCTCAAGCTCCTCCTCCTCCCACTGCCGGGCATGCGACACTTCGTGGACTTCACCTGGCTGCTGCGCCGGCAGTGGTGCCGGCTTTATGCGGACAATCAGAGCCTGACCTCCGTCCAGCAAGTCAGCGGCACGCTGATCCACCGTGGCATCTACGAGCGGCATATCGCCTGGATCGAAGCGAACGTCCCCGCCGACCGCGTGGTGTTCGTCGACGTGCGCGACGGGTGGGAGCCGCTGTGTCGCGCGCTGGGGAAGGAGATTCCTCCGGATATTCCCTTCCCGCGGATCAACGATGCGGATGCGATTGCGCGCACCGGGCGTGAGTACATCCGTCGCGCGATGGTGCGGTGGGTTGGAATTCTGGGTGTTGCTGGCACGGCGGTTCTTCTGGTCCGGCGATGGAGGGGTTGAATGTGTTTTACGAGGGAGGAGAGCTTGATGGTGAGGGCGGGATAGCGGTGAGGACTGTAATTTGATATACGATAGACCGAATCAAGGTCCATTAAGCAGGTCAAATTGCACTGGGTGGCAGGCCGATAAATGTCCTTGTACTCTGAGTGTGGTCTGAGCCTGAACACGCTCTGTGCACTAGAGACCATCGTCAAAACATGACTCATTCAGCCTTAAGAAATAGATCAACCCGGCCATCCCCGTCTACGGACCGGCTTCTGTATCCTGTGCCTGCTCTATTCGGTCTCAAAAGTCAAGGCGCCGTACCAGCCTGCCGTGCTGTACATCAAGCACTCTGTTGGGGTGAGGTAGTCGACCGCTTAGGCCTTCGGCAGTGTCCTCGCCCCTACGCTTAAGGATGTTCAGCAGCTACAGGTCAGTCCGGTTTGAGAAGATAGTATGAATCTCGAAAGGCAATTCACGCTTTCTGAGTTCCTCGCCGGAGATCTTGTTTTATGTTGATGTGTCGGCCTGCAGTTTCAGGATGTCCTCGCGCATCCAGAAGATTGTACCGGGGAGGTCCGCTACCATAACGCAGCCACGGCGGGGAGTGGATTAGCTCTGGCTACAAATTCTACACTTCGAGCAAGGGAGCGAAACCAATGCCTGGTGTCTTCCCGATTGCATGAGTCTGGCGGCTATGAAAAACCAGCCTCGCAGTCTTGTCTAGGCCGATCCCGATGTATTTTCAACCAGGCGGACACGGCCAGGGTGTCACGCCGTGTCACGCCAATAGAAGTCCAGCCCCTGGCCACGATGGAAATTTGGAAGCTGTTTCACAATCTCGTCAACACAATAGCCTTGCTTGCGGGATGGATGTTTTGCGTGACACGAAAGATGCTATGGGCGACCGGCTTGCCGCGACGAATCCTGGGGTAGTGTGGGTATCAATAGATCTGATTCGGGACTTCTTAATGCGAAGGCCCTCTGTTGGCTCTCGCCTTAGTGAGATGATCCCGAGGTTAGGGGTGGGGGCGTAGCTGAATTGATGATGGATGTATTCTAGCTATCATTCTGCCATACTAACACCCTCCTCCTTCCATGCCTTGAATCTTGTCAATCATAACACCCTCGTCACAGAAGACTGACAAGACCTGCTTGGCATTTTGGACATGCTCGTGGGTGATTTGGAGGTTCTGTGGAGGTGCTGGAGGGAGAGGTGGGCCTATTGCTAGCACCTCCAACTGCACCTCCAGCTTGCCAAGCCCTGGAAGAGAAATGGCAAGACAGAGCTGTCTGTGTTCTGCTGCTGCATTGGTGTTTTCCGGAAGCAAACACCCATACCCTTCCGACTCAATGACAAGCTTTACCGTTGAAAGAGCTCGTCTTCGAGGGGATAAATTCCGCCAAGCACAGCCAGGCCTCCATTTCACGAAGCCCACTCACCGTATGGATCATTATACACAGGATCTATAGGGTAGACTCGAAGAACATGGAATATACTGCCAAATCTGAGAAACTGTATACAGTGGCTGACCACAACAAAGAACCCTCGCCATTATCTCTTTCACACATTTGAAGTACACTGACCGATAACACTGACCGATGAAAGCCAGAGCACTCCACCATCAAACATCTTCTTAATATCCGCCACCCACCCACAGCACAATCGGCATGGCCATATTGAACAGCAGATGAAAGGGCACCGTCCACAAAACCGTATACAGGAATTTGGGCGCCATGACGGTCCAAACGACGGCCTCCCCCCTAAGCAGGTAGCATGCTCCCATCGCGCCAACAAGACCATACGCCACGAAGACTGTCCGAAGCCCCAGGTGCTCGCAAAAGCCACTACGACCACCGCGTTCTCCCTGCCCGGTCGCGCCCAGCAGTTGTAATCCATTCCCGCTCCACCAGATCGGACCAGCGTAATTGCTGCAGAAGGTATGCACGGGACTGAGCAGCCAGTGGTGGGCTTGAAGTCCATTGAAACCCTCGGTGTATCGGAGCGCGGCGATCGTGTTCGCGTTGCCGCAGGCGAAGAATGCGCTGTGGATGAACAGGACGATGGAGAAGCAAACTTGAAAGGCGCTGAGGTTTGCGGCCGAAGACACTGTATGATATGACGACAGGGTCAGAGACATGGGTGTCAAGGAGATTAGATTCGCCTCAGGACAAAGCCAATACGCACCGATCCACTCGAGCTGAATGCGGTAGATCAGAAGAAGCGGGATATTGCCGGGGATAGTCTGCATGAACAAGTATAGGTTCAGGACTTCAAGTAGAGCGGGGAGTTCGGTCGCTGGAAGAGGCCAGCATTAGCGGTCATCCCAACAATCGCCGATAGGGCAAAGTGCCCCCGTCAACTCACCGTTTAAGCTCTTCAGCGACGTTTCTTGGGCACAAGAGCGCAGGATCACGTAGCCGCCCCCTATAGCTAGATACACAAAGATAAATTGAGCCATCCGCGTAAGGGGAAGCTGCTCCAGAATAATGACCTGCAGCCATTCAGGGGCGCGATCAATGAGACCTGGGCCAGCCCGGGCTGCAGAGGCGAACTTGAACAAAAAAACGGGCAGGAGTATTGCTCGGTGAGCGAATACAAGAAGTGGTTTTTCTTGAGCGTCACGAGCCACATTCCTCCTACGGTGCACTGTGAATGTGTAGGAGGTGTGGAGAAGGGTCACTGCAATCAGAAACCAAAGACAAAGGGGACGTCCGTCGAAGAGATTTTGAATGCTGTATATCTTCTCGGCTGTGTCCCGATCATGGATATTCCACCGCTGCGACAGTATGTGCAAGAAAAGGGGGGTGCAATTACCGAGGCCTAGTATGTAGGAAGAGCGGCCGGTAGTGAAGATTACCCAGCCCATCCATACGGTAGAACCCCAGAACCAAAAGAGATGCTCTTTCTCCACGAGGAATGGGAAGAGTAAAGTAAGGCCGTGGACAAGTTGAAAGAGGTTCAAGCCCAAGAAGTTGTTGCTCAGCGGAGGAATTGACTTGCAAGTAACCCCGGCAAGTAGAAGTGCGATCACGGCAATTGCAATGGCATAGTGAAGAAGAGGCACGTGCATGTTTCCGGCCGTCGCATCTTTTAGTTTATTCTGAAGCTCTTTGCTCATCTAAAACGTCTCTCAGTCATATCAGCCATGCATGTTGCGCGCTTGCCACCGGGGAATAGAATTATTACCAGAGAAAGCTCTCCTAGGCTCCTTTCACTGAGAGACTCATGTGGTACACCATGCCAGTCAAGGTCGATCTCGCATGCAGCCATCCCGGTATAAGGTTCGCAAGATAACGCTCGAAGATGCTCGAGATTCTCAAGAACAAGATTGACTTGATCCGTGGAATCCCTCCACAGTTCAAGAAGTTGGGGAATGAAGACCCCAATGCTAGCGGAAGGTATAGGAACACCCAGCAACCCTGCCATGGTAGGTACAATATCGACCTGCTGCATGACAGTGTAGTAGTCAAAGGTGCCAGCGGTGGGTACTGCAGGAGACTCATAGCTTCGATTGAGCGACTTGAAATGTGGCGAGATGAACATCATCGCGGCCGAGACTTCAGGGTCCGATGCACCGCCATGACCCCCCCACCGATCCATCCCATGGTCGCCTCCAACCACGAAAAGTGTCGATTTCAGATGTGCCTCCGCCTCGAGAGCTTCATAGGTCTCTCGAATGATAGCATCCATCTGACGTTGCTTGGGTGCCATGAATTCACTGTCCGCGCCACCCATATGCCCGACGTGGTCGATGCCGGGAAAGTGGAGGACCAGTGCGCTCCAGTCATCGCGCTGAAGCTCCATCATGGCATTGGCGGACACGTTCAGGTCTGGTGAATCAATGTCCTGTGCGGGTTTCAGCGATCTACCAGTCATTCGATGTGTCCTTTCCCTCTGGCGTTCAGTGGAAGAAGAGCTGGGCTCTTGGGACTTCGAGACTCACTGGGACGAATAACGGCGAGATAGGACATCCTCGGTCAAAGACCTCGGGAAAAAGCTGCACCCACGTGTCGTCGCCGTAGAAGAGTAGGCTTCCCCTTCCAGCAACTTTCAGGTGCGCTAACCACGTATCCATAGATTCGGGCGTGCCGGGTCCATCATCAGCGTTGTGAAAGACGTCCAAAAACATGGAGGCTGAGCCCACAGTCATCGCCTTTATACATGCTCTAGTCAGACTTGGCGAGCCCGTTTTCATGGTAAAAGGCATGGCTGCGCCGGAGCGGATCAGACTTGGGGACCATATCAGCTCAGGTGGCTTACAGATTCGGCGACGGATCATTGCATACCTTTGCGTGAATTTGAACTGAGACTGTGGGCTGTAAACAAAATCACTGTAGCCTTTTGGCTTAGTATCAGGTGGTAGGGTTGAAAGTAGTCGCTGGCATCTGTTTCGAAACCCACCTGCGGAGCGCATCAATCATCAAAAACACCACTTTCTCGAAGGGGGCTTTTTGGGCAAAAGGGCGCCTGTCTGGCGGTGCTTTTCTTGCCGATGAGGGGGGCATCGGCCGGAAAAAGCCCATGGTGAACACAATAGCAGACGCAATTATCAGTCCATTAGCGAGGAGGAGAAGAGCTCCACGGGAACGCCAGCCCATCGCGTCAAACAGACTCAAAGGAGCAATAGACAATAGACAACTACGGTGATGCTGATAGGTAATCTTCAGAGTCGAATGCTTTTACAATTCGATCTTTGCGAGTGGGAAGCTGTATACTCATTGGCGTTGACTATCGGAATGACCGACATGTAAACCGAGCGTACGGAGTGCGGCGGCAAAGCTTTCCCGAGGGCTCGAGAGCTTGATATGCTCAACCAAAACATTGGGAATTCAAGAAGAGCGAGTTACTAAGTAGTTACAACACCGGACACCGTAGTGAAAACCGTTCCTGGCGGAGAACATGAGTTCTGATGGCTCTCATTCTGCAGTACTCCTCATAATATGACCTGTCTGGCACAATACGAGCATTGGGTGAATGCGGTAAATAAGCCGTCGATCCCCGACGATCCGCCATCCTACGATCTGGTGAAAAATTCTCTCCCTACTCCGTACAGCTTTCCATCTAGTCGAGTTTCTGTTCATCAATACAGGGGCTGCTGTACGTCTTGTGCTCCGCAGCGTACTATGTCGTCCAGTTTCCACCTCGGTGGGACAGGGTTTCCATCCGACAACGGCTTAGTTATACTGCGCAGCCCACCCGCAACGCCACTGGAAAACTTCAACCTTAGAATGTCTCCAATCTCATCGCAAGCTGCCAAGACACGGTTGAGGTCCTCCACATTATGCGCCGCAGAAACACAAAATCGCACTCGACACAGCTCGAGCGGAACGGCGGGGAACGGAACCACCACCACCGAGATCCCGCGGGCGAGCATCATCCGTGAGAACGCGGTCATCTTGCCTGGATTATACAGTATCAACGGAATGACTGGGGAGTCGTCGTTCCCATAGACGATGAACCCAAGTCGCTTGAGACCGAGGCGCAGGTAACGAGAATTGAAGGCCAGGCGCTGCAATCGTTCTTCCTTCTGACCCGGCAGTAGCTCGCCAGTCAGGATCCGAAACGAAGCGGAGATCTGCGCCAACAGGGCTGGGGCTATGGCTTCACTGTACAGCACGCCCGCATTCACAGCGCGGAGCTTGCGCACGGTCTCTCCATCCGCTGCGATATATCCTCCGATGGCGCCAAATGATTTTGTCAAGGTTCCCATTAGGATGTCTACCTCCCTCGGATCAATGCCAAAGTAGTCGCAGACGCCTCGACCCTCCGGACCAAGCGCGCCGATGGAATGCGCCTCATCTACAAACAGGTGGAACTTGTACCGGCGCTTCAACGCCGTGATATCTGGAAGGTTGCAGAAAGTCCCCTCCATCGAATACAGACCTTCGACCACGACCAGAATCTTCTTCCAGGGACGATAGCCACCACTGCTGCCGGGATCGGTCGTGGTGGCGGGCTGTCCCTGTGAGATTGCCTCCCGCAACCTTCCCTCCAGAGCGTGCATGTCGTTGTGTCGGAACGTCACGATCGATGCGCCGGAAAGGCGAGCCCCGAACCGTAGGGAGGCATGATTGAGCTCATCTGAGAGAATGAGGCAGCCCGGCCCCACCAATGCAGGGAAGATGGTTGCGTTGGTGCCAAACCCCGCGGAAAAGACGATGGACGCTTCCTTGCGCACGAACTCGGCCACCAGCTGCTCGACCTCGACATGGAGATCCAGACCCCCGACATCAGCCCGGGCGCCGCCTGCGCTGATGCCATACGCGCGAATCGTCGCTTCGACCCAATCCGCGCATGTCCCCTTGGACTGCGCAAAACCCAGGTAATTGTAGGATCCCAGGTTCAGGGTCTGGATGCGCGCACCAGTGAGTTTGAAGGATCTATTGTTGTCGTGTGTCACTCGATCAAGCAGGGTAATAAAGCGGCCTGGGACACCCGTGGTGGGACGGTCCAGGCAGTCTGCCAGTCGCACCTTCATACGCCGCGTGTAGACGCTCTCGCGGGCAGTGAACCAGGGTGCGTATCCGTCCCATGGGCGGAGATGGCGGTATTTTGCCGGCTTGAAGTAGATTCCGAAAAAGTCCCGGATCAAGCCGATGAGATGGATGATGGTATAACTCAAATATGTCGTGATGACGTAGAAGTATGGGGCCTGATCAGCGGTAGGATGGTTCGAGGGCTGGTTTGGAAGGCGACAGGAATATCGATCGCTGGCATGGCTGATCGGACCATACTGGGCAGGGTCTTGTTCCATCGGGGGAGGAAGGATAGGCCAACCATAAGGGGTAAATGCCTTGCTGGTGGTTCCTGTTGGCGGGCTGCGAGAATTGAGGCTTTATAATGCAGTGAAAAAAAGCCCGAGAAAGGAGTATTTCGCAACGAGGCTCTTTGCTGCTCCTGCATAGTGGACTATGATAGGATAGGTTGACAATGTCAATGGGTGGAGGCTGGACACTCATGCGATCCATCATGAATAGATCTATCACATACCCACACGAGAATAGTACCTATGCTTTAACGCCAGACAGGGGCAAGCGAGCTTCGATCGTAGCGAGATCCTCCGAGGCTCAGCTCTGACAAAAGGTGATTCTCCAGGGGCACGTTGGTGCACTTGCAGGGTGTATCGATGATGAGGGTAGATCTGAGATGGCTCCGAAGGCGATCATACTGAATTGGGAAAAGGCCTTCAGCCCCTTGCGTCGTGCTCGCCCTTAAATCAGCGCTGTGAGGACACACACATGAAAGAATCTGTAGCATTTGTTTTATCGTTACTTTTCAGCCGCTCTTAGTCTATTATCCAGCAATGGCGAATGCCATGACTGATCTGACGACTGGCTGCCACGCTCTGATTGATGGATACGGCACCCCGTACGGCTACCTACCGGCCTTTGCCCCCGGCGTCGCCTTCTGTACCTTGTTTAGTCTTCTAGCAGGTATACACGTCATCCAAATAATGATATACCGACAGTTTTGGTGGACCATACTGTTTGTGGTAGGCTGCTTGAGTATGTCCCGTCCCAAGAAGCGCAAGAAACATTCCTGCCCGGTGGCGTGGCTAACCCTAAATGTTGATCCTCGATAGCTGAAGTCCTGGGGTGGGCGGCCAGGATCTGGACCACGCGATGCCCGTACAACCTGAATGCATTCCTGATTCAGTTCTCCACTCTAATCATCGGTCAGTGATTTGTCTTCGTGGGAGCTATCAGACCCATCACACATATTGCCCATCCAACTGACGTATAGACCAGCCCCCACCTTCTTCACCGCCGCTATCTACGTCCTGCTCGGGTGTTTTGTGCGAATCATGGGCCGGAGATCCTCCTTCCTCAGCCCGCGTAGCTACCTCTGGATCTTCAGTGCCTGCGATCTCATTTCCATCGTCATTCAGGCCGTTGGGGGTGGCATTGCCTCCGCGGACTCCAAGAAGGTCAACGGCAACCTTGATCACGGATCTAACATCATGCTCGCCGGGGTGGTGTTCCAGCTCTTCTCCATCACGATCTTCATTCTCTGTGCCTGTGATGTTTTCTATCGGGTCCATCGACTTCGCCTATCTGCCCCGGGCGCATCCATCGCCCTCTGGCGCGGGGTGCTGGCCGCGGCTACGGTTTGCATCTACATCCGATGTATCTACCGCACCGTCGAGCTCGGGCAGGGGCCCGGCGGCTATCTTCTGCTGCATGAAAATTACTTGATCGCCTTGGATGCCGTGATGATGGTGCTCCTGGTGGGGATCTGTGCCGTCTTCCACCCGGGTTGGCTCACTTCGCAGAAGGAGTTTTCGCGTCTCAGTGAGGTTCATTTACTGGATAGAGTAGATAAACCGAAATGAGAGCGACAGCGCACGAACCATGGTGCGCTTCGGGAATGAACACCTGTCATACATGGGTTTGCGGGGATAAGAGACCAAACTTGATTCTGTCAGTCAGATCGTTCTTTTGTGCGATGTATAGTATTTCTCTGCCCCTAGTTTGACTCGTCTCTGCATTTACGGGTCAAAAGTGGGTCAATTCCCGGGTCACATTCCTTCGCGTGATACGTATGTAAAGGATTTATGCGGGTGGAGCTGTCAAGGACTACCTGCAGATCAGATTGACAACTAAGTTACCGTGAACCTCAAAGCACTGACACCCTCGTTTTTGGAGTCGAGTTCTACTGTGATCGCCATGGAGTCCGCACAAACAGCTTCGATTACTTGCTGGACTTAGCAGACCGATATCTTCTGCCGTGAGACTGCTTTGATTTCTCCTCGTCACAATCAGCATCGCAGTCTGGAAGGCGAGGTGTCAGAGACACGCTTCTGTCATTTTCCTGAATGATACAGTCTCGCGACGATGATAGCTTCAGATCAGGTGAATGTGCGACAATTCATTGCGGCGCATCAGCTCGGTAAGCGCGCAATCCCTTCCCCGCCCGGTCAACTCGAAATACCATTTCCAATGTTAACGATGATCGCTTGAGGATTCTCGCTACTGGTTCTTTTCGCGCACGCCTTGACCGATAAGCATGCTTTTCTCGCAGCTATCCAGGCACCGATCCTGTGCTGGAGATCCGAGCAGGGCACTGTACATCCACGAGATGTACTCGATGACCGGGGCTTTCTAGCGGTCTTCTGCTTCATTTTCACGCTTGCTCGTCCCATAATAGCACGGTACCTCCTACAGCCGACTCTGCACAAGTATGGCTTTGGACCGCAGGATGCCTCCCATCTTGCTGCTCTGGGCTGGAAGGCCGTCTCCCGCGGTATCTTGATGCTGTATGCCTCGGTTTGTTTCCACCCATTCACCTATGTTTCGCAGCCAGGCTCACACAGTTCGCGTCTGATTCTCCGAGCATTCAGGGCCTGTGGTACAACAGCCCCGACCTTCTGAACCCCCAGCGTCTATTCCAAAACTGGCCACAATCCCAAATCACCCACCCCATGCAGTGCTTTTTCCTGCTTCGGCTCGCCTTCTACCTGCACCAGTGCCTGGTCATGGTCGTCGAACCGATCAAAGACGACTTCCTCGACAAGTTCCTTCACCATATCCTGACCTGCGCGGTGGTGATCGCCTGCTGCAACAGCCGAGTGTACGCCCTGCTCTATGGGATTCTGCTTACCGCCGATCTGGCGGACTTCCTTCTGGCCGTATGTCCATCCCCATCACCAGATTCAAACAACGCAAGTGTCAAAATCCACATGAAAAGAGTGTGCTGACTGGCGGAGCAGTTCGTGCAGATCCAGCGATGCTTGGGGCATCGGAAAAGCCTCCGGGCCTCGCTCCTCGCCTTCATTGTCGTTTGGGTTCTGACCCGCCACGTGATGTTTGCCTATCTTCATTGGACGCTGCACCGCCTGCTGCCCGTGTCTGGGGACTGTGAGCTCGTAGTGGCGGGACGCATGGTGCTCGATCCGGGAGCTTCCGGGTGGGAGGGACTGGCGTGCCGGGCGCAGGTGCAGCCAGGGACTGTCTGTCTGGCCCGGGATGTGAAGTTGGGGTTGTCTGGTATCTCGATCGCGTTACAGGGGCTGTTTTTGATCTGGACGCGCGATTTCGTTCGGGTGGCGGTCCAGGTGCACCGCCAATGTCGCGCTGGGGAGACGACAAGGATCGGCGCAAGCAAAGGAAGCTAGTCTTTCGGAGGCTGTATGCTCAAGGTTGAGGTATATCTTAGTTGTTGGAGGTGCATCGACGGAGTTGAGTGGTGTATCTTGGTTGTTACTTGTATTTTAATGGCTTCGCGGGTACTGTAGAAGAGAATGTCTAGGTGTGATGCCCGCTGCCCTCCGCAGAAATTGTAACATAGAAAATGTCACTGGGTAGAAAGTCAAACCTTTCAGGCGTTCCAAAGGGAAAAGAAACCACAAGCGCAAGAAGAGAAGTTCGGGTGATGAGCCGTGTGATGTATCATATAGACCCTAATACCATAGAGAGAAAGCTAATCTAGAACAGAGCTATCCCCAGCATTTCATCCTGTATGACCCCACAGCGACCGAGCCTGCGAGGATTGTGACAGCCCCAATAGACATGTCATACGGAGGCCGGCCGCTGGTACCTGATAGTCGTCCGCTCGTAATAAAAGCATGCATACGGTCAGGTCAGTTCAAGCTCTAGCGCCTCCCACTTCTCCTCGAGATGGATTTCGATTTGGATGGTGTGATCAAAGCTGTGGCGGTAGGCCTCGTGCTTGTGGCAATACACCAAGTCTACCACCGCCTCCTGCTACCTCGACCGATCCGCGATATTCCGCACAATGCGGCGTCAGCCCGGAGGCTACTCGGAGACCTTCCTGAGTTGCAGAAGATAATGGCAAGTACGCAGGACATCCAGTCCTGGCTTCTGGAACAGACCCGTCGGCTGCAGTCCCCTCTGATTCAACTGTTTCTGGACCCTCTAGGTAAGCCAATTGTGGTCCTTAGTGATCCACGAGAGGCCCTTGACCTGCTGCTCTATCGCAGTCGAGACTTTGACCGAACACCCATGGTGCAGGACATTTTCTCCGGCCTGTCTCCCACTCACCATATCACCATGAGCACTGGCTCCGAGTGGAAGAGACACCGTAATCTGGTAAAGCATCTGGTGACCACTCCGTTCCTCCAGGACACTGCTGCGCCTGCGATTCACGCGTCTGTCGTGCGCCTGGTCGAACTGTGGAGTATCAAGGGGCGGGTGTCCCGAGAGTCGTCGGCCTGCTTTGCACCTCAAAAGGATTTTCAACGCATGGTCCTTGATACCCTGTTGGAAATCTCATTCGGACGGGACTTTCCCAAAGACGGGATCTCATCGCAAATCGAGCTTCTCCGGGACGCCGAAGCCTGTGGCAGGGCGAGAGTGAGCAGTGAGCCGCAGATCATCACATTCCCGGAATCAGATCCTCACGAGTTCATCCGTGCGCACGGAGTGCTCAGTGAAGCCATTGAACAGAGCGGGACATCGCTCTTCCCACGACAGTCATGGTGGATGATGTCCAAGCTACCCCGACTGGCCAACGCCCTCCGGGTCAAACGCCGGGTCACGCGGGAATGGCTCGAGACTGCGGTCTCCAGCACCGTCGGTGCACCCGCGGACTCGGCATCAGAGCTTCCCGACCGACCCCAATCGTCGGTTGAATTCATGATTCGGCATGAAAGAGACCTGGCGAAACAAGAATCGCGGAAACCGGACTACCTGTCCCCGGCGATGGAAGACGAGGTGCGTGACGTTCAACAAAAAACTACCAACATAACCAACAGCTAACCCGCTCACCACCAGCTCTACGGATCCATCTTTGGCGCCTCGCATAGCACCGTGTTCACATTAGCCTGGGGAGTCAAGCTTCTATCCGATCACCCTCGGGTGCAGAGCCAGCTCCGCGCATGCCTGCGGGCGGGCTTCCCCGAAGCCCTAACGGCAGGACGCCCGCCCAGCGCCCTGGAACTGGCCACCCGAACCATCCCCTATCTTCACGCAACCGTCGAGGAGATGCTGCGGTTTACTCCGACCGCGTTTATGATCGACCGCATCGCCACCCGGGACACCGAGCTCTTGGGCTACGCCATTCCCAAGGGCACCTGCGTCTGGGCCCTGAGCAGCGGGCCCGGATTCACGTCACCGGCGTGGCCGATCCCCGCCGACAGGCGTAGTATCGCTGTGTCTCGGACGGCGATGCCGACGCCCGCCGTAAAGCAAGATCACGCCCGGCAGTCTCCCAGTCACGAGTGGGCTGGTGAAGATCTCGATCGATTCGTTCCGGAGCGATGGCTGGTGGCTCCCTCCGGGGCCAACGGCCCATCGACCTTCGATCCGAACGCGGGCCCAACCCTGGCCTTCGGGGCCGGACTCCGGGGCTGCTTTGGGCGTCCGTTGGCCCAGCTGCAGCTGCGCATGACGTTCGCGCTGCTGGTGTGGCATTTCGAGCTGAGGCCGTGTCCCGCGGCTCTGGCGACGTACGCGGCGGTCGATGGGCTCTTTCGGCAGCCGAAACACTGCTTCGTTGCTTTGGGGGAGCCTGCGCGGGGGGCTGGTCAGTAGTTAGAAGGACATCCACAGTCTGTGGGGTGGTTCGGTGCGTGCATGTCCAACATGGTGATTGCGCCTGGCAGATGTATCTGCTGTGCATTTATAAGTTGCCCCGCTTTTCGGTGTTCGTCTTGAGGTCGTATTATGCTCCGTCTATCCCCCCGTATGGATCCTAGCGTTCGAGTCAATTTCTACACATGATTTAGTACTTTCAGTATCTTTTCTTGTCCAGGGCGAGACTGTTCAGCGCTCTAAAGCAAACGAGACGTCTTTCAAATTTGACATCTAGAACTGGGTGAAAGGCCAGCTTGCGGTCTTCCTCCCTTGCAGGCTTCTGAACCTCTGAACCCCGCAGCTAAGCGCCGATCGTAAAGACCCATAAATATAATAAGAAACAGTCGCATTGCAGCATCGCGTTACGTCACTCATGATAATATCCTAACTAATATTGTAAACTAATATACTATTGCACTGGTCACATTCGTAAACTCCGCTTGCTGAGCAAAACATATGCAAGTGGTGCTATCAAGTACAGTTAGGTTTAAAGTGCCCGACGACCGCGCCCAGCACACTACACTACAGTACACCACATACTACTTAAAACCCCAACCCCGCCCCCTTGAACTCTCCAATTCAGTCTCCAACCACCACCACGGGCCGCTATCCCCAACCACAATGACCGGGTTAGCACGCAAATATGAAATCAACGCCGACATGGGCGAAGGCTTCGGCCGCTGGAAGATGGCAAGTAGCCCCGTCGCTCGTGTAACCACCACATAGATCAACGGAATAACCCACCCACCACCACAAACAGGGCCCCGACTCAGAACTGATGCCGTTCATCGACGCCGCCAACATCGCCTGCGGCTTCCACGCCGGCGACCCAACCATCATGCTCAAGACCATCCGGCTGTGCAAGCAGCACGGGGTGCGGGCCGGGGCGCACCCGGGCCAGCAGGATCTGTTCGGGTTCGGCCGCCGCAAGATCGAGGTCGACCCGGGGGACATGTACGCCGCGGTGCTGTACCAGGTCGGGGCGCTGAAGGCGATGCTGGACGCGGAGGGCGTGGCCCTCGCCCACATCAAGCCGCACGGCGACCTGTTCTTCTACATGCAGCGCGACGAGGACATCATGCGCGCGGTGCTGGAGGCCTGCGCCACCTTCCGGGTGCCCGTGTACGGTTCCCAGAATGCTAAGCAGGCGGCGATGTGCAGGGAGCTGGGCGTGCCGTTCCAGGGCGAGATGTATGTGGATATCGACTACTCGGCTGATGGGCGGCTGCTGCCGGTCGCGCAGTCCCGCGGTCCGACGCCGGAGCTGTGCTACGAGCGGGCGCGGTCCGCTGCGTTGACGGATGTCGGCAAGGACATCGAGGGGAGAGAGTTTCGGTTTGGGTTCGAGGGCACCCCATTTAGTATCTGTGTGCATTCGGATCTGCCGACCGTGTTGGAGAATGTGGCGGGCGTGCGCAGGGCCGTCGATGAGGCTAACCGGCTGCGGTTTCCGCAGGAGGCCGGGGTTGAGGGTTTCTGATTTGAGGGCAGTACGTCGCAGAATGCTCGACTTTCCTAGGGGGAATAGTAGTCATCGAGAAGAGTGAGGGTCGTGGGGTTGTCAACCGTCAATTGGATGCGTATGAGGGGTTGCTATCAGATTGGTAGTGATTGCCATGGTGACAGTCATACATCTCCCGCACTATCTAGCCTCTAGTAAATTCGGAAAACAAAAGACAATCTTATTTAATTGCTATTTATATCCAGCGTTGGTTCTCATATTTCGTGTTTTATCTTTTGGTCAATAGACCATGCTCCAAATAATCCTGACACACTGGCCGATCGGACCTTCACCGGGCATGCTGCTTACCCCAACTCTTATCGCGTATCTCAGGCATTCGTCATCCAGCTTGCCCCGCACCGATCATCCTTACCCCATCGTGGTACATGACATGGAGCCACCGAGCTGGCAAATGAGGAGCAAGAATCCAGGTTTTTTATCTTTGCGAGATATCATACAATACGAGCCGTCACTTTCAATGTTGTGATTTGCGGCGTTCGTCTCCCATCCGTAGAGCCCCAGCATCAACATGAACCCTGAGCCGCTGCGCCATGTCCGCAAAGCCCTGGTCGCCAACCGCGGCGAGATCGCCGTTCATTGCATTCGCGTCTGTCACGAGCTCAGCGTCTGGAGTGTTGCGATCGTGACACCGGCAGACGGGTCTTCTCTACATGCACGGCTGGCCGATGAAGTGATTCCGCTCCCGGGAAGCGATGGCACCACGTATATGGATGGATGAGTGCAGAATGGATCCTGGAACTGGAACTCGGTGCATTGCGTCACGATTTGTTGATATAACATTGGGATTCGTCCGAATAGTGCCTCGATCTCGCGAATCGGCCAGGCCTGTGCAGTCGATGCGATCATCCCGGGCTATGGCTTGTTCAGTGGGGACCCCGATTTCGCGGAGGCCGTTCGTAAGCAGGCATACTACCCCTGTCTCTTCCATCAGTTCGACAAGATCAAGTTCTCTCGAGTCGGTCAAACCGAGTTTGATTCGCGCCGAGCGTGACTTCCGGGCGGGTCGATACACTTTCCGCGTCCATTCAGCGACGCTGGATATGGACCAGTACATGGCCATGTTCGACGAGGTGGCGCAAGACCCGGCTTATCCAGACTGATGGAGGCGAAAGGCTAGCGCTGCGGAGGAGTTGAGCCGACTTGAGCAACAGCTGTTTGGTAAGTCGAAAGCGAGCAAGACGGTTGGTGCTGAGGCTGAGGCTGCTGGCCAGAGCAAGGACGGGAATGGGCTGGAGAAATGTTCTTCCACAGAGATGGTTCGAGTCGTCTCTCGGTAAACGCCAACGTATGGAAGTTTCAGGTACGTCTCAGTGATATGCTGGAGGAATACCGGGTGGTGGCGACCTTCGAGGC
The DNA here is from genome assembly GCF_003184825.1 of Aspergillus fijiensis CBS 313.89. Taxonomy (NCBI): domain Eukaryota; kingdom Fungi; phylum Ascomycota; class Eurotiomycetes; order Eurotiales; family Aspergillaceae; genus Aspergillus; species Aspergillus fijiensis. Next base: position 160,753 of record NW_024468998.1, on the reverse strand, counting down.
GATGAAGATGGAGGTTCGAGTCTCAGTGAAAGAAACACACGATGGTGCCCACGAAACTGCCATTCCACTCGTGCCTGCTTATTCGGTCGTTCTACCATGTGTTAGTACCGGGCTGTACGGTGTATCTCTTTCATCTACCATTTGGATCGGCCCTGTTCATGGTGGCTGGCAATATGTGATAATAAGTAAGCTCAATGCATAGCCCGAACACGCCTGGCCCGCTCACGGTTATTTGATTATGCGAAGAGATCTCAAAAGGGGTAGAGAAGAGGGGTCTCTGACTACGTAGGTCATGGCAAGGGGCGGTGGCTTCAGCGTCTGTTCTCGACAAACTCTGTTACGTGGGAGTATGTAATTCCGGCTAAAGGCAGCGTAAGACCAGCAGTCTAGCAACAAAAAATGTATTATAGCAAGACCAATCTTGCTGAATGCCTGTGGCACACCGGGAAAAGCTTGAAATCTCTGATTTCTCAAGGTGAGTCACCGAGTATGAGTACTCTGGAGCCTATGCTATTTTTGACCCAGTGATTAGCTGTTCCCCATGTGTCCAGAGGCTATCTCATACCTTGTACCTTGTACCATGTGCTCTGGTACTGCCTTTTTCTCCCCGGATGTTCTTAATCTTTCTACATTCCAAGGATGCCTGTTCCCTGCTTGCAGCTAGCGATCTCCTTGCTGTCATTCAATCTTGTCCATGAAGAACCTGCCATAAATATCTATCCGTTCCGCGAGCAAAGCAATCTCCGTGTCTCGGCCTCGATAGTCTCATGGAGATGTATCGGTTGCCGGCCTCATCCTTCTGATCTACGCGCTGACGACCGGGAACATCGACGGCTGGAACTAGGCCAATGTTCTGACGACGCTGATTCTGGCGGTGGTAGCACTAGGCGTGTTCCTAGTTCTAGAACAGAGATTCTCCGCCGACCCAATTCTCCCTCGGTACATGATCACCGACCGAGTGAAAGCGCTGGGCTGTGCCAGCGCCGCCCTGACCTATGCTGTCTGGCAAGGCAGCAATTACCTCTTGACCCTTCAGCTGCAAAGTAAGGCTTTCCCCGTTGGGTTTTCCATTATCCACTCCCAACCCCCGTGCCACTAACAAACAGTCTTCCATCAAAAAGCCTTCGGTTACTCCGCACTTGCGACCTCGCTACGGTTCATCCCCTTCGGTGTCACGGCCTTAGTGGTCAATTTCGTAGTCCCCGTCCTAATCGGCCCGGTCGGCGCTCGCACGCTTTTGGTGTGTAGCTGGGCCCTGACGCTGGGCGGACTGGTCCTCTTTACCCGGATGGGCGGGGCCGACCACTACTGGTGCTTCTGTCTCCCCGGGATGGTCCTGTATATTGCCGGTGTCGGGACGGTGTATTTCGTGGGGAACGTGAGTGTGGTGGCCACCGCGAAGAAGGAGCAACAGGGGACGGTGGCTGGGGTTTATAATGTATGCTTGATCACTTGACGAGATTTTGTTTTCTCTCTTCCCCGAATCCTCATGATGTAGCCTGACTGACTAGTCATGTTGACGTTCAGATGTTCCTGGATGTGGGCGGAGCAGTGCTGAGAGTGGCGGTATTGACCGTGATCTCCAACTCGGTGACTGCTGACCACGGAGGCGTTGAGAATCCTCGCGCTGCCTTGGATGGATATCAGGCGGGGTACTATGCTGCGATCGCAATGGCGGCGCTTGGGGTGGTTCTGTCGTTGTTCTTTCGCTTACCTTGTTTAGATGGTGAGAAGGGGGGTGGGGAATGTGTTGAAGAACCAGGGACTTCAGCTTGATGTTTTGGGTCGCTTGGGATCCTCTCGGACGACAAAAGCCGAAGAGGAGGTAGGGTTGGATACGACGTTGCGTTCAGTGCGCAAAGTGGTAGTCAGGTTGATAACCCCATCATGATTTGAGCAACAGCCTCGGGGCGCTCGTAAAACATAGTCTTTACTACCATTATAGACCAAGCACAACTTTATCTGTGTCACATCCAAAGTGGGCTACGCTGAGGCTACGAGCAAGATTCGCGTGCAAGCAATGTTCAATTCGCCTATATCCAAACCAATCCATCCGCATAATCGCCCCACCAAAATCCCCCCTTTGCACAGCACCAGGCCAGCAACCACCCACAAACTTAGTAACCAGCACGCTCAACCCCCCACACACTCCTCAAACCACAACAGCGCCCCCCTCAACCCCACGCCGACTCTTGGGCGCCTGATCCGCAAAATCCTTCACGCCCGTCTCGATCGCATCCGAGATGCCCCCGGCAACAGTACCCGCCAACCCCTGCAGCTCCTGGGGCACCTTCGAGACGATCGTGTCAGACAGCTTCTTGGCGGCGGCCTTCTGCTGGGTGAGGTCATTGTAGGTCTGGGCGCCCTTGCCAGCCTGCACGATCAGAGACTTCTTGCCGTCGAGCTTGGTGATGACGGCGGCGATCTTGTTCTTGAGGTCGTTGACGGGGCCCGGGAGGCCCAGCGCGTCGCCGGAGCTGAGCGCCCCCGTGCCGCTGACCTGCGCGTTGCCGCTGTTGATCGCCGCCACCAGGTTGTCCGACGCCTGCTGCACCTTGGCCACGTCACCGCCGCCGTAGCCTTGGATGGCCGTCCCCAGCGCGTCGACCTTGGTGCCGATCCCGGACAGCACGCCGGTGATGGTGGGCAGGTCGCGCTCTAAGACTTGGGTGGGCGCGGCGAGCGTGCCGCCGGCGGCGAAGCTGAGGGTGAGGACGGAGAGGGTGGAGAGTTTCATGTTGGTTTTGATGGAGGGAGTTGTGGGTGTGGTTTGGTGTGGTTTGGTCTGAAGTGTAGGGGGATGGTGGGTGTTGACTGTTGAGGGATGGTGGATGTTGATGGATAATCTTCCCTTTATATCTATCTCGGTGGGTATGACGCGCCTCCGTGGGGATGTTGGGACCTCAAAGTAGCAAAAGGATAATGCCACGATAGATGGTGGATGAAAATTGGGGTCGGTCGATCCCCAAGGGTCGGATGATGTGCACATACCCGAATCCTAGGTGATTGACAGGGACTGAACCACCGGTGGTCAGAAATGTCTCACATTCCGGGGAAGGAAGCAAGGTCCCAAAAACGGGGGTGTTGGATCGGGGGTAAGTTAAGAATACAGTTGAACTACAAATGTCGAGAAGGCATCCTCATACTCATGGGGTACTGGGGTACTGGGGTAGTCTAGGTTGCAGGTGGCCTCATTTATCAGTCAACTTTAACTTTCTCTTACACTCTCACCACAAGGCAAGAGCCCAACTCTTGGCTTTGTACACAGCTGAGACTTCCAGGGGGCTCCCGGGCGGGAGCGGCAGGGCAGAATCTGCGGAGAAAGCTTTCCGCGTCACATTTAACTTTGCTGTTTTATGCTGGTTGGTATCTAGGATGATGAACATCAAGCCGCGAGATACTTCTTTCCAGATCGCTAGCCTTGCGGTGCCCGGTATCTTCCAGAGTTATGTTCGTCGGAATTGACACTTGGAGAGGTAGGGCTAGTTGGCTCAAGTGCAAGTCTGTATCAGATAGCAATAGTTCAAGACCTTCAAGAAAGCACGGATCAACTCACTATTCCGTACGTACCTTATTTTATTTTATTTTTATTTTTTTTGGGGGGCAGGAAGGATGCCGGTGCCACGTGACTCTTATTCTCCCCGGCTCCACTGTACAAGTTACATACTGTCTGATTGGCTATATCTGTTAAGGTCACTTGACCCATTTCTCGTTGGACAGTGGGCCTGGCTTGGAATAGATGAGTCATGCTGGACTATGCGCACTGTTTTCTGCGCATAAGCCAGAGCTGATGTTTGTCTAGTTTGCCTAGAGCCAGCGGGTGGAGGCCCCAGGTCACGGGCCGATTTTTGGTCGTACCGAGGTAAGCCTAGCCCGCTACCTTGACCCTGTAAGGGTCACCTGCAGAACAGGCCCTCTTATTTGTGCCACGTGCTGTTGGGGCTTGTACAAGACACTGCATTCTTCATTGTGAATACGATCTAACATGATGAATTCTCGGTCACTCATAAAGTTTATTACCAGTCTGTATTATAAAACGATGACTCTAGTACTGGAGATACAAGATAATAGCTTAGATTCGAGAGCGGGTAGTAGAGAGGAGCAGCTATATATCACCAGAATTGTCCACAGCTTCAAGTCTTAGAGTGGGTTGCGGCCGATAAGGGTGATGGAATCGGTTGGGGATTTCAGCCTGTGAACTGGAAGGTGGAACTCTAGCATTCAATCATTCTAAGCGCTGCTGCTGTGGCTGTGCTGACCTTTCCAGTTGACTGGATTGTGGCTCACGAGCTACCTACCCTGTCTGGTGCAGTGTTGGCAGCGCATGTGCCAGCAGCTGGCAGTTTTTCTAAGTCATTGCATTTTGTTATCCCCTCTCATCACCTTTATTGAGCCTTTGCTCTCTGGTGGGATCTCGGTCTGTCGTAACGTTCCTCATACCTATGCCTTGTGGTTGCAAATCTAATGACGGTGCTGGTCATGCCACAGCAGTAGGTGGGTGCACATGTACAAGCATCCAAATCACTCACGGTCGGCCTAAACACCCTCTCTGCCTGGTTCTTGCGACTATTGCGCACTACGTGGCAGGGCTAAAGTACAACATTTACAAAGCGCGCCAAATGTCAATAATTCACTTGATATGCGAGACGCTCCCTCCACGCTGAGGCGTTCTTACGTTCCTATCAAAGGTGGCGTAGACGAGATGACGCAGGTCGACCATGCTATTCTCTCCCACCGACCGGTAGGACATATGTCCGATTTTGGCATTACCTTCAGGCGCTCTCCGCTCACTTTTGTCGCTGCAGTCTGCGGGTTGGCAATCGACACAGTGACAAAAGAGGATATAAAACTTCATCACCACCTGCCTAGAGACATCTTGCCTTAACAAGTACAACACCTTCTCTTCCCACGCCATTAGATCTACTTTCTGACGGTCGCATCCCATCTAATCCTCTCTTTCCAGAGAAAACTCGTGAAGCAAAAATGAATATTAGTAGTAATTGCTATGACTGCTCGCGATTCCACGACTTTTGCCCTGACCCTGCGGCCGCGGCCACCAACAAACCCGCTCGGCTAGCCACGCACGTGAACTACGTACTAGTACTAGAAGTCGGGCTCCGGGACCTACCCACGTGAATGGACGGCCTTCGTGAGATCCGGATCCCACCGTTTATTCCACGTATCGGCAGAGAAGGGCGGAGGAGACCTCCGGCTCCAGCGATGGCAAGCCCTCTGCCGCGCGTTGCAGGTGGAATTCTACGGTCCCCAGGACTGCATCACACAATGTCGAAAGGTACGTTCGATGCAGATACCCGAGTCCTTGCAGAAGAGGCTGACTAGTGAGAACCTAAGCTACAGGCTGTGGAAAAGGCGCATGTCAACCTGATCGATCTGATCGATTGCCGCCGAAGATGCGGTAGATGCGGTAGGCATCGGAGGGTCGATCTTCGTACGAAAAGAAGAGAACCGCTCAACCAAAGGCAGGAGAACGTGATTTTGGGTTGGAAGTGGACTTTTGGTCTTTTGCTTAGTACCCACTCGTTGATGAAATCTGGCTATGTCAATAGATGTAGATACTTATGCTTTGGGTGTCGGCCCCCCTATAGAAGTCATTGCATCTCTATTGAGCTACGAATCACGGAGTATTCGATCAAGAGCCGGATGATCCATCGGATAGCCAATCTCCCCTTGTCTGCGTGATACCCGACATGATAGAAATCATCGTCGTCACCGTTTTGATCTGCTTTTCATGGCTTTTGTGTAGGGAGCACTGTGGCGTGCCGCGGCGGCGGCCAAGGTATGAACCACCCGGACGAACTCCTTCCGGTCACGCTCCTCTTGCAGTGGAAGAGCCGACAGGTCCGCGCGTGCGGCCACGAGGTAGCCAATCGGTGGCAGAAAGTAAGATGAGCGAGACGGGGATGTCGCAGACGTCGTAACTTTACTCGTGTAGCTTGGAGGCCTATAAGCACTAATGCCAAGATACGAGGGGCGGCAGGCGCACTGTGTCTGCATCTTTTGGGATGTTGGCTGCCATTCCTGGCCTCTGTTCTCCGACGGGGTGAGATCTAGATTTGTCGGTCATGATGATTTATTCCCAGTCACATGGGGCTAGAGTCCTTTAGTACTCTCTAAGTAGACCTGAGCTCGGTCTCAACGACCAACAAGGCAACGATGGGTCATGCCATCTAACAGTCTCTGATACCCCTGACCCTACTCGATATGCAGGGGCATTGTGTAACCACAACGTATGAGGGTTGTCTAACGGTAACAATTCTGGATTTACAGAACTGAGCTAACCGGCTCTCATTGGGCAAGTCTGAGACTTGGGATCAAGAATAATCAAGACAGGTGGCGATTGGTGCAATTTCATGTCAAGTGACTGTATAATGGCATCTCGTAGTGAATGAGCTCAATATACAAAGTCCGTCTGAGCTGCTCTGATTGGGGTTGGAATTAGCCGAGTGGGGAAAGGGGCTGACAGGCAAACCTAAAACCCCGTAAACGAGCCGTACACGATTCGTACACCACCCGTACACCACCCGTAAACAAGCCCCTTTGGCCCCCCGCAACTGCGGGGAAAATTGGGCCGATGGGGGTGGACCGGGCCATCTCCACCCGACTCCACCGGAAGACTGCCAGAATTATCTCTCCACCCGTCATACCCAGGCGCTAGGATGCTAGGGAGACCCTTCGGTGCAATGAGAAAGCGATCACGGTGAATGGGAGGTGGATGCGAGGTGATTGCCACCCTCCTATCGACCACGTGCTCGGAAAACTCACCCCCCGGAGTGGGGTTGTTGGGTTCCAGACGAGGTCCAAGTCCGGGGACTCCGCAGTAAAAGCCCAAGCTTCACTCGATTAGGCTAATGTCACCATTACCACCATTACCACCAGTACCGGAATACCACCATTCCTACTAACCAGTACCATCACCATCACAAGCGGTGTGTCGCAGCTATAAAGGTCGGAGATCCCCCCAGATCTCCCAGATCCCCCCTCCCCTTCTCCTGTCTCCCTCCCTTTCATCCACCCCTTTCTTCCCCAGAAATCGCCAACATGGCTAGCGACCCCACAGAGAAGGAAACCTCGGCGTTGGAGGTCGAGGACCAGCCCACCTCTAAGGACGAACCTGTCTACGATGCCAACGAGAAGGTCGACTATGACAGAGCCGGCGCCATCGGTGCTGAGGAGGTCGAGCATCGGATGACTGTGCTCGAGGCCGTGAAGGCTTATCCTGCTGCCAGTGCCTGGGCCTTCGTCATGTCATGCACCATTGTTAGCTCTTCCCCCCCCAATACCCCAAGTTACAGATCACTTGTCTAACACTTGACCTTGTGATGCCATAGATTATGGAGTCCTACTGTGTTTTCTTGATGGGACAGTTCATCGCCACACAGAAATTCGCCGACGACTTCGGGGTATATAGCGACGTCTCAGGAGTTTATATCATCGAGGCTTCCTGGCAGTCAGCATTCCAGTGTAGTGGACCACTGGGCGCCTTCATCGGGGTCTTCGTGGCAGGTCCCATTACCAGTTGGATCGGATACCGATGGGCAACAATTGGCGGTCTCATGGCGTTGAACGCCTTCATCTTCATCTTTTACTTCGGCAACAGCCAGGGGATGTTCTTCGCCGCCCAGATCCTGGAAGGCATCCCGTGGGGCATCTTTATCGCCAATGCACCCGCCTACTGCGCCGAGATTGTGCCGATGAGACTGAGAGCGCCAGCGACGCAGATGTTGCAGATGTTCTGGGCCATTGGCTCCATCATCGTCGGCGGTATCACTTACCACTACCAATCCAAGAATGACTCCTCGGCCTACAGGTTTGTCTGCTCCTACCGATAAGTTCGAGCGAGTACTGTACTGACCATCTCTCTCAGAGTTCCCATTGCACTGCAGTGGATGTTTCCCACTCCTCTGGCTCTCCTACTCTACTTTGCGCCCGAATCCCCCTGGTGGCTCGTACGCCAGGGCCGTCTGGCCGACGCCGAGAAGGCTGTCAAGCGCTTGGGACGCGCCAGCGTGGAGGAAAACCCCGCTGACGCAGTCGCCATGATGCGTCGCACAATCGAGCTGGAGAAGACGGTGAAGAAGCCCACTCTCGTGGAACTGGTGCGGGGGACCGATCTTTATCGCACTTTGATCGTCTGTGGTGTCTACGCATCTCAGAATCTGACCGGCAATCTGATTGCGAACCAAGCCGTGTACTTCTTCAAACGTGAGTCCCGTCCATTCCCTCGCAACCTCCTAGCAGGCTAACACCAGATGACAGAGGCTGGCATGGGCGAGACAACCGCATTTGCTCTGGGTCTCATCACTTCGGCCCTCCAGTTGATCATGGTCATGCTCTCGTGGATCCTCACCACCTACCTCGGCCGGCGCACCATCTACGTCTACGGCCAATCGATCAACTGTATATTCTTGGTCGCGCTCGGGATTGCGGGCTCGTGTGGCGCGAGCACGGCGGCGAGCAACGCGCAAGCATCGTTGGGTTTGATCGTCTCCGTCCTGTTCTGCTTGGGCCCCGCCCCGTCCTCGTGGGTCATCATCGGCGAGACCTCTTCCGTCCGCCTCCGGCCCCTGACCACCGGTGTGGGCCGCGGTGCCTACTACTTCATCAATATTCCTTGCATCTTCCTCTCCAGCTACATGCTTAACACGGATAAGTGGAACCTGGGCGCCAAGAGCGGCTACGTCTGGGCGGGCACGGCCTTCATCTGCACCGCCATGGCGTGGCAGTGGATTCCCGAGATGAAGGACCGGTCCTTCCGCGAGATCGACATCCTGTTCAAGCGTCGGGTCCCGGCGCGCAAGTGGAAGCGGACGGTCGTGGACATTCGCGATGATGAGTAGGCGGGTTTGTTGTCGGGGGGGGTGCCTGGGTGGCACGTAATCAACTCAAATTTCGAAGCGAACCCTTTCTATCTGGGTGAGCCAGTTTATGCATGTTTCTAGCTTTGTGATACTCAAGGTCAAATCCACAGCTTAAAGCTCAGACACTTCTAAACGGTGAGATCAGGGGGCTTGAATGTAACAGAAAACTTAGAGCGTAAGTGTCGCGTTCTTGTTATGTGTAGCATGGGCGATATGGAACGATGTCTGGGATTCTTGGTGGTTTATTGATTACTTAGTTGATGAACTAGCTAGAATCTCAAGGTGCAGTGGACAACTCGCTTGGTGAATCGCCTCGGATCACGTGGCCGGACGACCGCCGACAAATATCTCCTCCCATCATTACTATACCGCATCTTCATTGGAAAAGTCCATTGCTCTCTGAATCAGAATCAAGGTCACGTTCCATATTCCCTAAATCACCCCTCTCTGTCCACATACATGTCTTTGTCCCTTCTTGCGTGTCAGGCAGGTAGTCTCGTAGGGGATGATCTTGTGCCACGATCCCCTAATCAAACTCGGCATTCTCGCACTCGTTCGTTCGCCAGAATCCTTCCGCAAACCATGTCTGCGAGCTGGACGTCCACCATCCGGGGTGATTTCTAAGCAGAATCTGCAGTGGAAAAAGCACCTATGCAGCAGGCTATTTCAACACTCATCACATGGAGACGGCGATATCTGTGTCTCGAGCAAGTACACCAAGTCAGCAACCTCGATAGCTCAATTGGGAGCCAGAGATAATGGATGTACTGGGCTCTCAAGGCAGTCCCAGTGCACAAGACTTACCCAAGTCAATTTTTTCGCCAACACTAAGGGCTCAAAGCGTCCGCTTTCAGGGATTCTCTTTTTCCCTGGTAATTGTCTGTTTGAGCGTTCGGTATCGCGCATCGATTTCCTGAGTATCAGGGATGCCAGCTCTCCTGAGCCCTCCATAAGCTCGCCAAATCGTCGCTAAATGTCAAGATACTGGCGCCGACTCTCATGTTCACCCAGAGAGATCACGATGCCAGCGTACTTGAGTAGAATCGCATGTAATATCAAGCGGCACATGCGTCCATTCCCATCGGCAAATGGGTGTATCATAACAAAGTCATTACAGTATTTCGCGGCCATGTGGTGACCGGGTCGAGCTTGTGGCTTTCGGCGAGGGGACACCGACCTCTCCCTGTGCCTTCCCTTTCCACTGAAGTGTGGTCTTTTCCCCATTTCAAAAGGTTAAGAATGGTGTAGAAAAGAAAGGAATTTCGAAAGACTGACAATGATCAAAGAATACTAGGGGTTGTTTCCCAAATTCTGTGGTGTAGGCAGTGGTGATGTAGCTGTACGGAGGCTTGGATGAGGTAGTGGTGGGAGAGAGACATCAGTCGTGGCGATATTATGACATCAATCCACAGAGTACGGAACGTGAATAAGTTGGGGCAATACCCCTCAGGTGAATTAGGCTGGATTGGAGCAGTATCAAGTGAATCTGGGAAGATTCACTGTCTTCGCCTAGCAGGCGGTTGTCAGTCACAGACAATACGATGCCTCAGTGACCTTCATAGCTTTATCCCAGCGGCCGTGCGCATACGGCCGCCATTCGGGAGCCAGCCCCGGTGGAGACTTCCGCCTGCCAAGCCGGGCGGTTTCTAGCACTCTCATTCGTCCCAGGGTGGCAAAGTGTGCGTGCACATTAGCCGGTCGATTGCCGCTTTCTTCATTGGCAGGCCTTGAGCCATCATCATCAATATCAAGTTCGTCAAACTGCAAGGGGGGGGGTTGAATTTTTAATCAACCCCTAAGGCTTATGAATCAACTCAATTCTCTCTGGCTGGTGACGGCCGCGCAAGGGGCGAATAGGCCGCGGGTGTGTCCCTATATAGCCGGACGATACCCCTGTTAGGGATCGTGAGCAGAACCAATCACTCGATCCATTCATTCAAGCATCATCCCCAACCCTTGAGAGCCATGGGCGACATTTCCGATACTGTGTCGAAGAGCACACCCAACGAGGCCCTCCAAGCCCGGTATCTCAACCACGCCACGCCAACCATCATGGAAGCCTCGAACCCCGTCCTCGAGACCATCTGGCGCCACAAATCGATCCGCCATTTCCTCCCCTCCCCTTTACCCGACGGCACCCTCGAGACCCTGGTCGCCTCCGCCCAGAGCGCATCCACCGCCTCTATGCTCCAAACCTGGAGCGTGATCGCAGTCCAGGACCCCTCCCACAAGGCAGCCGCCGCGCAACTCAGCGGCAACCAGGACTTCATCCGCCAGGCGCCGCTCATGCTCTTCTTCTGCGCCGACCTACACCGCCTCACGAATGTCTCGGACTGGGAGGACCAGCCCGCGACGGCGCTGGAGAAGACGGACATGTTCATTCTGTCGACGATCGACGCGGCCGTGGCGGCGCAGAACGTGGCGCTGGCGGCCGAGTCGCTGGGGCTGGGCATCTGCTACGTGGGCGGGGCGCGCAACAACGCCGCGGAGCTGTGCGAATTGCTGGCGCTGCCCCCGCGGGCCGTCGTGCTGTTTGGCATGGCGGTGGGCTGGCCGGATCTGGCGGCGCACGCCCCGGATATCAAGCCGCGGCTGCCGATGCGGGAGGTACTGCACCGTGAGAAGTGGGATGATAGCCATCAGAGGGAGGATGTGGAGCGGTATAATGCGAGCTTGGGGGCGTTCTACGAGTGGCATCAGTTGTTCGGTCGGCATAGCTGGGCCAAGTTCGTTGCGGGCATGTTGGCGTCCGGGGAGCTGGATGGACGCGAGAGGATGCGGCAGGTGCTGCTGGATCGGGGGTTTAAGCTTGGTTAGGATGGGGGCCTGGTGGTAGACTAGAAGACAGTGTGTTCGAAATAGATCGTGTTCTAGAGCTGGAGCTACATAGTGGTGGGTTGACTGGGTAGACGGTTTGAAATGTGAAGATGTTGGTATAAGGCCTAGGACTATTGACGGCGAGCCCGGGGAGCCTTGCCTGAGACTGCCAGCGAACCGTCCACCTCGGTGTCCTCGGCTAGTTTCTCATAGATAGCCTGACGTAGTCAGAATCCATTCAGCATCCAATATGACGATTCGAGGGGCGGTAACACGCCTGGTAATTGCATACTGTATATGTACTCTACATAGTCACTTTTAAGACTTGACAAAGATCCATAAAGACTCCCTGCACAAAGGTTGCAAACTATATGAGCCAATTCAAATGTTATAATGATGATCTTCTTGTGTGTCCAGCAGCCCAGAATTCACAGAATGTGGCCATGCACGTGACCAAAGAAGACTTACTAATTCTTTCCAGTGCATTCTCGGAAACCAACCACAACCACAAATTGACTTGCAAGAACTCTTACAAAAAGGCGCAATGCATCGATAGCAATGCCGCGCGCATGCAATCAATCTTGTGATCGATGCTACAGTATCAAGGAGCGGTGTTCCTGGGTGGAAGGCTCGAGCCAGTGCATGCGATGCTCCCGCCTCGGCTTCACCTGCAGCAAGACCCGCCAGGCCAAAAAGCCCGGTCGACGGGTTCTGTCCGCCGCAGCACTGCAGGCCAATCGCCCAAACACCAGAAGCACCAGCTTACTGCCGAGAGCTTTTCCGTCGGCCGGGCAGATCAATCTGATACACCACTGGATGTCCAACTATGAGACCTTTGACCGCTTTCTCCTGGGCCCCGCCTTCTGGCCGCGCCACTGCGCAGCGCTGATGACGCATCTGGAACACTCGCAGTCCGTTCTCGAGCACGCCTACCTGGCGTCCGTGCTCTCCGCGACATACTCGGCGGAGAACAGCCGCCACACCAGCCAGCCTGCAGATGGGCTGTCCACGGTCTACCGGCACGCCTCCACCGCGCTGCGGAGCCTGCGCGAACTCCACGTCACGGATCGCCAGCAAGCATCCACGTGTCTCGTCCTGGGCACCAACATCATGCTCTTCGCCATGTTCCAGCGACCCGAGAACGTCTTCACACTGTGCCGGCAGACGCTGGTCCTGGTCCGCCCCGTGTACGACACCATCGACGGGCCCGACCCGGAGGACTTCTTCTTCCTGACGGGCACGATGATGCTAGAGATGGTGGGCAGTCTGATCCATGGCGCCGTGCCGGCGCTGAGGTTCCGCCCCCCGAAGTCTCCGGTGTATGTGGATCGCTACCTGGGGCTGTCGACATCCCTCCTGCAGCTGCTTCACCGGGTCGGGGAGCTGAATTCATCACTCTCGGATGCTGTCGGTCCCAATGTCGCCGTCAACCCTATGGCATCGCGAGATCTCGACGGGCTGGAGTCGACAGTCCTCGCATGGCAGCCCGATGTCCCTGAAAACCTCTGCTCGATGTTCTCGGCGGTCGAGATCGCACACATCTTCTGCCAGGTGCAGGCGATGCGTCTGTGCGCGCTGCTGCTGATCTACCGTCTGAAGATCCCCTTCGGGATGCATGACGCACCTGCGCGAGCGATCGCCATCTCAATCCTCACGCAGTTGCAAACCACACTGTCCGTAACAGGGAAGGCGGTCAAATTCGCCATGCTGCCCGTCCTGGTGGCCTGCGTCGAGCTGACGACCGAGACGGAACGAGACGGCTGGCTGTCGCAGGTTCCAGAGCTGGTCTGCTGCTCACGGGCGTATGGTCTATTCATCCAAGGGGCTATCCGGGCTTTCTGGACGGCCCGGGATGTGGGAGTGGTATTTCGAGGGTATAATATCAGCCGGTTTACAGCATGCTCTGATGATCGAAGCAGAGCCCGCAGCAAAGACCGCAATGAATCTGGCACTTCATTAATAGGCGGGACTGCTCATATCTAGTCTGGGTGCTCCATCCATGGCTCAGATTCGGTGCCCAGTTGAAAGAGGCAGTAAAGGCGCTTCTGCTAGGCTTCATCGTGCCGATCGCGCGATCACACGTGATCAGCTCTGCGCTAAGATGGACATGGCGAGGGTTTACAGGGTCAGGTAGACATTCCTAGGGAGAACAAGAGCTTTCACGGATCCTAGGCATTTTGAGACCAATTGTGTGGACGTCTATCGTGAACGCTGTTGAAGCTACATCACCTTTACCCAGCGTTCAGATCGTATAGCCCCGCATTCTCGCAGAGAGCAGCTCCCCTGGGAACTTGGCAGGAGCACGAGTGTTCGAAACCCAGGGCATCGCTTTGAAAGCAGACTCCCACGGGATTACTCGAGCATGGATCGATTTAAGGAGTTATTTGCATTCTTTTCCGGGTCGCGAATGTATGTCAAAGGCTCACCCCGGCGGTCGCTTCCTGGGGCTTTTCACCTCTGACGCAAAATCGGCCGTGGCCAATATTTGAAGTAGGACGTGTTCGGCTACAATATCAGGATAGTGTAGAGACATAAACACCCTCACTGTTCAAGGACACTATTCTCAAAAATTTTCCTAGTGGCTACTCTCTCAACTACCAACCGGACGATCTGCAGAAACGACTAGTACCTCAGACATTGATACCGAACCGACCACAAGAGGAATTGGCTGCAACAGGGCCGTATCTAAATAGGATATAATATAAGCTACGCTGGAACCCTAAACGGCTATTATCAGCAGCTGTAGTTAAGCCTAGAGCAGCTCGGGCTAGAGAAGATATTTCGACTCGCATCTGTCAGAACAAGGTTGCTCTTGTCTCCCTTCCGAAGGGTGCTTGATATATTTGTCCGTGGACGCATCAACTCCAGTATTGAGTACCACCTGAAGATTCCTCTGACCATTCCTTATACAGTGGGGCATGTAGTGCTCGGGGAGATCATCAAGCGGTGTGGTATTGGACCTTTGTAAGGATGCACCAAGACTGAGACCACCTGTATGACAATGACTCTTATCCAACTGGGAGGGCTGGCTAAGAGAGCACGGCAGGGTACGATGCTGGGGGAGCAATGGTGTTCGGTCTTCTTGCGTAATCCTGAGCGGCATGTCAACAATTGGGGCTGTGGTTTAGTGGTATAATATTCCCTTAGCATGGGAGAGGTCCGGGGTTCGATTCCCCGCAGCTCCATCTTTTTTGGTTTTTCTGCTTGTGATCGATTTCATTGCTGGTGGCTGTGGAGCATGGTGGGTCGCGGTCTGCTCATTGGCTAGAAAGAAGAGCAGGAGAACAACGAAAAATTGATGTGAACTCTTGTCAATGAGTGAAATGCACATCACTTGATCAATCGGCTGCAACTTATATTTCCCTCCGCAAGTGGTAGCTCACCCCGCATAGTTGACAAGGTAGCAAAAAAGACACAAGAGAGGGGCGTCGCAGGCCCATCGGGGGTCAAATAAGAACATTTGCTCACACTCGGACTCGAACCGAGGATCTCAGCATTACTAGTGCTGCGCTTTACCATCTAAGCCATGCGAGCGGTTGATGCAGTTTGGCGGGCAAGACGTCTATACAGTCAAACTCTAGACCTTGTCAGCGACATTCTTGCCATCTTGTCCGCTTTCAACCATGTAAAATGTTTAAAGTAGCATCATCTGGCTCCAGTATCATGGCTCATTATCAGTATCCTTCTGTCTGCCTATGCTATACGTATCAACTAGAGGGGAAGATGGATTCCAAGAACCGGTGCTGGTTTCCAGACTGTAATGTGCGAAGCTGGCAGCCAGTATATATCCCTGGACTTAGTTGGGACTTGCACAAATTGACTAATACCCTTATCCCCATTCCACGGCTTGTCTGTCCAATTCTGACTGTTTTTCTTTCTTTCTTCAACAATGTATAGAGCCCAGCACTGGAGATTCATAATTCATGTGGTTTGCTGCGCAGCGAAGTGTACGGTAAACAATATGGTATCAACCAGACCAATATCCCACTAACCCCCTGTGGGTATAATCCTACCTATCATACCGCAACTGGGTGACTATGTGATGGCCATATTAGTCCACCTGCCACATACGTAGTCCAGCAAACCTTCATCACAACTGGCTATCAGCCGCAACTCACCCAAAACATTTGAAGTAAACTACATCGAAGGCGTCCGCGGTCGCCGACGGACTCACAAAAGAATATACTGCTTCACTTGATACGACCGATAATGCTTTCGCATAGCAGGAACGTCTATCTTGAGTCGCTCTCGTCAGACATGCAGAAACCCGCATCAATCTGCAGATTCCATCTTCACAGCTTTCCATCGTCTCCCTGCTCAATCCTGCCCATCAGTACGACCACATCCTTTGCAATGCGTCTCGTCTTCCGATCCAAGGCCGTAACCGTAGATATCCAGATAAACCTCTCCTTCCAGAATGCCCAGCGCTCCTTCGACCAGCCCTCCGACCCCTGCCACTTATCATACGCCCGGATCTCCCGTCCCAGGGACCCCTGCTTCTCATAGATCTCCTTCCCACAGTACTCAAGCCACACGGCTGCCGCCGGCACGAATCCATTCAGCGCCCTGACGTCGATAATCTCGAGTGCCTCGTCGCGCTTCATGTTGTAGAAGTCCTCCTCGTCCTCGTCACAATCTTGGATGATGTTCTCGATGTGCGGATGATGGAATTTCTCAAAGGGGGCGTGCTCCAAGGTTCTGCGTAGCACCCACGCGCCGTGATTGATCAGAAACCCGAAGCGGTTGGGGCGGGGCAGACGCTGGTAGAATTTGATGGTGAAGACATTCGCGTTTAGGAAGCGTTGTCGCTCGGTCTCGCGGGTGGTCGTGTTGAAGCAGTGATCCACATCTGTTACTGTCTCAGTCTCTGTCAAATGGGAAAGGGATCGCTTTGAAACAGCGACTCGATATATGGGAATAGGAGTAACAGCTTACAGTCGTAAGTGAACTCGCACAGATGCATGTAGAACCCCTCCAGCCATTTGAACTCTCCATCGCAGTCGGGGAGCTCATGCAGGGCGATGAGAAACTCCACAAATCGGTCGCAGTGCTCGGGGAAACGCTCAACGGCGCCGATGAAGGGCGACCACAGGTCGCCGTACTCAGGGCTCGGGTTTGCTTCAGCAATAGCACGAGACACGCATGCTCTGGCGACGTCTGCAGCGGGCGCGGAAGGGTCGACCAGCAGGGTACGGAGTGCTGAAAGGATCTCTGGGCGTGGAGGCCACACATCCTGTGCCTCTTGGGCCAGGAAGGCTTCATATTCGGGAATCTTGTTGCTCATGATGAAAAGGAATGGGCGAAGGATGGATGACCCGATGGGATCTGTTTAGGAAAGGAGTAAGGAAGGAAGAAAGGAGAGATGATGATTAAATACCGGATCTTTGATGAGGGATGCTGGTTCGATGTGTTATAGTGACTGAAACTGGTAGGTGTCTGACTCATCTATCAAACCCTGGCTACGACCCCCGGACCCTGTCAATTCTTTGTTTGCTTGTTGGGGGCTTGATACAACTCAGCCCCCCATTGCGCCCCATTACCCTAACTGTGCGAGTAAGCACTATCGCAGCTTGTACACAGAGCTAACATGATATGATGCTCTTAGATTGGTTTATCGATGATGCCAATCGTTCCTTCATTGGGCCCTTACCCTCCCACGGCTTTTCACAGCATTCGGGGTCCAGCTTCGGGAACATACAGAGACAAAAGTAAATAGCTGCGAACGCAGGAAAGGGGAAAAGAGACAAAAGTCCTTGGCAGAGATCCAACAGAGACCTCTTTCCCCAAATACCAAGTGCACGTCAATCTCAATCTTACTATTTCAGCAATTCACCCTTTGAACAAGGCAAACCTCCCCTCAATATTATGAACTCGACTATTTCGAATCACAGAGCAAACATCGACCCCATAATCCTGGTATACTAACGCCTGGACACCAGTGTTTAGGCCCCATTATCATTAAAATCTGGTCTACCGTGAAACAGCTTCACAGCAGACATGAATTAGGACACCAACATGAGATAGATTATACTCAAAGACTGAAATCCATAAAGAGAAACCAATATCACGTCGTAGTCAAGAATCTACACCCATTCAGAGGTTAAATCGAGCAAGAGTCGAGCCTATAGCCTCCAATCTCATTTCTTACTTGATACCCCACAACAGAGCCGCAAGAATGAGCTACATGATGAAAGCCCTTGTTCTACACATACTGCTGGCCGGGGCAATTATGAGCCAAGCTGTTCTTGCCAGCCCGCTCGTCGACCTCCATTCCCGTGGCACGATGCCTGTCGAGGCTCTTCCCGAACAACCGGACTACATTACCGACGAGCTTGACAAGCGCGGCAAGACAGCCCCAAAACTGGCGACGGCGGACTTCCCCATCAAGAGCTACACCTGCCCCAAGACCGACGCGTATACGGAGACCACCTACACCTCCAGACAGCTGACGAAGGCATACATTGACGCTGCCAAGTATGCCAACGAGGGTAAACAACTTGGAAAGAGTACGGAGCTACTACCGGTACCCACCCCTCCCCCCTGAATTCTCAGAGAAAGGTTTTAACGCCCGAGCTAACGGCGTCGTGTAGACAAGTACCCCTACAACTTCGCCAACCACGACAAGCTACCTTTCGAGTGCGGCGCCAGCAAGCAGGAGTTCGCTCTGGACCGCGAGAATCCCGCACGGGTCTACAGTGGCGGAGATGTCAAGAAATTGCCCGATCGGTTCATCCTCGAGTATACTGGCACAGGCAAGACTGCGAGAGCGCGTTTCTGTGGCGTGATCCGCCACTATGAGGATGGCTTTGTCAATTGCTCCGCTCGTTAAGATCAAACCCGAATTCTTGGTGTGAGTGTGAACTGCTCTGAGATGAATGAGAAGAGTGTATGTATTGCTTGGATGAGACTCGAGGCTTTCATGATATCGTGTACCGGTCTCAGCGCACTGAAGAATGGCACGTTGCGTGAGGGTATTGGTGGGCAATTACAATGCAAGTAGCCCGGGGGTTGTTGAACAGTTTCCACTGCTAGATGGAACTGCCATATCATGCCACTGCTGTCGAGCGAGGGATACCAGGCCCAAAATGCCAAGGAGGAGATTCCAGCTCGACTAACTTTGTTCGGCACGTGATTTGTAAGCTCATACGGAATTGATGAACTAATTTGGTGACGTGGCCCTATTTTCCGCCTATATTTGCATTTCAGTATCACCCTCTATCTCAGATCTTGATATAATATTCTCGCAAAAAACCCCTCTTCCCTCATACCTTATCAGTCCCCCCAAGTTCCCCGCATCAACCGGATCAACGGCTATCACCATGAGCTCAAACGCGGAGTCAACACGGGACGTGCTCCGAGTGGAGCCCATCACGGACCCAGCCGACTTCGACCGCTTGTTCCAAATCACCGCCCTCGCCTTCGGCCACCAGGTCAACGACGGCGTCTGGTGCGCCATGAACCCCGGCTGGGACACGCCGGAGGGCCAAAAGAGCGGCAGCGCCCGCTTCGCAGCCCGCTGGTCGTCCACCACAACCGACCGACACGGCCGTCCCAACACCATCTTTCTCAAGGCCGTTGTCCCACGCCCAGAAGGTAGCGCCGCAGGCGACGACGAAATTGCCGGCGTGGCGATCTGGGTCCAAGCGTCCCAGGTGGCCGGATACGGTGACGCTCCTGTTGTCGATATCGGTGAGACGATGGACCTCGAAGCACTGATCCCCGGGAACCCGGCCGAGCAACGGTATCTGCGCCAGGTGGTGTTCGGGCTGCAGCGCCGTCGCATCGAGTACGTCCGCGAGATTGCGGGCACGGACTCCCCCGCGGTGCTGGTGCTGGATCTATGTGCTGTGGACCCTGCGTTCCAGCGGCGGGGGGTCGCGACGAAGTTGGTGGAGTGGGGGCTCCGCGAGGCGCGGGAGCGCGGTGGGCTGGAGGCTGTGCTGGAGGCATCGAGCATGGGGCGGCATGTTTACCGCAAGCTGGGGTTCGAGCAGGATGGCGGAGAGTTTGTGTATGAGGTGGATGAGGAGTTTCGGGATCGCGAGCGGCCGTCGAATGTGTTTATGCGGACGGGAAGACCGGGGCAGTGAGGGATTTAGACCTCAGTGCTAGAGATAAGTTCGTTCGTGGCCGTGGGATGCTCCTTAACCGCCTTGTGAATAGCATGTGTTGTGTACATACAATGTATCTCCATTATCACACAATGGAAAATTCAGCTGGGAGCAGCTGGGCATAAAATTTCATCAAAGTCTACTACAGGCGCCGGCAGCATGACCCTGAGCTCGCTCTCCGTCTCCAGCGTACCCTAAGTTAGATGACATACGTTGCTCCGACGTTTTCCCGCTTGGTGGCGCGTTCAATCTCTTCCCATTCTCGTCTGTGCTGTCTTAATCATACCATTGTATACCATACCATTGTATCGCGAGTTGAAGCAATCTATCGTCGCCGTGACCTGTACAGAGCAAAGTGTGATTGCCTCTGTATATATATGATATGTTCTTCGCCGGCGGCAGTTCGACTTCCTGTTTCAGATGCCGTCGCTTTTATGCAGAGATGGTACGGTCGGTTCAGAAAGACCTTCACATTCAATGGTCCAATAACACATCGTGGAGGGTCAAAGGCGGGTAGATACGTAATCTTAACCTTCTTAAGTTAAGTACATTGGGGCTTCAGAATGGTTTGGTAAGCAGGTATCAATCACCCAATAAGTCCACCCTCACCAAGAAGCATCAGCTAATTAAAAATAGTACTGGTACTGACAAGATTTTACATAATATCTGGCAGCAATGCAACCCACGTCTAAATCATATCTTAAGCAAATTACAGAAAGCTCAGCGGCAGGGTATCTGGCTCCAAGTTCACAAAAAAAGATGAGCTGCGTAGCAGACTTGCTAAGCATCTTACCCTTAGAATTCTGATAGTTCAAGAATTTAGTAGGTACTCTATCTAGATATAAATAACAGGAATCTTCTTAAATTATCTCGCGATAAATTTGATAGTACGATAAATTTTTTCTTACAGATCCCAACCAGATAATACTGCTTTAACCTTTTAGTAAATAACTAGAGTACTTAGTTAATACTGGGTCTATAGAGCTCTAAAGCTTTTATCATAGCCCAAAAAAAAAACACTATCTTGTACTAAAGCAGAAGATTAAGAATCTTTTAATTACTCTACTAATAAATATAAGAAACAGTTAGTGCCCTTTTCTTAGACAATATAATAATATCTAACTTTATTTAAATTATACAGATATAATCGAGAAGATAAAAAGCTTGTATAACAGCAGACAGGTAGGCTTAGCATCAAGCAACTATATTATTATACTCCAGAGCCAGTTCCTACAGGCAGCTGACCCTGACTTCAGAGTTTTCAAAGCTAATAATAACTTAAGTATCATGTAAGTATAGGCCTGACTGTCTTCTTTCTGAGCTAATCTCTTCCAGCGGGTTTGAATTTGAGAACATCAACATCATTAAAGTGGCGAAAGCCCAGGCACAGCAACAATCGCCAAGGTTAAACATTTGCTGCATTTGTTCTACAACTGCGTCAGTGTTTTTAACCCCACAGTTGCTATTCCTTGGATTATGCCGCTTTCGGCTCAAATGTTGCTCGCTAGGACTCTGAACTTAGTTATATAGTACAGAATGCAGCTTACCACCGATAGATGTCGATCAAAGGCGTATTAGCCACCCAAGGATCATCATCTGTGCTGAAATCCAGCCACAGGCCCTCATCTATGGTTCGCACCGCCTCCTGCCAGATTTCTTTGTTTCCCGATGCTATCTGGTTCCTGCAAAGTTCAACCCGGAATCAGTACCGTGGAACCTTCAGTCAAAAGCATACGACCGGTCATCTGGACCCCGTCGAGGCTGGTCTGGATTCATGTCTCCAGATGATCGCCAGAACAGCTATCCCGTAGATATTCAGGGAGTATAGACCCATAAAAGGCCTGTTCATCCGCAGGAATCGCCCAGCAAACTTGATGTGTTGACGTCCCTCAAGATCCCAACAGCAATGCCATTCGGACACTTCTTCAGGCATGCAGATGAACCAGCCGCGCACCAGGGCTGGGGTCCTCTAATTACAGACTCCAAACAACCTACCCCTCTGTTCACCCGGCTCCTAGATGCAATATTCATCTACTTCACCAACACCCCACCAGTCGACTCCAGGGGTTTTGATCCCGTCAAATATGCTTCTGTCTTCACAGCCCTCTTCTACTCCGACAACAACAACCTCAGTCGCCGTTACTACATGTTTGCCTCCGAGAATCACATGCCTGCCCCTGAGCAATTTGCGTATCAAGCCATGACAATATTTTACCGCACCCATGACATCCAACACGTAATGAATGGCCAAACTCCAGTAATGACCAGAGACGGATTTCATCTGGTAATGTTGAGAGATACGTTGGGGGATCCCGAGATACAGTACCAAAGATTCAATGCGTTTCTGGCCGCCCACGGAGGTGATTTGGTGGATCCCATGACTGGTTGGCGGTTTCCGTCAGTGCCCATTCCTAGGGATTCAGTGCCCAGGGAGAGGGACTCGGAGACGTGGTCGAGAGAGGCGGAGATGACGAGGGACTTCAACGAGGAGTTGGGCATATATCTGGAAGAATTGAATAGGATGGGAGCTTGGAGGCATGATATGACGATGGCTAGTATGTCGCCTGGGGTGTGGGTGAGTAGATATCTGCGATAGCTACCTGCCTATATTCTTACTGCAATATGCCTGTGAGATATGTTAATTCGAACATTACCTAGCAAGAAATTGATGGAATTATATTATGAAGGAAACAGGAATGCCATACATTAAGTCGGTAATATAACGATGCCCAAAGTGCTTTGGTCCTGGACATTGTTCGCAGGTCGGTTGAAGCTGTATTCGTACATACCGGCGGTAAGAGCCAATCGATGGTACGAAAATGTACTGGAACGAGGGCTCAGCCTCCATGCCGATGGCCCTTGATAGATCTTATAGGAGCAATGGTACCATGGCTTGTTTCCACTGCTTGAAATCTACTATCGTGCTCCGTCATCGTTCGCCACAATTGAATTATAAGTACGGAGATATCGCAGATTGTGAACCAACTCTGAGCAAGCAATAAGGGCTTAGGACATGGAGAGAACTGGTGGTATTCACCGATAGAATATGCAATATGACATGACGTAGTAATCACTTTTGCAACGCAGACCTTTCATTCCAACCGAGCAAAGGAACAGCAACTGTGCTGACCCTCGCCATGAAACTTTTGATTCTGCCCGAGAGTCACCAAGGAATTTAGCGTATTATGATACTTCGCCGGGGCCGTTAACGAGTCCATTATCTTCTGCGTCTGGAGCTGATCCCACAATCTTGACATTCCCACATCCAACCAGAGCAAAGGGAGCCCAATTGCGAGGAGAGGTAAAGTCCACTTTCCCTTGCGTTATCATCGCCCGTAATTGATTCAAATGAAACTTTAGTTTGCCATAATCACCGTCCGGCCTGGCACTTGTGTCCTTGGTGGCTCGCCAGAGGTTCTCCAGTTCATCAACTAGTGCAAGTGCGTTTCGTTCGTCCAGCCGGTAAAAAGCTCGGACGGCCTGGTGCCAGGCGTTTGCCACACATATCTCAGCGCCCGGAGGGGCATTTCTGTGTCTTGAGAGTATCTTGTAAAACAGATGCATCAAGAGCATGGCTAGTTCGTCGCAGACTCTCCATAAGCCCCCAAGAAATGCTCGGGCCCCGGATTGAAGTACAGCATGTGCGAACCCCACAAGGTCGTCACCGGCGTTGATCTCGCCTTTGCCGCTGAGGCAGCAGCTGAATACCACCAGCGAGGCGCTGCAATCCTTTGTGGCCATGTCGAGGACACGAAACGTGTCGCCGAGGATTGTGGATTCCCAGGGAGAGGAGGAGTTTTCTGTACCATGAGCTGCGATATGGATGAGCTCAGCTGCTTTCATGGCTTGCGGGAACTGGTCGCTCGTGACCGGTTCTACGCCAAAGGCACTGCAGACTGAGACCACTTCAGGACCAACATAAACTATCGGGTTGGCTTTATCACAGTCTGCTACCGCGCAAATCGTGGTCCCCGGCTGGGATTTGGCCGCCTTTTCAGAAATCCGTTGCAGAACAGCCAAACTCGGTACCTGGTAGAACGGCTTTGTTAGGACCAGGGGCTCGCCGTCTAGCATCAATGCACCCAGAGGAAAGACGTTCAGATATGAAGTAGGCACAAAAATGACAGTATTGCTGCCACGAATATGTTCAGCAAAAGGTTCAATCAGCTGGGTAGATATCCTAGCCGCGATATCATCAAGACCCTCCTTCAGATTGGCCGCCTCAGGGGGCGTTGGGTCCTTTTGGAAGGCTAATATCTTTCCAAGATAGCCAACAACTAGTCTGCGTAATGCGAATGTTCCGAGGTCAGACTGGTGCACGGATTGGATGCCTGACGATGAGATGCACAGGGCAATTGTGCCACTCATACAAATGCCAACTTCTATGACGATCGCGTTCGCAGGAATTGAGCGAAGAAGTCCATCCACATCTGGGACGAACATGGTATTTTTGAAGATCTGTGCTATGGTCTCGTCCCTCCCTTTAAGAGCCTCTCCAACCGGATCGAATGTATCCGCGGATATTCCGAGCTTCTCTGCAACATTCCGTGCCCTCGTCAAAAGGTTCTGCTCGTCCCCAGGCCTACACTGTGAATGGATCAATGTTGACAGCAGGCGATTTCGGTATAACTCTTCCATCGACGCTTGAAGGCTCTCCACACCCGCAAAATCATGTGCCTGTAGTATATCGAGTAACGTTCTTGCCCGGCCGCGCTCAAGGAAGATGAGCGCCTGATCTAGCCAAGAGGATGTCGGCAGGCGGTACTCATCTGGATGTTTTGCATCAGTCCGTCTCGAGAGGGCGACTGATGTTCGAGCCAGGCCGCAGAATAACTCTGCAGTGTGCTGCGTCGAGTAAGCTTTGCGCCGGTCGTCGGGGTTTGGAATCATAGATCTCAGATTCTCGACCTGGTGTAGACCGTTTAGATAATTCTCGATCGCTTTGTCGAGCTTCGAAGCCCGCTCATAAAAAGCACCGATGAAGGTGAGCAGTTGCCAGGTGTCTGGCTTTGGCTGTGTTCTTGCTTTATAGAAAAAGTCGGGGAGCACGGTGGCGATATTCCGCAGTATCCTAGGTCCCTTATCCCAAGCCTGGGCCATGAAGCACATGGATATGTCCTGCTCGGCAGTATCCCTACGAACTTTAATCGCGTGTTCCCGAACATCACTGGTGACTCCTTTACGATCGCAGACCAGACGAATGTCCTCTACTCCGCCTCTAACGAACCAGTCTGAAAGATAATGTGGAAGAGCCTGTCTCATTTCATCCACCCGATCAAGTTGTGCTAGGGTCGGGATCATGTAGTCGAGCACCTCCCTTATTTTGAGAGTGCTCTCCGAGTCGCAGGTCGAGACAAAAGCTTCGAGTTGGGCATCGGCGGCGTCCATGTCCCCCAATCCGATCGCCTTGAAGGAACCCCCAATGGCTCGGGCGTAACCCGCATTGAACCTTTTTCGCGCCTCAAACGTTTGGCAGAAGTACATCATCTCGGTTTCCATTGACCCAAGTTCTGGGTCATTAAGATGCTGCTTCGCCTCGTCACTCAAAGGCGCAAGGTCAATGAAATCAGAACTCCCCTGTGGCTCATTTGGCTGAAGGCCCCGGCGTACTTCCTCCCACTGCGAACGTAGATTCTCATCGCCAGTCATCGAACAGACGGATTGGACCAACCTGTCGAACTCGAGGAGGAGCGAATTCCTTGAGTTACGGAGGTTGTGAGGGTCGACTTTGTGGGACACACTGTCGTCGAGGTATGCGAATGCGCGGTGTATAACTCCAGAGGGCTTTATGCTCTCTGTGACCTTTGCTTGCGCGCGCGTCCAGTTATGTGTTTGCCTGAACAGTGTAATAAATGCCTCCGCTGTAAAAAGGGAACCTAGAGGACTCTCCAATGCCTCGTGGTAGACAGCGGCACATTCACAACAAGCAGTAGCCACCCTAGTGTTCTTGTGCTGCACGAACTGGAAGTGAGCAAATCGAAGTATCAATGTCCCAAGGAAGTGGGAGAGTTTGGAGCTTTGCGCTTCGCGCAACTCGATCCCTAGGCGTCTTGCTATCTCCACAGCGGATTCAGTCTGTCCACGGCTACAGTTAAGTAAAGCGAGATGACAGGTAACCAGCTGTTGGTTAAACGTGTCGTTGGCGAAAAGGCTGAGTGCTGTTGTGAAATTTTCCTCAGCTTGTTTGAACTGGGCGCAGTCAGGTCCCGCCTTAGATCGGATTCCTGCTGCATGATTCACGCACCCCCTGCGCAGGTAGACAGCGGCTTGACCTCTTGGGGCACACGCAGCCTCCATATAAAAAAGAGCTTCATCATAGCGCCTATGAGCCTGCTCGTTATCCTCCAATCGAAACGTTGACTCTAATGAGTCCCATGCCATATTTTCCCACCCATTGTCGCGCAACTCACACATCAAATTAAACGCTACAGGACTCGTGTATGAGGGTGATAGTATGCGATCGCCTTCATTTATTTTGCACAGGCCCAGCCCCGCATAGTCCAGAGCATTTTCATATTCGGCTTGGAGGTGGGAAAAGCACTGTTGACCACTTGAGGCTCCCTTCGCCCATTCAATATCGTTGGACATTCTCTGCAAGAGATTCTGGAACTTTGTATTCCCTGCATGACTCATGTCGCTTGCCAGGGTACCGGACAAATATGGAACTGGGAAATTCAGGAAACTCAGGTTCCGTTCCTGGCCTTGTGGTAGAGACTCCGCGGTAACATGTGGTGTGAATTCACGGTGTTCAAGGTAGGAAAAGTACAAAGTATCCAGGAAAGACCATACGTCCAGAATCACGGCCTGTTCTAGTTTCTCGACCACGGTTGTACATTCGGCAACACATATGGCTCGTCCAGCCTCTCTGGCCTGTACGTGCAGAGTCACCAATTCAGAATCGTCCTTCCACAACCTTGCGTAGGGATCCCCAGGGATCATCGCAAACGCAATAGCTGTTGGTCGATGCTCCAGCATGGCAGCGTAAAATTCGTACAATTGCCCACGGAGCACCCAAATCCGCTCTAGCCCTCGATGTTGCAAGCCTCGAAGGGTATGTATACATTCATAAGCCCTCCTGAAGTCTCCTGAAAGCGTGTAGTAAATGGCTCGGAGAAGGGTCGTTCTCGCTCTCGCAGTTGTTGAATTTGGTCCTGCGATAATCTCTTGCTCAAGAGCCGCGATATGACGGTCCGCGTCCTCATAGTTACCACGAAACTCGTCCGGGAGTATGGATCCCCCGAACACCTCGCAGATCTCGATAAAGTCCATTGCCACTAGCAGTACCCTTCGACAGGCGAGAGTGGATGTATTGTAAGAAGGTGTTTGGAAAAACCAAGGGTTGTATGATTTTATGTACTAGTGCAAGATGATACTTTCTCCAGTCGTGGGCGAGGGGTTCGTTTCGTATAGAAGTTGGACAGCGGTCCTTTGCAGCCTCCTAACAGTGCACATTCCCGTACAGCGCCCCTCGTTGATCTTAATTATCGGGTCTGGTTCATTGACAGGCTGCTATCCCCGTGGCTCAACCCGAGGATGTGCAAGATCACAAGGTCTATGATAATTGTTCTAGATCCCCAACGGACTCTGAAGACACCTCCTGATTGCAAAGTCACTGTTCTAGGTCGCCAGTGCCGTGTCCGATGACCAGCATGAACCATAGACGCTCTGACAGGTTCGGGACCGCTTTCAGTACTGACGGATGGCGGCTTCGATTGCATCATCATTTCTCAGGCATGCTAAGCCGCGCAGTCAGAGGTCGAGTGTCCCGTAATAACATCTCGTATTCTCAGACAGTATGCGTGCTCTGCATTTTCCCAAGTATGCTAGACGCACACTGTTTTATCACGTAACCTGCGCGAGCTTCTTCGACGTCATTGAATGGATTCTTGTGCTACTGTGTTATCGACGAAGCCGGGCTAGCAAACGACCAACCCCGAATCTCCTCTGAATCTTGGCTCGACCCAGATTCATTGACATCTTGGAACACGCGGGAATGGTTGTAGCTGTGAGATGAATACGGAGGGGCACCGCCCATCAGGTTTCCATGGAATCAACACGACAGGCACATGAAAGCCGAATCTAGCCGCGCTGCCGACCTTGACCCACGGATGACGCCGATCGTTTGACACTATATCTTTCTCCCGCTCAGCCACACTATATTTCTGGGGCCCACATATGAAGAGAGAAGAACATCACGGCTCAAGGGCACCGGGAGGTAACTTTGAGTAACGAACAACAGCTGATCAACTAATATGCCCAGGTGCAACGATCAACACTATTTTCTCTACGGGACCGGGAAGAAGCCAGCGCAACTACGCCTTGGCCACCTGTGTTTCGGGCACTATTCCAGAGCGACCGATGATTCCCTGTGGTATTCGCCCGGTGAGGATCTTCAGTACGAGCAACTGCCTCCCTTGTCTGACGTTTGGCTTACTTGTGAAATCATAGGGCTGATGAACTTGAGAAATCCGCACATGTCTTCGAGATTGAGAACCCGCTGCTCGGAACGGACCCGTCGGTGAAGATATCGGCTGAAATCAACGCGTTCGATCTTGCCTCGTTGGGTTCCTCCTTCTCTAAGTCTAACTCTATGTTCGTATCTGCAAAAACAGGGCGCAAGATTGAGCTACAGGAGTACGTAAACTCTCCCAACCACCCAAATGGCATATTCCCCTGACTTGTGGCCCAGCCCTCGAGAGTTCCTTACAGAGAGGGTCTTGACAAGGGAGTCGTGCAAGAAAACCCTCGAGAGGTGGTTGGTTGTAGCCAACCCCAGCCTCAGGACACGGATCACAAGCCCGAAAATCTGGTACTTGACAGGGGTGTACGAACTAGCGGATACCGTGTCGTTCAGCCAAAGCAGAAGAGCCTTTGCTGCCCGCGGTGGCATCTCCGCCGACTTACTCGAAGCGCTGGGTGTACCTGTAGGTGCCAATGCCGAAGCGGAAAGAATCAGAAGCGAGTTTCAACGGGAACAAATCAAGGAGCCACTTGTGTGGGCTGCAAGATATCTGCGACTGGATGCCAAGTACCTACATGTCAACAACGATAAACCTGTGCCCGAGAACCTGGTGTCCCTCGGGCGCCACCCACTACGTTCCACGGGCAAAGTTCGCGACCCCGAACCTACGGCTAATTACGCCGAGCTTTCGCTCATGGAACCTGGACCGGACTCGGTCACTGAGTGCCCGGGGCTGGAGTCCGATGAGTACTGGAATGGCATCAAGGAGGAGCAGCAATTGTGGGAAATTAGGGAGTCGACCGAAGAGATCTAGGCGGTATTGACCGTGCTTGCGCCCGTCATGATTGTGATTTGACCCATTGAGGTCCTAGCCTTATGCACTCGATCCATAAGATCAGGATATGAATCAAGCGCGAATAGCTTAAATCTGTGGACTCTGGAAGGAAATCGTGTCTTGACCGCTCGAGAACATTCAACTCTGTGCAGTCCCTTATGCAACACCAACAATTTGCCGCCCATACAAGGGCGATACTCAGTTGTCCAACAGCCTCGCTGAGCAGGGAACCTGCATCAAGGCAGTCCTTAAGCACGCTTAGTGGACTTGCGCATAACCTTGAGGCTGAAGCTTTTATTGGAGGCTCTAGCATGCTCCGAGAACCAGCTAGGTACTTAGAAACATGCCTCCACAAAAAGGGCTTCAAAAGAAGCATTCTTCTAACTACTACTATATAGCTCTATTTCCCTGATCCGGAGAAGGATGCGAACTAATGGAAACTTCTCAGAAGAAGACCATGTCCACAAATTGCTCTATCACATCCGCGGTTTGATTACTAACCATATTCCCAGGCGGTTTTATGATTATCTGCACTCAGAGCTTGGTATCTTAAGTCAAAAACGATGATAAAGACTTTGGTGTGCCAATGACTAGACTAAACCTATCTAGCTCTGCAACCGAAATGTGATTGACAGCTCATAAAGACACCCCAATCCTCCGCCAAGAAAGATTTGGTAAAGGGTTGAAATATTGATTGATCACTTTTGACGAATGACAGACAGATTTACAGTATAAACACTTATAAAAAAAAAAGTGTGTAGTTATTACCGGCCTGCGAAATCAATTGGCTCATTCTGGGCTCCCTGCTGAGAGTTATACCTGACGCCAGCGACCTTGAGCCCATCGCGATCGAGGAGTGTGATAGTGTCACCGTTCTGCGAGAGCGGGCAGTGCGGAATAGAAAAGTCATCGGTAGCTCTCGCGTTTAAAGCGGAATGCCTAGGAAGAACCTGTTGTGCCCATTCCGAATTGCGAATTCTCCAACGTGCAAGCGACACCCTGCGGTTTGTGAGATTCGCCAGGGTAACAGATTGCGGCTCTTCAGTAGGATTCACATTCACACGGGCCCGGCGGATAGCCACTGAATTCTCGACAAGGTCGTCAAGCAGGAGGCCCTTCCACTTCACTCGTGAAATGGCACGGCCATCAACCTCACTGGTATGCACGGCCTGCGATGCAAAGGCAAGGAAAATACCGACCCATTGTTTGGACTGAGGGAAATGGATGATGAGAGCCCCGTCCTGGAACACGCCATCGTCACCTGAGTACCTTGGAATGTTGCCCTGGTTCATGTGAACATTGTGTATTCCATCTTGCGTGTTAAATTGCTCGCCAAAGATATAGACAGTAGCCCCCTCGGCCATTGCTTGCTGTATCCTAGGCTCCAGGACATCAATGATGTCGTTGTTTGGACCATTAATGTCGTGCTCGAGAATCCGACCAGTGTCTACGTCAAAGAGATTGCTGCGGATATAGTCAAGTCGTAGACCGTTCGGTTCTGGCTCTTGATCATCCAAGCGGTGGAAGCCGGTCGTCTTGAGACGCGATAGACGACCAACGAGCGGGTGGCCGCTCATATCCTCATTTACCCAATAGGCAAGTCGCGACTCGTCTCGGTCTCCGGACTTGATATTTATGGCGGCGTGATAGTCAGGACCTGAGTTATCGCGAAAGTAGAGAGTTAGATGAGGTGTTCTGGTCCCACGGCGTTCAACTTCGTAACGTGTGGGTTGAGCCTTCCACACGCCGTAATTGTCCAGCGGCATGTTGCTTGTGAGCTGCCAACAATAATATAGGTCAGAGAATTCTCGCACACCGCAATTAATGAAGACTTCCAGGGTTCATTGAATTTGATCCGGTGCTTATATACCCCGTGGATGGGTGGTGAGATGAGAGGAGTCTGGACCTTTGGATAACGTCACCACCTGGAGTGCTTTATGCTTCCTACCCTGGTTGGCTTCGCGCCACGCAAATGCGAACCGCAACTTATCTCATCCAATAGAATATGAAATATATTCGTGTGAAGAGTTACTTTTCTTTATGGTAACTCACTCCCCTCTATAGCACACTAACACCGGGCCCCCATGCCTGTGCCCGTTGATGGGGAGCTACTGCAGATGACGACGCCGCAAGTGCTTTTTGAACTGTTTCTCGTTCCCCTCGTTAAGATTCACATTCCTCGGTCCGTATTCGCTTGTGGCGTTAATATCTCTGATTTCATCCATGACCAATACATCTCTTCAGCATACGATGACAGCTTGGGAACGAGATCTATTAACTTAAATTACCGTACTATGTGCGTGTACTGGCGCTAAGGCTTTCGACAGGCCCTTCCACATACTGCCAAGAACCATCAGCAAGGTACGAGAATACCCCATGCCTTCTACAGGGGCCTTAGACGGATTCTATCCCAAGATTGTACGGAACCAAGTCATTAAGTGCACCAGGAACTGTTCTGAGGAGTCTAGGTTACCTTGAGCGGAGCTGGAATCGGCTTGACGCCGAAATCGAGACTGAGAACCTGCCGAAGGGGACGGACAGAATAAAGAAGTGGTACAGACTTCGGCCGAGTGCAGTGGATATATGGACTTGACAGAGGGAGCTCATTAAGTAGGTCTCGCACAGGGCTTCGTTGTCGTGAGGTTCCGGATGAGCTCTGAATGGAAGGATCGAACCTGGTACGTTCAGTAAGATCAGTGATCGACCTACTCGTGTCATGCTGGCCCTCGCTCTTGAAGCCAACCATGGAAATGACAGGCTAAATCCAAATCCACAGATCTCGTCCATGGATACAGTTACCACCACCTGCCAGACCTAGATGGGACAAAGACCTCTGACGAAGTCATCATCCTCATTCTCGGTGCGATTGTCTTTCTGAAACTTGCATTGGGATTGGCCTTCCAGCTACAATTTTTATCACCACCCCGCAATCAATCAACCAAGCCACCCCGCTAAGACGCGCCTCCTCCGTAGTTGTGTGATAAACCGGTATGGTTCCTCCGACGGAAACAGCTGGCGTGGCAAGAAGAAGAGTACGAGGCCCCTGAAGACTTTGGTGATGACTGTGGCCAGACTCACCGGATGGCAGAGTTCGACGTCAAGGCCGCCGCTGCTACTGCAGCCCAGCGATGGAGAAGTGATCGCCCACCAACAACACAACTTCAAAGTGCACATGCAAGAGCTTCTGAGTACCGTAAATATTTCGTCACTCTTCGTAGAACGAGTCGGTTACCCGGAAGACAGAGGCATGATTCTTCATGCCAGTGGCTGCTTTCACGGGGGTCTCAGGGTAAAACAGCTCTCCCAGGGCGTCGAACGACAGAAGTCCCGTCTTGGGGAGTCCTCGGGCTTCCGAGATTTCCTCTGCGAAGAGGGATTCCAGGTGACTGATTAGTTTCCCAAGTCCAGGAAATGCAAGAGGGAGGGGATCACTACTGGGACGGAAAGCCAGAGAGTGTGTCGACCGTTTGTCCGTCGCCAGTATTGGAATAATTCAACCGATTGAGAGGCCAGTCCCGAGTTGTCTTCAAGAGCATATGATAGACAACGGAGACGGCCTAAGATATGGAAGAACTAATAGGCCGTTACATTTCAAGTACTAGGACTGCCCAAGTACGGGCCGATAACCGCACCAACTACAACACTTCCCGTACTCTCAGAAAGTTTGGGGAATTCATATTCCCGTTTGCTGTCCTGCATCATTCCATTCTTGCGAAACCAGGGCCGGAATGAAGGCCGTGGCCACGAAAGAGGCTGAAGAACTGGAGGCGCATGCCATGGTGATGCGAAGGAAGATGCTGGGACCTAACCACCCCGATGTGCTAACCAGCATGGCCAATCTGGCGTCAGCATTATGGGCTTAAGGAAGATGGAAGGAAGGTGAAAAACTAGACGTTCAAGTGATAAGGTGGAAGCAAGGAAGATTATTTTGGGATCGGAGCATCCTGACACCCTAATCAGCATGTGGAATCTGGCACATACATGGGAAGCCCAAGATCGGAAGGTCGACCATAAACGATGGTTTTTTGGTCTCATCGGCGGTCATTCTTTGACAACATCCGAGTGAAACATCAAAGAACAGAAAAACCGCCGAGTCAGTTGGAAAGATCTCGACGCAACAATTTTTTTCTCACCGGCTTAACTATCGCTATCGACACTAGTCTGGTGCTGCAGGTCAACTCTTAGTAGACACGTTTGGTAATCGGACACGATCCAATGCGAGACCCTAATCGAGTCTCACTAGGGCCCATTGAACCCGGGCTAGCCCGAGTTGAGGGGGGACCCGCGGAGAATGACAGCCAAGCGCGGGCCCACGTGCCTGAATGGCGCAATCTGTTTCGCTAGCTCAAGATTGCGATCTATGAAGCTGCCAATTTGTCAACTTTGCTCGGAATCTCTCTCGGAAAATCCGCCCGTCTCCGGCCAGACCAGTCGAGGCTAGCGCGCGCCCCGGTGTCAGATAACGCGTCTGGCTAGGAATCACTTGCCATTTCGGCTGCAAGAGCGGGGACCACTTTGAGTCAGTTGTTGGCTGTCAATGCCCGCGCCAGGCCAGCTTGGGCAGTTGGTCCAGTGATCAGCACGAGCGCAAAGAGGGGGCGGATCACATCCGGGATTTTACCGACAGGAGGCGGCACTCGTCTGAACCGGACTCGATGCGAGACTAGGGACGAGGCGTGCGTTAAGAAGACGCCGTCGTCCTGACGAAGAGATCGACCAGACCTCACTTCTTTTTCTGCGAAACATAACTGCTGCTGCTGTACCTCGCGACCGCAAGCCATGGACAACGCACTCTCTTTCCTGTACGCCGCTGCGATGCATGATGTCACGGCCCTTGAGCGCGAGTACGCAAAGGATGAGAGTGTTCTCTCCGCACGCAACCCCGAAGGGCGAACCGCCCTCCACCTCGCCGCGCTCCATGCCCACCCGGAAATCCTCCGCCTGCTGCTCAGCTACGGCATGTGCGCCGCCACTACCGACGCCCACGGCCAGTCTGCCTTGCACATCGCCGCACAAGGCTCTTCCACAGAGGCTGTCGAAGTCCTCCTCAAGGACGGCTCAGGCTGCACAACACGTGACAATGATGGCAAGACTGCCCTCGCATACGCATACCAGAACCCGTGCAAGGACTTCCTCGCCCGATTCATCGACTACGCGCCGAGCTGTGGCGTAGGCTGTTCGCTCACCCCGGCGATAGTCCTCGGCTCTCGCCGTGGATCAGGCACTCAAACGAGCGATGCCGCCTCTGTCCCCTGTGCGCGTCCAGCGCCAGGCCCTCCAAAATGCTCAGGCTCCTGCAGCACAGTCAAATGCAAATAACTCAGTCAGGATCAGGGTCAGCCCACCAACCTTGCCACTTTGGGTTTCTCAGCGATGCGCTGAACGCCAACTACACTTAGAGTCGGATATCGATCACGATTCGCTTACATCCTCCGCCACCACCACCACCACGCCGTCTCTCGAATCTCAATCACAAGACCCATCTCAGCAGCCAATCCGCCCAAGCACGTGCTTCAGTCTAGAGCGCTTATGATCCTTCGAGTTCGACAGCAAAGACACCTGACCCTGACGCAGCAACAACGAGAAAGAGCGCTCAAGAGGATATCATCCCTTGTCCCCCAGCGCAGGCGCAATAGCAATCGCATGGCGGCCGGGAGGCTGTCGAGCTCACTTAGCTCCCTCGCTGCAATCTTCAACAGGGAGGCGCGATCGGGCAGACGCCCGCGTTCGCCCAGCCTCCCAATGCGCCATGATTATACTACTACTCCAACTCCGGTTGACGGAGTAGTAGTAGCCTCACAGGCCTAGGGTAGGGTAGCACCCGCGTCGCCTTCTTGCCAACACTGCTCCAGCCTTCCGCGGTCGAATCAGGTCTATGCGGTGGCTCTCGCCTTCGGGCCGACCGGGTTAGCCGGCCATACTACCAAGTACTACCCTACCTAGTACAGCGGCCACGGATTTATGTGTAATGAGGGTACGTTAGCATCGTGATAGAGGCGAATTGAGCCCAATCCCACTCAAGGATGATTGATTCTTCACTCATGCCCTAATCATTGTTGGGAGATTTGATGACCCTTTAGTTGCTTATTTCGTTGGTGTCAGTTTACTAGTATCTAGCACCCCGTGTGTGCCAAAAGTCCATTTCCGCTGACGGCTGCATAGACCGAACTCGGAAACAGGGAGCAGATTCCATTTACTGGCTGTAGTGCCGGGTAGTATCATGTCACAGGGTGGCTGGACTCTCCAAAGTACATCGAAATCAACAATGAAGAAACAGGGGTTACTTTCGATATGTTTCTCGTATAGCTAGCTGCCTTTGTATTATTCCATTGTCCTTGCGAAACGTTGGCCTTATTACTTGGCCCCTAAATCAGACGCTTCTTGTGGGTATGGCCTTTTAGACAGCCTCTTGCCCACCAAGCGCAACCCCAGGCGTTCATTGGCTCAGGCATCGTTGCATGGCACAGGCCAAGTGAGCGCGCCCGTGGCTGGACCGGCTTACTCGCAGACTCTAACCAGATGCATCAGTGCACGGGCGGCGATCGGGATCTCAATCGCGATAGATCTCGGATTTATTACGATGGAACCAAGATTCTTGATCTGTCGTTGGTTCCCTGGATATGATGCGGCAAGGGGAACGGGAAACCAACTCGCTCGAACTTGGTGATCGGAGCTTAAGAACATGACTAAGTCTACGCGTAGAGCGGGGAGAAACTAAGCGGGACTGGGGTTTGACGTCACAAATATCGATCCAAAGGGAATAACACGACCTGACAACAGATGCATAAACCCAGGGGCTGTAGGTCAGTCGGCTAAACTGCTGTCACGTTGCTACAGCAGATATGATGTCCCAGAGCCGCTGCTCAGCTTGGCAGTGCGACGTTACCGATGTCTGGTGTGTGACAGGTAATCACAAGGCATCGATGTCGATGACGGTGTAGTGCCACGAAAATCGTCCGCTGCTCACGAGCCAGTATCATCGGACGCGCTCGGATCAACTACATCGAGGCCAGTGAGATGTGTGAGGCATAGAAAAGAACATTACATGAATACACTCAATATTGGCAAGGGAACACTGGTCATATGCGAGACCCGCATCCCAGCCCTCGGAAGACATCCACTCCGCTCAGCTCCTAGGTATGGAAATCACTGCTCCATCTCTTCAGTAATGCAGCAGAGCGACAGCAGGACACGCTTTCAGATAAAGATACTCAGACTATCCATTATAACCCCCAGCCGAAGTACCGTACTTTCATTGCTCGTTGATTCTGTGATGGCAGAAGGTCTCTGTGTGGGACGTATATGTGGATTTGCAAGAATGAAATCTTCATGGAGAGGACGATACACCGACATGGGATCTATTCCTCCGGCTGCGAGAAATGCGTCCTCAACATCTGATCAATGAAGCGCCAAATCTCCGCCGAGTCATGGGTATTGAGCGACGCAGACATGTAGTACGTATTGCGACGCCCCTGCAAGGCGTTCAACTCCCGATAGAAGCCCCCGCGGATCGCATCCGCCGAGACGGTCAACAAGAACGGAACATGATCGGAGTAGGCCACAAACTCCGGCGCCTGGACCGGAATACCCGCATGCCTCAATTGCAGCACGCTCTGCGTCATATGCCTTTTGACCTCCTCCTCGCTCATATGATCCACGCTCCCGTACAGGATGGAGGTCAGGTTGGGAGACTGGGTCGGTCTCATGACATAGACCGCTGGCTGCGGCGGTAGATGGTACGGGGTATCTGTTGCACGATTCAGAATCAGAGAGCCCACGGGGAGTCCGGGGACATGGGCAAGAGAGGTGTAGTAGTTGGTGTTGTGGAACTGGCCGAAGAGGTCCCGCTCGGTCGGATCGAGGTCGATCGCGGCCAGATTCTCGAGCTTGGGCTGGATGGCGACGATCAGCTTCTTGGCCTGGATTGTCTGCTCCCCGGAGGGAGTGCGCGTTTGCAGATGGATCCAGTCGTCCTCCCCTCCCTCTCCCCCGTCGTCACGGTTTGTGGCGGTAACAGTGCTGCTGAATAGTGCGTCGCCCCCCAGCTCTCGCTGCGCTGCGCCGTAGAGTTCACTGTTGCTGTGGCTGGCGGGTTGGAGAAACCCTCCGATCGCGTCTCGAAGCACACCCAGGCTGAAGTACTTCATCATGTAGAGGGTGAGCTGCTGCAGCAGGTCTCCGACGCCTTGGTTAAATAGCGCAATAATGTCCACTGCCCCGTCGAGATTGTATTTCCTGATGAACTCGCCAAAGGGGAGCAGGAGGTCTTCCGGGACGGGGTCGGGAAGGTTAAACCCGGTGTTGAGATAAGGATATTTCAGTAACTGCGCCGCATACGCCGCCATCGCGGGGATCGTGGTTCCATCTGAGAGGGGCACGGAGGCCCCGGTTCGCATATCGACACGACGCATCACGCCTTGCCCCAGAACGGAGACCTTGACCACCGGGACGTGGAGATAAGCAAAGTAGTCGCGGACCCAGGGCTCATCTTCAAAGTATAGCACTCCGTAGTCGGCGGCAATTCCCGTCGTCGGCTCGGTGTACGTGTTGACGTGCCCCCCAAGATGATCCTCCTTCTCGATGACGACGACGCTATAATTCATCTGGCGTAGACGGATTGCGGCGTATGTTCCGGCTGAGCCACCGCCGATGATGGCTACATCTCGGATAATGCTCTGTTGCGATTCGGGCCACGACGAATTGGACCTTGTCCATGCATCAGGGCGTGCATGAGTGGCTTGTAGACATAATGCGGCTTGGAGGATTAGAAGCGACCAAGAGAATTGCAAAGCCCGCATCTTTTTAGGTAAGTACTGCAGCGATGGGCTTGCTACACAGTTGAAAAGAGTCGTCCATGGTAGTGGGGTTGGAAGCATATATACCATGATCAGGGCGAGAGATGCACCTGTGCGACCAACCACGGCCAATTACTGATCCAGTGCCATGTGATGCGGATTAGACGAACACAACTGCCATCTGACCTGTTCTGCAGTCAAGATTATGCAATAGATCAAGCCTTCTACTTCCTCATTGCCCGGGAAGGCATACAGGGAAATCTTGTATTGCTGGCCGCGTTACATGATGAACTTGAAATCGGGTGCACCAGGTATTAGATTTAGATTTTAAGCTTCCGCTCTACAGGTCATCAGGTCTGGTTGCAAAAGGGTTCATATTGAAACTCCCGGGCTGGCAGTCATTGGAGCCTACCAAGGGACACAAGTTGCCATTGTTACAACCGAAACCCTCGACCAATATCTGGAATCAAAATCTACGCTCCTCGATGAAAGACGTCCAATGCCTCTGCAAGGTGAGCCTCGAGGTCCAAATCCCAGATCCAATGCATCCGCTCGTCCAGATCCTGCCGAATCCTGTCAAGATCATCCTCCACCCCAGGCTTCTGACACTCGTACAACAGACCCGCATCCCGACTCGTGCGGACCAGCCTCTGGGTGCGCGGTCTCCGCACCGCATCATACGCCGCAAATGCGCGGCTCAGCTGACGCCGGTCCCGAACCTCCTTCAACAACCGGGACAGGACGAAGACATCCTCAATCGCCATCCCAGCCCCGGCCCCCTGATGCGGGGTGCTGGCATGCGCCGCATCCCCAATAATACAGATCCGCCCATCTCTGTAGTAAGTTCGCGCGGGGGGGTGGTCGAACATGGCCCAGATATCGGCATTGCGCATCAAGGACAAAATGGCCTGCACATCCGGGCCCCAGCCCGCGAAGTCCCGCAGCATGTGCGCCTTATTGCCCGGCAGCACCCACTGCGCGCCGTGCTCCCAGACCCCGTCCGCCTTGGTGCGGAACGCCACCACGTTCATCGTCTGCCCCTTCTCGATGGGGAAGGTCAGGACGTGCCCGTCATACCCCCAGTGGAAATGATTGTTGCGGGCCGTGTACTCGCCCAGCGCGGCGACCGCCTCCTCCATGGGGATCAGGCCCCGGTAGGCGTATTTGCCCGTGAAGACGGGCTCGGCCTCCGCCTCGCCGGCGAGCAAGATCTGGCGGACGCGGGACCTGATCCCGTCGCAGCCGACGACCGCGTCCACCGTCGCGGCGGTGCCGTCCGCGAACCGGGCCGTCACGCTCGCGTCGGGGTTCTCTTCCAAAGAGACGAGTCGCTTTCCGAAGGAGACATAACTCTCCTGCGCTCTCTTGGGGAGAAGCTCGGTCATCCCCTCGAGGAACCGCGCGCGGTGGACGCTGCTCCGGGCCACCGAGGCGCGCGTCTCGTGGATATGGTCCCCGGCCTTGAGGGTGTTGGTCGGACGCCGTTGGCCGTCCATCCCCATCCGGTAGCTGGACCAGAGCTTCCGCTCGAGCGCGCCTTCGTCCGGCTGCACGGTGGCGTGCTTGTTGTAGGTGGCTATCATCTCCGCGTCGATGAGCCCCATCGCGCGCAGGGAGTTGGACCCGAAGGCGATCCCGGCGCCGATCTCAGAAAACGCCGGGGCGGCTTCGTACAAGTGCGGCTGAAGGATGTCACGGGAGGTGTGCTTCAAGAGGGCCAGGAGGAGCGTCAGGCCGGCGATGCCACCGCCGATGATGGCGATGCGCACGGGGCCGTCGAGGGGTTGAGGGATTGCCATGGCTGGTTGTCGATGGGAGCCTGTGAGTCAAGGAAGTCAGTGATGGTAGGCTTGTCTGTCACAAAAATGTCTGAGGGGTCAGTCGGAGGAGCGAAGCACCTGAGCCAAGGCAGGGAAGGACATCGAGACACTCTGACAGGGCAGGGGGCAGCAAACCCCGCGGCGC
Source organism: Aspergillus fijiensis CBS 313.89 (assembly GCF_003184825.1). NCBI lineage: Eukaryota > Fungi > Ascomycota > Eurotiomycetes > Eurotiales > Aspergillaceae > Aspergillus > Aspergillus fijiensis. Next base: position 120,890 of record NW_024468998.1, on the reverse strand, counting down.
AGCACTAAGCGTTTAGCCGGTCAGGCTAAGGAAAGCCTTACGGATGCTAGGCAGACTTAGCGGCGTTTTCCCGCGGGAACAAAGCTTGTCATTTATCGAGCTGTCATGACACTTCTGGCAGTTAGGGGAAAGAAAGAAGTCATCGTTGCCTCAAATGGCAGTGCGCTAGCCCTAAAACATCATTTCACATCCGTCTTACTTTCAAGCAAGTGAACTAGCGCAACGAATGTCTCCTGTGAAATCCTTATGAGCATGCCACAGCTTCTTGGAAAAAAGAGTGACCGAGTTAAGGCAGGGATCCGAATTCTGCCACTGCCATCATCAAACGAGATTGGCCCCCCCCCACATCGGCTCGTGCTTATTCAGACTAGTCGGAGCAGGAGCCCAACCCACATTCAACATGACACATCCGTTCCGACCACCTAGTCTAGTTCTCAAGATTAAGTACGAGTAGGACTTGACTCCGCCAGCTGCGCCATCTCACTGGTGACCTCCATCTCCCCCATAAATTTCTCGATCAAGGCCGAATCACTGCTGCCGGCGCGGAGCCGTGGCCGACCCGGCCCCGAGCTAAGGCGATTGGAGTGGGATAACTGCGACAGCTCGTACGACCCCTGCAAATGACTACTGGGGTAGGAAGACAAACCCCGACCGGCACCAGGAAAAGATTTGCTGTGCGGGCCCCCTCTCCACCCCTGCCCCCATGGCGGATCAGGCGCACAATGGGCATCAGACTCGGAAGACACGCCACCACCACCCCTAGGCTGCTTTCGATCGCCGTCCACAGATGGGAATATGTATCGGACCCTAGCAATTTCAGGAATCAATATTTGCTGTGTTCGACGCGGGTGGTTGACAAGTCAGAATGAATACACAAGGGGTTTGTCTCACACGTGATGTCCGCGTTGCTGATTGCGATGAGATTTTCGAGCCGTACACCCGAGATAATACAGACACGGGTAGGCAAAGTTACTCATTAGTATCTATGTCATATCAATCAAAACAGTAGAGACGACTTTGCTGGAGGGTGGGGAGCAGACATAACACCCAGAGTGAGTATGACCGACAATCCGATTTTCTTCCCTTGCGCGACCTGAAGCTTTCAAGTCTCGCGGGTGGGCAGGGCGAGGAGGAGTAAATCCGTACACAGGTCTGTCGCAGCCAACGTGATCACAAAGGGAACGAAGTCGATACATCTCCCCTGCGTGGTTTTCATTCGCCACGCGTGGTGGATCGGTGTGCATTGGAAGATGGCTGTGGTCTGGAAAGCGAGGTACCAAGCGAATAGAAATACGATGATAAAGCGACAGGCAATGACCATGGATCGGACGGGGAATATGCGTTGGTGGAAGAGGGCAATGGACAGCTTGATGACAGGAAGGCAGGTGTTCCAGAATAGTTGCATCATGTACAGGTTCTATGTGCTCGCGCAGTCAGGTCAGTAACATGTAGGATACTGGAAGCAACTGGACCACATACCAGGGAGTATTTCTGTACGGTCGCAGTAATCCGGGAGTCAACATGCTCACCCACGCCGGCATGAAGACCTAGATATATGTGTTAGAGAATCCTTGCTGGTATAAACGAGAGGTGTTGACTCACTTTGAAAGAGAAGGATGTTCACTCCCAAGGACAGCGCCTGCATCCATGTCGGTCAATCTTGGCTCTCTATGATTCTGAGGAGAGAATCACATACCAAGGCAACAACTATCAGGTAGTCCTCCAGGAATGGTTTCAGTCGTTGCAGTTTTCGTGCCCAGAATCGCAACGACACGGAAGTCAGTGACAAGAACACGAGAACACTATTAATAACCACTATCTGGAGTTGCCTCGCGTTGTAGACTCCAGTCAGTGTCAGTGCCATGATGGATAAATATTGAAGTCATTGTGGCAACTGACTACTATCGGAACAAATATTGTATGCTTATATGGTCTATTTGACACCAGGCAATCCTCGGCCAGCTTCAATAACTATCTGAATCAAGTCATTTCCCATAGCTCCATGGATCCGACCCTCCTTGCAGGGATGTCATAGCATCGTCCACAAGAATACACCATTTAGCCCGAAAGGATACACAGAGATCAAAAAAGCAAGTATTAGCCAGCCTGCATCTAGTAACCTGTGCTAGCATTCACTAATGCAGCCCAGTACAAAGATCAATATGCCTATCAATAAGCACTAATCATATGCAATCTAAATTAGCCGCAGTGGTTCCAACGTCCTGTCCCGCAATTGCAAAACCACTCCTTAATCATTGTCCACTTTCTTTCTTCTTTTTTTCTAACCCTCCCCTCATCTGTCCTCTCTGCGAACACTGGCACAGGAGAGATCCTCCTGGGTGACCGCACTTAATGGCTTAATACCCCGTCGTTGTCAAGCCTCAACTGGAATTGGGTATTGTAGCCGAATCAGATCCTAATCCAAAAACGCAGAATGGGGTGATTCTCGTTCCCCAACCGTCACAAGCCCCTGAAGATCCACTGGTATGCTCACGCTCTGTTCCTCTGTTGCCCGTGAGCCGTTGCTTACACATGTGCTGACGGCATCACAGAACTGGACCAAGGCTCGAAAGCTAAAGAACCTGGTCATCCTCTGCATGGCTGGGTTTGCGGGCACCGCACTGGACCTGGCGAATCAGTTGGCCCAGAAAGAGGAGACCCAGAACTGGGACAAGGCGGTTATAGAAGTCACATACACCTTGTCCGCCTCCATCGCCGGTATCGCCTACGGACCGCTCCTGATCAACCCCCTTGCCCATGCCTTCGGTCGAACCGCGATCATCTTCTGGTGTCTTTTCTTCGCCATGGCATGCGCCATCTGGTCCGCCAACATGACCGGCCGAGGCGACTATGAACGCTTCGTGGCGTCGCGTCTGTTTGATGGGATTTTCGGATCCATCCCGTCCATCCTCTGAGTTGGTATGATTCTTCCCCCGCTGTCCTGAAGAATGCGTTCTCTAATACAGCCTCTCACAGAGACGTATCGCATGGCTACCCTTCCGGATCGGCCTCTCCCCCATCGGCCTGATGATCGGTCTGTTCCAATTCGCCTCCTTCGGCTGGTTCGTGGCGACCCACAGTCTCATCACCGTCTGGCTCGAGAAGCCCGTGACCGTCGGCGGATGGGGGTTTACCGCTCAACGGAATGCCTTCTGTATGCATCCCCAATCACTCCACCATTTAGTCATTACCTAACACCCCAACCAAAAACAGTCATCTTCTCCCTGTGGGCCGGTCTCCTCACCGCCGAACTCTGGGGCTACCTGTGCAACGACCGCATCGCGCTCTGGGTCTGCTGCACCCGGAACAAGGGGGTCTGGAAGCCCGAGTGCCGGCTCCACACGCTCTGGATCCCTTCTCTCATCCTTCTTCCCATCGGCCTGGGCATCATCGGCGCCGCCCTGCAGTACCACCTGCACTACATGGTGCTGGCGCTGGGCGCCTACCTCATCACGTTCGCCTCGATGAGCTCCGTGCCTGTCGCGGTGACGTACGCGATCGAGTGCGTCGCCGCGCAGCCCACCGAGGTGGCCGCCTTCATGGGCGCCTATCGCCTCTCCCTGGGGCTGGTGATCCCCTTCTTCATCGATCAGTGGGTGGCGCGCGTGGGCTTCGGTTGGGTCTATGGGATGATGGCCTTCTTTTCGATCTTCGCTTTCACCTTCGTCGTGGGACTGATGGGCTTCGGGGAACGACTGCGCGAGCGCACGCTGCGCGGCTTGGCTGCGCGGGAGATTGGGAGGAAGATTGTTGATGATTTGGACTAAGAAGGGCAAGCAGGTTTGAAAATGCTCGTAGGAATGCTTGTGTTGCATCCGAGGCGGAAAGGCTCAAAGCGAAACAAGTATGGTTAGCTGTCGGACGAATCTCCGCCCCGTCATCAGTAGATGATAGATGATACGAAACTGGCTAACAGCCTCTACGACGCCGCGAAGAACATGCGGTTCGCGAACCTCCTCACCTTCGCGGGCGGAATGAACCCGATTGAGATTCCTAAGACGTTCGACGCGCCGGTGCAACGTGGCTCGGCAACGGGGAGTGACTTGCAGGTACTGAGGCCGGTGGTGGGGAGGCGTCGTGTAGGTTATGGGGCAATTTGATATTGCGGGGAAAAGGTAATGTATCCGGGGTCAGAAGAGGACAAAGGGAGTGTGGAGACTCGTCTCGAGCTGGCTCATCTTCATGGACAGCTGTGCCTAAAGAAGGGGTGCGTTTTCCATAGGGCTACGATACAAAGTGACATGTGGATTGATGACAGTACGGGCAGCAGCAAAAGAAATAGTACTGTACAGCACATATCAGTATGCGGCTCCAACCCCCTTAACCAATGCTATAATACAGCCGAGCCCGTGTCTCTCTGACAGAGCCCCGAGAAAGCGCTCACCCACAGCAAGCGGAGCAAACATAGCTGAATGCAAGGGATGATGCCTCCTGCACAGCAACTATGGGACAGACCGCTTGATGCGGGCAGCCCAGGCCCCCCTTGTGCAATCCGAGGTGTTAAATCCAAAGCCTTCCCCGCGACCGACAGTGGCTGGCTTGTTCACCCACCCGAAGCCATCATATCATCCACCATGTTGGGCATAGGCACCATTCTAGCAGGCCTGACAGGAGCCCTCAGCCTCAGCAGGCTGAGCCAGCGCTCCAAGACCCCGAAAATCCCAAATGCCACGACCCTCCCTCTCAAAATCGACACCCACCACCACTTCATCCCCGACTTCTACCGCGAAGGTGCAGTAACTCCCCCCCTTCCCCTCAAACCCCCCATCAACCATCAACCCTAACTCCCAACCCCCACCTCCAGCAATCGACACAGCGGGCGGCGACCCAGCCGGCATCCCCACGCCAAACTGGACCCTGCAAACGACCCTCGACCACCTGGAAACCAACAACGTCCGCAAAGCCTACCTGTCCCTAACCACCCCGGGCCCCACCATCGCCGGCCCCAACACAACGACGATCCGCCAACTGGCCCGCCGCGCCAACGAGTACGCCGCCGGCCTGGTCGCCGCCCACCCCAGCAAGCTAGGCTTCTTCGCCTCCCTCCCCTCCCCCCTCGACGACCCCACCGGCACCCTCGCCGAACTCACCTACGCCCTCGACACCCTCCACGCCGACGGCGTCACCCTCTTCACGCGCTACGGCCCCGACAACACATACCTAGGGCACCCCTCCTTCCAGCCCCTGTGGTCAGCCCTGAACACCCACCGCGCCGTCGCCTTCATCCACCCGACCACCGCCGCCTGCAACGAGTGGATCAACCCCGTCCTCCCGCCGCCGATGCTGGACTTCCCGGCCGAGACCACCCGCGCCGCCATCGACATGATCATGGGCAACGTCACCCGGGCCTTTCCGGACGTGACGCGCATCCTCTCGCATGCGGGGGGCACCCTCCCGTTTCTGATTTCCCGGATCGCGGTGACGGCGGGAGCGGTGCAGCATCCAAATGTGACGGTGTATGGGAAGACGTACGCGGAGTGGATGGAGGGGGTGCGCTCGTTTTATTATGATTTGGCGTTGGTGGGGACACCTGGGGTTTTGGGGTTAGTGCTGGGGATGGTGGAGCCTGGGAGGGTGGTTTATGGTATGTTGGCATGTTCCCGGGCCTTTGGTGTTTGGTTCCTGCGGGGTGTTTTGGGTGGCGGGGGGGGGGGTCTGAGGGGAAGGCTAATATGGAGTATAGGATCGGACTTTCCGTATGCGAATGCGGATAAAGTGGCTGGGTATCGGGAGTATTTGGATGAGTATGCCATGGACGAGGAGTTGCGGGATGGGATTTATTTTGGGAATGCGGAGAGCTTATTGGGTTAGGGTTGGGATTGGGGTGTTGTATGCGTGGCGTGTGGCTCGCCTTCAGTTTAGTGGAGATGCATACACCTATACTAAGGCACATTTTAATTTGTCGCATTACACACTGCATCGTCAAAAAAAAGATACTCATTACAAACCACCTACTTATACACCAATTGAAACAGACTCAGTCCTTCTGCAACACCCGCCGGAAAGTCTCCAACGTGTGCTCCCACACCTTCCCCGCAAACCCGCGCTCGCGATACTCGGCCATCAACTTCTCCTTGGTCGCATTCTTCCCGTCGTAATTTAGGATATACGAGCCCGCCCCGACCTGCCCCGTCGACGCGACCGCCGTGCGCAGCCCCTCCGCCAACGGCGTCCCCACATACCCCGACGCATCCCGGGGCTTGGCGGCCGGATACGCCGCGGAGGTGGCTATGAACAGGTTGCGCTGGCCGCTCTCCTCGGGCGTCATGGACAGCGGCCGCGAGAGCACACCCAGCACGGCGCCGGCCCAGTTCCCAAAGGTGGACTGCATGAGCGGGGTGCGCACGATCCCCGGGAAGACGTGCGCGAAGCCCACCGTCGGGTGCGCCGCGGCCAGGTGCTCCAGCGCCAGCGAGTTGAGCGTCGCCGCGTAGGTCGCCGCCTTGCGGAAGGACCACGATTGCCGCAGGTCGAGGTTGTGCTCGTCCACGTGGCCCTCCTGCCCTGCGGCCAGCACGGACACGACTCGCGGCGCGCCCGAGGAGTTCTCCAGCAGGGGCAGGAGGTTGTGGATGAAGCGCATCCGGCCGTAGTAGCGTAGGACGTGGTTGTCGTCTAGGCCTTCTTCGGTTTCTAGTGGGGTTTTAGTTTGGAAGTTTGGTTATTTTGGCTGGGAGCTGGGATGATGGTATACCATTCTTAGACATAGCCAGATGCCCCGTCGACAGGAAGAGCAGGTCGATGGATTTCTCCTTCTCCTTGATCTGCTCGCAGGCGGTGTCGACATTGCGCAGCAGGGACAGGTCGGCCTGGATGAAGTGGAACTTGCCGTCGGGGTTGGCGGCGCGGAGCTCCTCCAGGACGCGCGAGCCCGATGCAGCGCTGCGGCCCACAACGTGGATGGTGGGCTGCTTCACGGACTGGGCCAGCTGCTTGGCGGTTGCTTCGCCGATGCCGCTGGTGCCGCCGACGAAGACGGCGATCAGTTCGGGCCGGCTGGTGGAGAGGGTCGCGTTGGACTGGCGGACCTCGTTGAGAGTGGGCATGATGAGGTGCTGTGAGGGAAGAGGCCGTCTCACATGAGTTGATTTACTGGTTAATTGTGATTGTGAGTTGGTGAGAAGTGGTTGTGTTGATGGAATGCGGTGATGGCTGGGTTTAAATACGATGTCTTGGCAGAGCGGATAAGGAAAGATGACGTCGTCTAACAATCTGACTCAGCCACGGCGCGCAGCCTCACCTCGGGGCATCTCGGATGGCATTCCTTTTCGGGTTCCTTTTGACTCATCTAATGCATTCCCCATGCATGTATGGACTGTACGGACTGCTCCTTCAGTGACTCGATATGCCACTGTAGTGCTACCACACCTACCAGACTAGATCACTTCCAGCCTACATTACTTCAGCGTCCTGCTGCTTTTTTGCTGTCCACTTGATGATCAAGTGACCAAAGTCACTTTGCCCGACAATTGACCGTTCAGCCGCAACTCCACTATTCTACTGCTCCCAGCGCGATGACACAGTCTTGGTCGTGGTGAAGAACGGCCAGTAGGTTTTCCCAGGAGCGTGTCGGTCTGAGGTAGTCAGCACGGTGCGCGCGCTCCGGATAGAGAGGAAGAAAGATCCCTACCTCCCAGGAACGAATCCTTGTTGCTCGTCCGAACCGCAGTACCATACGGGGCTACATAACCTTTAGTATGCTACCATACACGAGCAAAGCTAACAACATACCTATCAACGGGATGTTGACCCCAATCTGCCCAACGTTGACGCCGCGCTGAAATGTATTGGCATGTTTACCACTGGTGGTGAAAATGGAACATGCATTGCCATCTACGCGACCAGGATCAGCCCACCGGCTTTAATAGCGTTGAGGTGGCCAGTCAACTCACATTTATTCCGATTGATGAGCTCCATCGCTTCCTCCAGCGTCTCGACCTCCATACAGATGAGTACCGGCCCGAAGATCTCCGACTGGTAGCACTCCATGTACGTCTCCACCTCAGTCAGGATCGTCGGCCCCATGAAATTGCCATCCGGGTAACCGGGAACCTGGATCTGACGACCGTCCAGAAGCACGCGGGCTTGCTCCTGGACCGCACGTTGGATGACGCCGCCGACCCGCTTGACGGCCGCCTCGTCGATCAGGGGCCCGATCTTGGACTCCTGGTCGCCCCCACAGCCGACGACCATCGACTCGGCCAGCTCGACCAGTCGGGGGATCCACTCGCGCGTGCTGCCCACGAAGACGGCCACGCTGAGCGCCATGCACCGCTGGCCGGCCGCCCCGAAGGCACTGCCGGCAATGGCGAAGAGCGTGGAGGTCATGTTGGCGTCCTCGAGGATGACGCCGTGGTTCTTGCCGCCGCACTCGGCCTGGATGCGTTTTCCGGCCGCGCGCGCAAGGTCGTGGACCTGGCGCGCGGCGGGCTCCGAGCCGACGAAGCTGATGGCCTGGACGGCGGGCTGGTGGATCAGCATCTGCACGGTCGACGGGCCGCCGTGGAGGACGTTGAACACCCCGGGCGGGAAGCCGGTCTTGAGGAAGGCCTCGGCGAGTAAGGCGGATGTCGATGGTGTCTTTTCGGAGGGCTTCAACACCACCGTGTTGCCTGTGATCAGAGCATAGGGCAACGACCAGAGGGGGATCATGAACGGGAAGCTGAACGGGGTGACGGAGACGCAGACGCCCTGCGGGTTCTGAATCAGCATTGCACAACCTAAACTGTGTTTCCAGTTCAATGCAGTCAAAAGTCAGCACTGACCACCGGCTCGTAGAAAGTCTGCAGCAAGGTGGCATCGCCTCCGAGAAACATGCCCGCCATTTCGGGCCCGACGGAGCAGGCCGCGTGGATGCAGTCTAGCCCACGGAAGACTTCGGCGTCGGCGTCGGCTAGAGTTTTCCCCACCTCACGGGATAGACAGGTCACCTACGGTCAGTCTGAATCAGCTACCTGGTGTTCTTTCTGGCGTTGAGTCTTGGATGGAAGGAGTCCTACTATTTCCGGCGACATTTGCCTGAGGACATCCACCAGTTTTAACAGCCGCTCCCGCCGCACCTGGAACCCCAACGCCGCCCAGGCGGGCTGAGCATCCTGTGCCGCCTGAACAGCGCTCTGGACTTCCTGCAGTGTACTTCCAGGCACCCTACATAGTAAGCTTTGCGAGACCTGGAATAGGGGTCAGTGAGTACAGAAATAGGACAATTTCGAGGGGGAAAAACCTCTTACCGGATCCAGTACATTGCTCCAGCTCTGCGACTTGGACATGACATGCTCGTTGTTGATGAAGAGATGCGTCACGGTCGGAGGCGCCGGCGAGACCGGAGTCTCGGACCCATCGTCATCACCGTCACCACCATTGTCCAATTCCGAGCTCTCCCCACGGGTTGTGGCGTCCTCGACATGACTAGAGCGCGTGCTACTTCTCCGCGAGCGGGTCTAACTCCAGCGTCAATCGGGTGTTGTCCGTGTAGGGCTTATCGGAAGGAAGTCCACCTACGTCTGAGCTGCGGCGGGAGGCCCGCTCGCTGGAGACGACCGTATCGTCGCTCGGAGTGGGCGATCCCGAGGGGAAGGGGGCGAACCGCGCCGCCCGATTCGACGATTTGGTCGAGATTCGCGGCATATCAGACAGTACAGCTTGTGTTATCCGCTCACCGGGGAAGGAGATTGAGGCGGAGTGGGAGGGAAGATAGACGATAGATTGATTATCTCTGGATGTTGGGGTTCATGGCGGCTTATCAGTTCTCAGGGCAGGTCGGGATTCCCCGAGGAGTTGGGCGATAAGGGATTTCCCCGCTTTGTGTGAGATCGCTGATAAGCAGGTCTGCAGTGGGTTTAGCTCATTGCTGTTTGTGGATTGGGGTAATGAGATTAAGAGGGGCCATTATAGGTGGATACTGGATTCATGCAGTGTACTTCCTACTGTACACAGATCTATGCGACCGTTGGGTTTATCCTAGTCTTGACAAACAGACAGGGAGACCAATCCATTTCATGGGGGAGCTAGTAGCCTCGAGTAGCTGGGCATGGCGCAGACCTATGAGACTGACTTGAGTGAGATATGCAAATTTGACTCGACCTGTGCATCATGCTGCCAGACACGAATAAGGTGACATGGACGTAAAACTCTGGTTCCGTAGATGTGCCTTCGTATCGAAAGACTGTTGCTGTATGGCCGACAACTGGTGGTGTTCCGATCTTTAGGTCACGCGACAGACATAGATGAGACTGACAACTCCCACCTTCAAGGGCCGACTTCATAAGTACTAGGTATGTATAAACCTGCTACTCCTTGACATCTATAGAAGATAGCTCCCTCTTCACCCTCCTCCCCTGACAAACAGGCCCCAGTCGAAACCAGGACAGCGATAAGATTAGATCCGCCTTATCAACCACAGTTAACTGTCGCGTGCCAAGCCACCCTCCGTGTGAATTTTCTTCTCCGCCTTCTTCCGCCCACGCACGCATCATTCACAGCACTTGCATTGTACGTACCCCTCTTCACTCACCACCAAGCAAAGTACCCCGCTACACCAACCTGGATATAAATCGCGGTATTCCACTGCTAAACCTCTTCTCTCCTCCCTTCCACGAAGTTTCGCCAATTCTCCCATCTCCAACACCCCGCAAACCCGGCACATTTAGTACCGTACACCCAATCCAATACATTTTCATCAAACTCTAAAGCCTCCACCAAATGTCCACCCCAACTGCCGGAACCACCTCGGCACTTCCCACCCCCCCAATGGACCGCGCCACCGTGCTCGAGCAGGACCGCTCCCTGCTCAGCCTCATGACCATCATCCGCGACGTGCACACCGACGACCGCGCCTTCGTCTCCGCCGTGGAGAAAGTCGTGCACCGTCTGATCTCTTCCGGTATGGTCACGTGTTCTCCATCTGGCGGGTGGAATCGAAGAAACTAATGCGAGAGGGTACCTCAATCTCAGCGCTGAACCACGTCCCCGCCGAGGAGTATACCGTCACCACACCGCTGGATACCACGTACAAGGGCCTGCGCTTCACGAAGGGGGTCTGTGGCGTGAGCATCCTGCGCGCCGGCGCGAGTATGGAGCAGGTTTTGCGGGATACGTGGACGTAAGTCACTTCCGGGCATCCTTTCGGTTTCTGTGTGGTGGAGGTAGATGGGAGGCTGATTGTAGGGGGGGGCGTGTAGCGGTCGTCTGAGCTTCGGAAAGCTCCTCATCCAACGCGACGAGGAGACGAGTATCGCCAAGAGTTATTACTCGAAGTTGCCGGCGGGGATTCGCGATGATGGTACGTGACACTGTTTACTTGGTCTTCGGAATTGCTTTGTTTCTTGGGATGTTCTAACCAGGCGAGTGTAGTGGTCTTGCTTCTCGAGCCGATGCTCGCGACCGGAGGCTCGGTTATCAAGGCGGTGGAGACGCTGACCGAGCATGGCGTGCCGGAGGAGTCGATCGTGCTGGTCAATGTCGTCTCCTCGCGGAAGGGGCTCGAGGTGGTCACGGGCCGGTTCCCTGCGTTGAAGATCGTGTCGGCCGCGGTGGACGCGGATCTGACGGCGCAGAAGTGAGTGTTCCTGCTTCCTTGGGAGGGGTCCTTCAAAACAGGAGTACTGACTGGTTGTAGCTACATTAGCCCTGGCTTGGGTGACTTCGGGGATAGATACTATGGTACGTGCTGAGTATGCATCGAGGTGGGAGGCGGCAGTCGGTGTTTTCGTGGTTATAGTAGTGTAGTATCTCTTTCGTGGGCTTTTGGATTTTGGGTGCTTCTTCTATGCATTGTGGGGGGTCGTAGGCTGGAATTTGGATATGTCTTGCATGGATGGTTGGATGGGTTTAGGGTGTATATTCATCGCATCAGGTGGGGGTCTTTCGAGTCGAACATTTTTCCCTGGTATGATGCAAATTCCAGGTCAAATACTTTGTTACTGAATGTGATCGGTCGCTTGGTCTTATAAGTTTTACTTGCTTGACTATCTCTACTCAAGATCAGAACACCGTCCCAAACAGCCGATCCCCGATATCTCCTACTCCAGGCTGGATATATCCCTTCGCATTCACCTCCGGATCCACCGCGCCTACCACAAAGCGACTCCCCTCCGGCCACACTCCGGCTGCGTAAGACAACCCCGTTGGCGTGGAGAGCATGGACAGGAAAGTTACCTTCTCCAGGCCCCATTCTCTGCCGATGACTCATTAGTCACTCAATTATTGCCTTCCCACTATCTAACCGATCTCGAAAGAGAGGGAAGGATCGAAACTCACTGCAAGATCGCAACAACCGCCGCCGCCGTCCCACCCGTCGCGATCAACGGATCCAGCACCACCGCCTGTTTGATCTGCGCCGGCTTGAGCGGCAGTTTATTGTAATACTCCACCGGCTGCAGCGTCGTCTGATCTCGGAAGATACCCAGGTGGTAGACTGCTGTCGAGAGGTTCTGGGGCAGGCTGTCCATGAAGCCGTCGAACATGGCAAGCCCGGAACGGAGGACGACGATCACGGCTACCGTTTTTTCGGGGCCGGTGGTGTCAAGATGGACGGATTTGGAGAGAGCGGTGGTCATTTCACGGACCAGCGAGCGCACTTCGGAGGGCTTGAGGTCGCGTTGGCGGAGGCTTTCGAGGAGGGCTGTGAAGGTGGTATTGTGCACGTGGTGCACATTGGCAGGGAGGGTGACGGTCATGATGAGGTGGTGGTGAAATCTGGAGGATGTCGGGTGTGAATTCAGATGCAAAGAAAATGTGTAGTCCGGAGACAGTGGCGGTTAACTGTGCTTATATCCATTCACTGATGCCTTGGCTCCAGGATCACAGACGAACACTTGCAATGTATCGATGGTGTTGCTGCGATATACTGCCGCGCTGGCGGTATCGCGTGGTGCTATCAGATAAGATAGACGGTATCAGCCGAGGAACAGGGATGATAAGCGCCTTTCCCCGCTCTGAGTTGTTGTTTCTTTCCCCTCCTTCCTACTCCTGCCTCCAACACAACTTCTTGACTCTTTTCGAGCAGAAATTCTTGAGCAGAACACCCTTCGAAGAGCCCACCACAGATACTGCAGTACAAGAGCCACCATGGATTCCAGCATCCAGCAACTTCTCGGTCTCGAAGCTGTCCGTGATCGCGCCCGTGTTGTCCTGAGCCTCGCCGAGCAAGGAAAGCTCCACCACTACGATTATCACCCCGACCGCTTGGACGCGACCGTGGACTACGTTGTCAACATCATAACGGTGCGACATCCTACTCATAATCCCAACAAAGCTAGAACCTAACACATTATCTCTGACAGCGCGACTTCGGCCCCGACCGATACGATCAGATCCCTCCCCACGGTCGCTGGCAGCACTTCGAAGTCGGCGGGGTGCCTCGACTACAGCAACTTCTCGAGCGGTGGACCCAAGCCGGATATGACGACAAGGAGAAGGTGCGCAGTCTGTTGGATTTGTTCTTCGTCTCCGTGCTCCTCGACGCCGGAGCGGGCGATACATGGCGGTACGTCGAACCGGAGACGGGAAATGTGTATAACCGTAGTGAGGGAATCGCGGTCGCTTCACTGTATATGTTCCTCAACGGAGACTTTGCCAAGCAGGGGTCGGAGAGGAAGGATGTCGTGCATGGTGGGCTTTCACTCTTTCATTTAACACCTAGCAAAGCTGACTGATGTTGTTTAACAGGGGAGGCGCTGAAAGGCCTGACGGTGGATGTATTGACCAAGGGGTTCCAGGTTGATGATCAAAGCAATCCGCTTGTTGGAGCCGGTGCACGCGTGGAGATTCTACAAAGACTGGGCCAGTCAATAACCAGTCTCCCGGAGATATTTGGACCGTCCGGTCGCCCTGGCCAGCTTCTTGGTGAGCTCAATGCTTTGTAGTCGACCGGGGTGTACACTGACCAATGCAGACCATCTCCTCTCCTCGGGCGCGGAGAACCTCGACTACGCCCGACTCTGGGCCGTGCTGCAGCAGACCTTGATCCCGATTTGGCCATCCGACCGAACCCGCGTTCGCGGACACCCGATCGGCGACGCATGGCCTCTGGCTGTATTGTCGGAATCCTCCCAGATCACCGCGACAGACCCCGAGACCGCCACCATCCAGCCCTTCCACAAGCTGACGCAGTGGCTGGCCTACTCACTCAAGGTTCCCTTCGAGCGCATACTGAAAATCACCTGGAAGAATGCGCAGCTGGGAACTGGCCTGCCCGAGTATCGCAATGGAGGGTTGTTCGTGGACATGGGGGTTTTGACGCTCAAGCCAGGGGCGATGGAGCGCGGACTGCGCACCTCCGGGGCCGCGCTGCCGTGTTTCGCGGTGGGAGATGGGGAGATTGTCGAATGGCGAGCGATGACGGTGGCTTTGCTGGACGAACTGCACAAGCGGATTCTGGGAAGTGGGAAATTGGGAGATGTTCGATTGACGCTGCCTCAGATGTTGGAGGCTGGCTCGTGGAAAGCGGGTCGGGAGCTGGCGGCGGAAAGGCGGCCGGAGACTAAGTCCAGTCCCATCCTAAACTCTGGGGACGGCACTTTGTTCTAGAACTTCTTCTTTCGAGAGATATAGCTGGGTCAAGAATCGATCGCATGAAATGTTAGGAGTGACTTGAGCAATATTGTGCAGTGTCGAAGCCATGTTTGACGCTCGACCTGGTTATCTTGGCTAAGCGACCTTGATGGCTGCATGAGTAGTAAGAAAAGAGGGAGCTTTGACAGCTTTAGCAGCGTTGACCCCTCTAGAATAACATTAGTGGGGTTTAAACTGCCGTCATTCTGACGAAATTCATAGAAGGGCCACGTATAGACTGTGAGTGAGACTTTAAGGGACACCAGGGACACCCTTGAGCGGACGGGAGGGAAGCTTATCTTAACCCCTTTCCCGCTTACCATCGATCTCAACAGGGCAGCTGAGGATTCGGCTGGAACCCGCATTGACTCGATTTGTCACGATTGACGCCAATCCCTCCAATAAAAGGTGGACCGGAACAGAACCCCTTATCACCCATCACATCACCCTCACAGATCGCGCCATCATATCCTAGCCCTGGCAAATGCGCGACGATATTTGATCAGCCACCCTTGCCGAGGTTTTCGGCCCCCCGGTAAGCGGCAGGAGGCACTACGGCTGATGGGTCTTTGGGTCTTTGGGTCTTTGGGTCTTTGCCCTACCGAGCCCCAGTCCGTGCCGAATACCCGGTACAACAACACCCCGACTATTTTGCCCATAAATATGCGCCGATAGGATCTAAGGAACCAACATGGGTTGCAACAATATGCGCAGGGTCTTGCAGTTCATCACACGTACACCTCAATAGTCTATTTCTCAGCCATCTACTCCGTAATTGGCCGAGTCATGCTGCAGGAGAACTATCATTCTCGTGCATTCATTGGGAGGGGCTGTGGGTCCGCAGAGACCCATTCCGTTAGTGCTTTTTTTTTCTTCTTCTGCCGTCTTGTTTTGCACCGAGTCAGACTGCCATCAGCACGATAAAAGCAATGAGTCGCCCGACCGTTCTCACCCACCCCCTCAGGTGTCTTAGACAATTTCACTCTATGCGGACAGCCCGTTGGAAGTGAAAGTAGATCTACGGTCTGTAGCATTGTCTGAAGCCATGCTATGATGACGTGAATTCCTGCACCACTTTCTAAGAATACAGTCCGCAAGTAACAAACTTAAAATGATCGCGGATCTGGAACAGCATCGCGAAAAAGGTACCCTTCCTAAGGGAGTTTATCGCACCCGGATCCCCCACTGGCGCATGCTCCTCGACCAAGGCGCCATCAACGAAGAGATCCTCGAATTTGAATACCCCGGCAGTGGCACGGAGGAAGATCCCTATGTGGTCTCTTGGATTCCCAACGACTGCCGCAACCCACTGCTCTTCAGCGCGGCGCGGAAGATCACCATCACTCTGATTGTCGCCTTCTCCACCTTGACCGTCGCCCTGACCTCTTCCACCTACAGCGGCAGCATCAAGGAAATCGTTGATGATCTCCATGTCAGCTCGGAAGTCGCGACCATCGGGCTGGCGCTCTTCGTGCTGGGGTTCGCGGTCGGCCCGATCTTCTGGGCGCCGGTCAGCGAGGTCTTCGGTCGCCAAACCCCCTTTATGGTCAGCTTCTTCGCCATGACCGCATTCTCAGCCGGGTGCGCCGGAGCGCAAAACATCTGGACACTGTGCATCCTGCGATTCTTCGCCGGATCCTTCGGGTCCTCGCCCTTCACCAACGCGGGAGGCACGATCTCGGACATGTTCACGGCGCGGCAGCGCGGTCTAGCCCTAAGTCTGTACGCGGCCGCCCCCTTCCTGGGCCCCGCCCTGGGCCCCATCATCGGCGGATTCCTGGGGATGAGCGCCGGCTGGCGCTGGGTGGAGGGTTTCCTCGCGCTCCTGGCGGCCCTGATCTGGGTCCTGATGGCCGTCTTCATCCCGGAGACCTACGCGCCTGTCCTCCTGCGGCAACGCGCCCGGCGCCTCTCCCAGCTCACCGGCCGGGTCTACCGCAGCAAGATCGAGCTGGACAAGGGCGCCGTCGCGCTGCCGCGCCTGCTGAAGACCACGCTCTCGCGCCCCTGGGTCCTGCTCTTCCGCGAGCCGATCGTCCTCCTCTTCGCCCTGTACATCGCCATCGTCTACGGCACGCTCTACATGTTCTTCTCCGCCTTCCCGATCGTCTACGAGGACATCCGCGGCTGGAACCCGGGCGTCGGCGGCCTCGCCTTCCTGGGGATCATGGTAGGCATGATCTTCGGCGTCGGCGCCACCATCCCCGCCAACCTGCACTTCATCAAGGTCCAAGACCGCCACGGGGGGTTCGCGCCCCCCGAGGCCCGCCTCCTGCAATGCATGCCCGGCGCCCTCGCCATCCCCATCAGCCAGTTCTGGTTCGCCTGGACGGACTCCCCCTCCATCCACTGGAGCGTCAGCATCATCGCTACCGCCCCCTTCGGCTTCGGCGTCATCCTGATCTATCTGGGGGTCATGAACTACCTCATCGACTCCTACACCATCTACGCCGCCTCCGTGCTGGCCGCCAACACCGTCCTCCGCTCCATCTTCGGGGCCATCTTCCCCATCATCGCCCCCTACATGTACAGCGGCGCGGGCATCCACTGGGCCCCCTCCATCCCGGCGCTTCTGAGTCTGTTGTGCATGCCAGCCCCGTTTCTGTTTTACCGGTACGGGGCGGCGATCCGGAAGAAGTGCAAGTTCGCCGCCGAGTCGGATCGCTACATGCGTGCCTTGCAGGAGAATGCGGCGCGGAAGGCCCAGGTAGTTGAGACTCGGAGGCCGGTGACGGGGGAGCCGGTGGTTTCGGCGGATGGGGAGCCGGGTCCTGCGGAGGCTGTTGGGGGAGCAGGAGGAAGAGGACCAGGTGAAAAGTGATCTAGTTATTGGTTGTCAATTATTTTGATTCTCGGTCTTCTTAGTAATGGGCTGCAAGGCGTATACGGTAGATATAGACGCGGATAGAGTACACCAGGTATCCATGCGTTCCGGATACAATGCACCACGAATGGATTTGGTTCAATGGATTTAGGAGACGAAAGACAGGCAAAAAGTAGATTTTGTATCGGAGTCTTCACATGGTGTGTACTTTTGCCCTTGCGGCTATGTACTTTATTTATTTCACCAACGTAGGGTTCTAGGTCTCTATTCTTGGACGACGCGATCCCCACATGAAGCTCATTTACCAGGCAATAACATATATAGATTACAGAATCATAGGGGAGCCTGCACAACTGAGGAGCAGCAATCCAGTACAAACAAATCCCTGCAGTTCCGAAAGAGTCGTCCCTTAGCCTTGCAACACCTAGCTGTCCTTTTTTCCCCCCTTGAGGGGAGAAAGAAAAGCGGGCGATAGCCGATCTCCGGGAGTTCGGCTGTTGCGGTCTCGTCATCCCGACCAACAATTCGCAGGGCCGGGCCGGACGGGGCCGCGACCCACGCGCGCGAATTCTCTGTCTGCACAAATTCCAGCTATGCATCGACGTCGGATGCTACAAAGTACATACAGTGAAGATCCTCTCCACGCTTCCCATCAGCGTTGTGGATGTGTATCTTGATCATCCCGCGGTCATTGTCGAGGTGATGAGCCAGGCCAGCGCTGTGACCGTGAGCTATGGGAGCAGCGAGAATGCTTTCTTGGACGTCATCCTGGGATGTGATGGGGCTAAATCCGAAGGCAAGCTTTCGTTTGACCTGCCTAGCAGTATGCAAGCCGTCGAGCAGAGCAAGGAGGATTTACCCTACGACACGGCAAACCCGCTTTTCCAATTCGGATACGGGCTGGAATATTCCACTTGAGCGCAATGCTTCGCTCACAAGCTCTCTTCCAAATCATTCTTCTCTCTAGGCGCTTCATTCCAGACGTGGGCGTGATTTTCAGGGAAAGGTTACTAGGAACAATAAAGTAGTAGGAGAAACTCCCCGTCGGTGTACTTTGCAGTGCGATACCATTTATTACCATTTCATTCGGGTTCTTAGAGTTTGTATATAGGTCTGATTTATTATTCTGCCTGCAGAGCGCCATCTGCCGAGTCGAGTGGTCTACAAAAAGTGTCTCTGGACCGGAGAATGGGAAATAAGTCCGAAGTTCACTGGTTTGCTTGGCTATAGCCGCGGTATAGCGGAAGCGGGAACTCCCCGTGTCTCCACGGTGCAGAGAACAACATCCAGTGCCTGGGCTATCTAGTTGCTAGGAAAAGGCTCGGAAGCGAAAGCTCTCCGTGTATTTTTTTTCTCCCCCCTTCCCCCCCCCTGCTTGTGTGTGCCTTCTCATGCGGAAAACTCGACATGGTCATGGTTGAGAATCCCGGTTCTCAACGGCAAACCACACAACAGCCCAGTCCTCTGCTGCGGAGTCGACATATAGCCCAGTTTGCAATCAACTCGAGCTCAATGGAAGATATACTATCTCAAGCTCTCATGTAGTCAAGTGTAAGACCGATAGTACGCGGCCTCTGTGTGGGGAAGCTGCATGTCCGAAGCAGACCTCGCAAACCCACACCAAATTAGGGTAAGTTTCTTCTCCGCAGGAAATCGGGCCGGCACAACCCCACATACAAGGGCTCTAGATATGGCATGTACAGTCATGAAGATCTGCCAGATATCTGAGCTTATTGTATTACTTGGAATGAGTCGGTGCTTGATGAGGCAAACCCTGAAGAACTCAACCCGGAGTCCAAATCTTGGCAGCATGATCAGTGGATGTCGACTTTGCTGCTTGAACCAAATGCTAGTAAAGGCGCGAATAATTATAGATCTCGTACAAAGCTTGTTTTCTCTTGTCCTGCGCTCGGACCTTCGAGGAATTAGCTTGAGGTGATGACGACTGCAGACGCGACTTGGGAAGTCCAGATACTAATTCGCACTAGCTGCACGGTTGGAGCAGACAGGTGTTTCCCATTGGGACAAATACCTCGATATCGGACACGGTGCAAAAGCGAAATAGCCTCGAGTCGGGGATGCAGCATCCGCGGCGTCCGTCCAGTTACCAACTAACTAATTGCATCGCTGATATTGGCTGCTGTATTGTGTTTCCGGGTTATGGTGTGAGGCATTAGTCGCTAGCGGCGTAGCACTACCACACAGAACTTGACAGGGAGAAAGTGATTTCTTGGTACTACAATCACGACTATGGGCGAACACAGTGAATGCTGATCGGAATAGTGGGCTCACAATCGACATACCCGTTTGAGGCCCAAAGCGACTTCGGTCTTCATCACCAATGTTGCAATTCATCGATTCAACTCGGGAAATCGACACAGTTGTACATTGAACGAAATGGTTTAAACCACTTCGACGCCGCTTTCTGCGAAGACGCCAATTCCACAAATGAAAGGGGCATTCACGCGTTCTGGCTAGGGTACAGTAGTTTACCTTAGCGTTGGTCAGTCATCACATCGGACGACTCTGATAACGTTCGACTGAAGGGCAATTTGACGTTGCAGCTAGCTCAGACACCGGACTCGCCCTTCGTCCTTTGGAACTGCTCGGACATTGTCTCACAGGGAGGCATTATTGCATGGGTGTTCGACACGAAAAGCCCCAGTCCTAGCTCAGCAGCATAATATAAAAGCGTGGTCTGTCTGCTCGCAATGCTACCTTCAAGCAGAGCACATCCAGTCTTTCCTTCATTATCCAACTCCGAGCTTTTCTTCATTCTCTTGTCTGTTTTGCTTGGATCCATCATTTAAAAATGCCTTCTTATATCCATTCTTTTTGGCCACTTCTTCTGGCCCCGCTGGTTACAGCCGTCAGTAGCACCTGCAACACCACCGCGCTGAACACGACTACGTCCTGGTACGATATCACCGTCGACGGCACAACCGTCTTCGATGTCGCCCGCGCCACCAACCGCGGCGTGTGTGACATTGGCCGGCAGAACCTCATGGCGGACGTGACCATCATCCCCAACGTGGGCGAGTCCTTCCTGATCCCAGCCGAGGTGTGCGAGCCGGACAACACCAGCTGCCTGCTGCCCAACACCACCGCCACCCGCACGTGTATCTATGGCGGACCACGTCTCTACTACACGGTGCGGGGCGACACCTACGAAATCATCGCGCGGCGTCTCAATATCACTGTCGAGTCCCTCATGCATGTCGATGGGCCTTCGAACGAAACTCTGGTCAATCCGACCTCGCCCACAGCCCTCCTGGACGTCGGCCAGTTCATCAAGGTGCCCCAGTGCGACCCCAGCCAGTGTATCCTTCAACCCTACTCCTTCAGCTGGGGTGTGTACAAGGACCTTGCCGACCACTTCGGGACCACTGTCGGGCAGATCATGATGCTGAGCCCCACATACAACTACAGTAGTCTCGCGTTCACCCCCGAGGGTCAATTCCCCCCCATCAACATTCCAATCAACTGCACGGCATTGGCGGACACTGTTACTGTCCTAGATTAAACGAAGCAGGTCTATGGGCTTGTGGAACGCGGCCGGGGTCGTTGTCTTTTCCCTCACTTGAATCATCACGACCGCTTCGCAGGCTCATCTGCCACTACCAACCTCGAAACACTTGTGAATCAATTCTTCATTTCTTTCCTTCGGATATTTGTTTTCAAGGATTCATCTTGCAAACCTACTAGGGTCATCCCACACAGCTCAGGTACCGTTGCTATTTCTGTGCGGCTATTGGCCTATTCAGCTCTGCTAGGGACACGGAAAACTTCATGTCTTGGATTACGTCCGTGTCAACATGCTTTTCTATGCTCCCGTATTCTATGCAGTCCGAGTAATCAACCTCTTTCGACAAGCAAAATCTTGCGTTTCCTACAATCTTGCTTTCTCACTAATGTTGTCTAATGCCTCCTGGTATCCTGGGGCATAAGTGGCACAGACTACATCATTTAGGGCTAGGTGGTAAATAGAATCGGTCCAGAGCGTGGGTCTTTTCCGTAATGTTGGAAATTACAATACAATATATTGTGGTACCGGTATACCTTGAAAGTAGAAAGTAAAAAGACTGTCAGCCACTTTTCAATGTGACAATGGGGCATAGTGACTTAAACAACCGCATTACAAACAACCCTGGGGCTATGGCGGCACTAATGCAAGACAACTCACAGAAACCAGTTTCCGACACGGGTGATCGCTGCGCTCGATATTTGACCCGCAGTGCAGTAAACATAAATAGATACAAGCTGACCATCGCCCTGCCCGATAATCTTCAAGGAACAAAATCAATTTACTACGTAAGTTAGGGATTTGACCTTTGGCGAGCGATTAACCAAATGCCTTCCCTGGTGCGACATCTGAAGCCGCTACGTGGGAGGCTCCAGAAGGAATGAACAAGCAGCCAATGGGAGAACACATGAGATTCACAAGCGGAATGTGTTGCCCGAGGCTGTGGCAGTTGCTATAACCGGGCCTGCACTTCTGGTCTCGCCACCATCTGAAATTGAACGAGCGCAACCGACAACAGAAACGCTATCGGTCGAAAAGGACCCCAACGAGCAAGACCAAGTGGATCTCTGGGCTTGGGCATTTGGGATATTTCAGATAACGAATTTTGGATCAACGACAAGGATGCGAGACTCAACGTGCGACGCGCGCAGGGCGCTGAGGAGCACGGGATCTCGCCCAGCGTGAATGCCATCCACTGGCACCTGAAGAGACTGGGCGAAACATTGGACGGTCATCGAACCGCGACGGGCGAAACGATCATCTTGTGGGATATGATGGGCGGCACGTTGCGCCTCAGTGAGACCATAATCCTCGATACGTTGTTCGACGAGAATTATTGTTCCGCCGTCTTCAAATCCAGCTGGGTTCAGTATGCGAATGAGCAGATGGGGGATTTTGCGGTAGAGTTTGTATACGCCGGCGATATCTAGATGACCTCCTGATGAGATGAACTAGTAGTATTTCTCATATCATCCCTACCTTGATGAGATCAGACATCAGGTCAGCCTCGCCCTCCTGGAATAACCTGTGCATTCGGCTATTGTGCATGGGATCCACCCCGTCAATCGATCTCATCCACAAACCATCCTCCTGCGGAGGTAAATCTTCTAGCCGAAGTCGACATGCATGCAGGCCGCAAGCGAGTCAACCTGTCGCGAATAGCTACGGACGTCAGTTGCCCGTCAGCAATTTTTTAGCTACATTGAAAACAGAAGAATTTGGAGTGGACTGGGTGGCTGATCGACCATCCCCGTTTTAGGTCTCCGCCACATCGGTGATAGGACAATGCAAGCGAAGGCGGGGCTTCCAATCGAGCCCGGACAAACGGTGGAACGATTGTGGCAGTGCTGCAGGGCAACGGAAGTAAACTCCGTTCTAATTTGCCGGGAGTCTAGACTCCTAAAGGGCTTCAAAAAAGTCTTGAATCTCATACTCTAAGCGAAGGCTATTGCCGAGGCAACCATCATCCCAAAGGTTCGCGGCCTGAGGCATTAGTCCGAAGCCCATATGGACCGGCGTCAGGAGAAATCAAATCAATACCCGTGACTGACCACTGGGATTTGCCCAAATGATTCGAACTGGAGGTTTACGTGGCGCATGGGCGAGATCGGTGGTTTGACGGTCTGCAATGAGGCTGGCTGAAAATGGCCCTGGTAGTTAGGGCTCCATTGAGGCGCAGTGATCGCCGTGACTCACCAAGCGTGGGGTCGGGCCGCCAGCCCGGCAGGCTGACCCAGCCCTTCGGTATTACTCTCGGCATGAGCTGACGTTTGGTCAGTTTGAAGCTCGACTATAGTAAGTAGTTCATGTCCAGGAATGTAGTTTGCCATCTAATAGCGAGAACCTGGTGGAATGTTACGCTGTCATCTTCGACTCCAGATTTACTGGCTGAGAAGCTGACCGAATCACCCCTGTTCCCAGAGATTACATTTTATTGTTGTTATAGTTCTCGGAACATGTGAATTACAAATGAGCCAAAAGTGAATATGACCATATCGATGATTTTCAGAAAGCCGGATACGGTCGACAAGTAAGTTGCGCGTCAGCCACAGGCAAGACTTAGTCCCTTTTGGCTGAACTAAGGCGAAGACGTTCCCCGATAAGTGGGGACCCAATGGGTTACTGAGGCTTGTACGGATCAAATACAGAGCTACGTTCGAGCTGAAGGTGAGGATAATCGGGTCTTGCAATTCAATGACCCAAAGCTTTCCACGAGGCTGCAAGAAAATATTTAACAGCTGGCAGACCCGTTCAACTAATTTCTTCCATCTCAGTATTCCTTCGTTCTCGAGTTTGCCGTCATAAAGCACACACCACTATGGCCGCGCTCTGGGATTCCGCGTCTCCCGTGGACAATGGTGATGAAGTCTTTTTGAATGTAACGGAGCTGACAGGTAGGCGAATTATCTTATCGCGCACGGAGTAGAAAAAGTCGAATAACATTTAACGACAGAAGAGAACCTCTCTGTGCCTTCGACACAAGGCTCTGCTCCCAGCGATGTCCTTAACCTCTACCGGTTGAGCCCCGACAAGCCGTGGACGAAGCAGATTCCGAAAGACCTGACCGAGCCCGTCGAAAGCCTGGAACCCGTGAAGTCCCCGGTGATTGTCCGATGGACCAAGGGTGAGGACGCCCGCTGGCAGGCCCGATCCTTCACCTTGCAGAGCGAGGAAATCAGGCAGGCTCTGACGCCAGCGTTCGCGGGTTACTCCGGCATCACCATGACTCTGGAGACTCTCACGTTCGAATACCCGTACGTGCCGTTCGTACGCCGGTGGCAGCAATTCTGCCAGACACGCGAGGATACGCAGAACCCGACAATCCGCTCCTACCTCGACCTGTTGCATCAGATTCTGGATAACGAGGTTGGCAATATTCTCACCCGTCGGGCGGACCTGCTCAAGAACGGCGTCATTACCCACGACCTCCTATGGACGGTCTTCATTCCGCAGACTGTTCTCTTCAGCGCGGGGGGCGACACCCCTCGGGCGTACGAGTGCGTAGACTCGTACACGCACGGACAGGATGGCTTTGTCGAGGTTAAGACGCGGTACATTGACTACGACGGAGAAAAGTACCTCTACGAGAACGAGGTGGTTAATATCTGCCCATTCAAGGGCACGATGGCCCTCGACGCGCTGCAAATCTTCCCTCTGGTAAATCACCAGGATGCAGAAGCCATGCGACAGCGGCTGATTGACCGCGGGAAACTGTGGGAATCATACGATGGCTCGCATTACAAGCACGTGCGGGACCACGGGCGCGTGATGATTGACCCCGCTGGATATAGGAAGCACCACAACAGCCATATGAATGGATGGGAGACCGGGGCCACGGAAATCGCGACGGCCATGACCGACGAGCATCGGCTGCTGGCCACCCCGTGGGTGCGCGGTTTCTCGTTGCGGAAGAAGGAGTGGCGGGCGTTTATGGTCGATGAGGTTGAGGATATTGTCTGGAACAAGGATGCCTTTGACTCCTTGGTCCTCCCCCGCGGGCAACAAGATCTAAAGAAGTTGATTCTCGCTGTCGCGAAAGCCCAGTCGCAGGACTCGTTTGACAATGTGGTTCAAGGCAAGGGCCAGAGCGTTATCTTGCTTCTAAGTGGCCCGCCGGGCGTTGGTAAGACGCTGACAGCGGAAAGTATCGCGGAGGTCATGAAAGTCCCGTTATACGTGATGGGGGCCGGGGACCTCGGGACAACTGTGGCTAACGTGGAAGCAAAGCTAGAGGAGGTCCTCGAGCTCGTGCCTCGTTGGAACGCAGTGCTTCTGATTGACGAAGCCGATGTCTTCCTCGAGGCCCGCACGGTATCCGATCTGGCCCGAAATGAATTGGTCTCGATCTTCTTGCGAAAAATGGAGTACTACGAGGTATGTATGCATCAACTTAAAGTCTGGCGAGGAGCAACGCTGACGTGTCCACAGGGTATCCTATTCCTAACGAGTAACCGCGCCGAGAACATCGACCCGGCCTTCGACTCACGTATTCATATTTCACTCCAATACCCGGACCTCGATGCTGTGTCTCGGCGGCAGATCTGGGCGCAGTTCCTTCGCTCCACCGCAGATATTACGGAGGCGCAGCTGGATAGCCTAGCGGAGTTGGAACTTAACGGTCGGCAGATCAAGAATGTGCTCAAGACTGCGCATCTCTTGGCACGGGATCAAGAGCGAGGACTGCTGTTTGCTGATCTGGAGACAGTCGTCAACTTAAGGTCTCTGGGCGGGAAGCCCCCAAGCATATGGCAGAACTTCCTCAAAAGCTTAGGGCTTGCTTGGCTGGGCCTAATCTAATGCACATTCTAAACCTATTCTACCAAGTAATTCACTCTGCTCTTCGAGATAGCATATTCTTTGACTGAAGATATATTCAACGTGAGTGTAATATTGCGCTTAGGTAATCTAATGAGCTTCCAAGATCTTGACACCTCATATGATTTTGTGATGTTAATGACATGGTCCTCCTTCTTAGGGCAGTACTGTCTTTGCGTGGCGGTCGTCGGTGTCAGGTACTTTACGCGCCAATGGGAATACACGCTGGAAGAATCGCCCTGGTACTTTGCTTACAGGGATACTGCGTCCCATATCTATTTTAAATGCCAGTCGGGATATATGGGTATTATCTCGATGCAATGCATATTTTCTGTCGGGTTCTTCCACTTCACCAATATTTGACCTCTGGATGCGTCTTGTGTTCTAGCCCCCCAAAGAAATGGTAGGCTTGTGTCTCGTAACTATCCCGGTAATCATTCCAGTTTTCACCTCTTACATAATCATATAGTTCTCTAAACACTCGAGTGTTGCGACGATTTTCGATTCCCGCGGTACTCAGGAACTTGCATGAACCAAAGTAAGGGCGCTCATGGCCTGGCTCGAAGGAATCCCGAAGTGTCCCTGTTCCCTGGGGTACTTGGTTCGGAGCGTCGCGGAAGATGGAGAAAGGGTTCCGACCATGGTCGTAAAGAAAGGAGTGTACCTCTTCTTCGAGCCAAATTCCCAGGCCCGGTCGAGGGGGCCAGGGTGCAACCGCAACTATCAGCTTGGGTCTCGACTCCGGGTCTCTTTCCGACCACCGAAACCTCTCGCGAATCTCATCCAAAAGATCTCTGTAATTGCCCCCGTTATCTAGAAATCCCAAGAAGCTCAGTTCAATCACCTGGAGGGTCGACAGTTGCTCCAAGAGAGATATCACGTCGTCCTGGATCACAATGAACCGAGATAGCTTCAAGGTTTGCAGTCCCGACCAGCCTGCCACTGGGAAGATAGTTTGAAGAGAGGTGAAATGAAAGCGAGATGATCTCTGCCCGGGCTCTCTCCATTGTTGCCCCTGCCACCTTAGATTAGTCACTGAGTCGACCTCGATTGTAGTATAGAGACTGAGATGTTCCAAGCTCGGTGCCTCACCCAAGGCGCGGCGCAGGTTTCCGTTGCGGAAGGCGGGCCACTCCTCATATTCCTGGCCACGGACAATTAGGGGAAGGTCCAGGCGGCGGAACCCGGGACGTCGCAGCAGGGCCACCAGGTTCTCGACCTCCTCGCACGGCTGGTGGAAGATGGTGCAATTGAGCCCCGTATCCAGCTGATTAACATCCAGGATTAGCTCGACCACGCGATGATCAGGATGCTGGGCCAATGCACGCAGAACAAGCCGGACTCCCCGCCATTGCTCTTTGACATTCTCCGGTAAAGTCCCCCAGTCCTCGGCCTCTGGCGTTGGATCTCCTTCCTCCGCTGTCGGCCATCCGTGGGGGATCGGGTAATTGAATCCTTTCGGGAATGCGCGGATCATTGGCGTCTCGTAGAGTGGCTGATACAACCAACCGTGAGCGGCAGGGGTGATAGTGATTCTCTCTAGCGCAGGAAACCTTCGAAGGCCATAAACCAAAGCCTCCACGTCACTCTGACGAATCAAGACTTCGGCTTGCTGCGCGAGAAGGTTCTGATAGTACTGCCAACAGGTCCACAGAGATGGCCGCGCGTCTTGCTGAGCTGCACGCTCCACGTTGTACCATCCATCTTCATTTCGGTCCATCCGCACTGACAGCTCATCGAGATTGTTCTTACATCTTGTGACAAACCACTTCGGGCAGTTGTTGTTCACCTCTTCCTCGTCGTCCGAGCCGATGACTGCGTCAACGTTATACGGGTCAGGCTCTGGCGTTGGATCGTCGATCAGGAAAGCATCATCCCACACTATCTCCGTTACCTGCTGGCGAAATAATGGATGTTCTGCGACCGTACGAAATACTCGGATATTGAGCGGGTTTGCAGAAAGGAAGACGCGAGAGAGACGGAGGCGAGCGACGTCGCAGAGACGGCGGCACGTCAAGCGCAGCGATTTGATGTCACAGTTTGATAGTGTAGAAATTATCTGGTGGAAGAGTTCAGGTGGCAATGACAAGAGAGGCATATTGATCTTCGAGGTCAATATTTGGGGTGGGTGAGTGATTGGAAGTAGTAGCTGCGGGTCACAAAGTAGTGTCCAGTTGGTGGGCTGGGTAGGAAGAAGCAATTTATAACATCCCCCCGTGAGTTGGTGAAAGTCAGACACTTGATTTAATTCCCCGCCACTAGTTCAGGGGCCATGATACTAGCCACTTTGAGAGTTTATCCCTGCCTACCGGAACTAACTACTTTACCGTATATCCCCATCCTTGATTGTATGTATTGTACAGATGTGGACAGTAGTACTTGGATACGGGCTAGCGTGGCACACATCATACCAGTTCTATCGAGATGAATTCTCATATATCCTGCCCCGTCCGGTGAGTATCCTAGTGTGTTTAATGCAGGGTGAGGTTGAAGACGCTTGGATTCTGACTACATTAGGCTATCTCGGAAGAGGTAGCTAAGGCCACCGGCGGACGGCAGCCTAGGCGAGGCCGCAGGACCGCCAAGCATATCAACAGTTATGCTCACTCGCTCAGCCCATGGGCCAATTTATCAATTCTAAATACTGGCTCCCAGCAATCATACCCGTGCTCTGAATTCAAACATCATTCTCAAACAGACACAGGCATCTAGAGTCGCCCTTCAAACATCGGTGCGGGTACGGGCTCGTAACCCCGAAGCCAAAGCTAGAGGCTTCCAATTCCACATAAGCCATAATTTTCCACTTATGGGGTTCCTGACTATATCCCACCAAAAATGGTTCTTTGGACCGGCTCATTCAATGGCTGGCTATCTCGTCATACCGGAAATCCCGGATCGAGTTGATACTCCAGTGTGAGATATAACAGTTATAAAGGCAACGAATCACCGATCGACCCAGGCAGTCTTCTTAAGTGAATGCTAAGGTCCCTCCGACACCCCAAACTTGGCCTGGACTATACTGTAACTTCGACGCTCAAAGTCGCTCTACGCTCATGAAATCGATATGCGTGTCGAGATTGCTTTGGGTCTACCCACAGCGATTGATGCCGTGACTGCTGCTGGTCATGCTATTACTGTGATATTGGAAGCCAGGCTACTGCTAGTGGTGTCTTGTGGGAGATAGTGGTCGAAAACTGTAAGGATTTGAAGGTGAGATGGTCGTTGTATTGTTTCTACAAGGTATAAGCTAAATGGCAACCGCCCCTTCTAGGCTGTAATCATGACTCGTGCAAGAAGTATTACTTATTCTGCCCGAAGCCGCTGCCCACCTTTGTGGTGCGCAAGTTTGATAATAGGAAGCAGCCGGGACCAGCTTGAATATCCGATAGGGTCTTCTTCTCTATCACATTGAGTCCCTGGCCCGGATTCCACGGTCCCACCCGTCTGAAAGTATGTCGTGGATAGTGGATTCTCACTTGAATCATATGGTTTTGTTGGATTAGCTGGCTCGTCTCGACCAGCATTATCAAATTACAAAACGGACTTGGTTCCGTAGCGATCAAAGATGGCAGACTGATGGGCTGGCACGATGGTTCTACTTCATATATTTCAGTTCCCCTGGGGATATGTTTGGCCCTATTTTGCTGAGAGGCTTCCCTGTCAACTAGGTAGTATGGTGCAGTACAATTTCATACAACCCCCAGATATTTGCCGCTAATATCGAGGCAACAGCGCACACACGCAATTCGAATCGACTTTGTCAATGAACTTTCAACTATTCTCACGGGCTGTAACTTGAACAGATATAATCCATAGCTACCCAATGCCAAAAATTGATTAGGTGCTTCCAGGGCCCAAGGAAGCTATAGTCCGGTCCTCTAAGTCTTCACTATCAACGAGAGCGATAAGGCCGGTGATAGCCTCCTATCACCGCCCATTATCTCCGGTCCCGGCCATGCCATTCCCCAGTTCGCTCAAATTCCGCAAGGGATGCACACACTTTCGTTCCTTTCTTTCTCTCTTCTCCCTCCACATCCCGGAAACAGATCAGACATTCAATCAGCCAAGATGCTCGGCAGCAAGACGATCGAGAGTGCACTCTCCCTGCTCAAACAAAATCCATCCAAAACTCTAGAGCTGACTCTGGGCGTCCACCGCAACATCCAACCAGGCCAATACATCCCACGAGCAGGTCTGTCTCGAGCTCCCACATTCTTCGACCACGCATTGTCTGCGCAACTCAGAATCTAAACTAACAAAACGAGAACAGACGCCCGCTCCGCCCCCGATCTCACCTTCACCGTCCCCGACCCCAACCGCACGTACATGGTCGTCAACCTAGACCTGGACGCCCCGTTCCCGGCATTCAGCTTCCTAGGCCCGATCCTGCACTGGTTGCAACCCGGTCTTCGTCCTGTCCCTACGACAATGACGACGTCGCCCACGGACGGGGCAGCCTACGACTTCGAGGTCACCGCCCCCTTCGTGGCGAACTACATCGGGCCCGGCCCCCCGCCCGGTAGCGCACCGCATCGCTATGTCTTCTTCCTGTACGAGCAGCCGGCCGGTTTCGACGTCGAGAAGTACGCGTCTCCGGAGGGGCAGAAGGTGGGACGCTGGCCGCGGGTGCGGTACGATTGGGATAAATGGGTGCAGGAGGTGCAGTTGGGCGACGTGGTGGCGGTGAATTATTTTACCAGTAATTGATGCGGGGGCTGAGATGTCGGGAGTGAAAAAGGATGGTGGAAGTTTCTGGCAGGCCCCAATGTGGCCATCCGTGCCGGTTCCGGGGAGTGACTAACTACCTGGTTGGTGGTGGTTGCGGGGCCGGTTCCGGGCGAGCAAGCCGGCTCCGGGCCCCGGGTATGCTGATAAGATAAGCCCTTTGTGACGGGACCGCGTCATGACTCGCGCTCAAATAATCATTATCCGTCTTTCGGGCCCGGGGGTCAAGGTAACGAACGAGGTAGATAGAGTAATAGCTATTAGGCCACCACTCAATACTCATCTGACACCCGGAGCTTCAAAACAGCATAAGAGGTCGGCGACTGTGAAGTTCTTCAATGCGATCGGGGAGTCTAACAAACTTGCTGCTAATGCTGTAACCCTGAAAGCGATAAGAATATAAGTCGCAATTCAGATGGCCACATTATATTGTTGGAACGTGCACTTCCAATCATTATATTATATAGAATGAAGAAAGCTAGGGACCCATACTTAGTTGTCTATGCAAAAGGTCACCTTGATGTTGAAGCTATCAAGATCCTGATTGTTGCGGGTCGCACAATATCTGTGAGTACTGCGCCTTGAAACTAACAAGGTCACTGTCTGGTTTGTAATACACCCTACCTTCGATATATGGAATTAGATGGTATGGTAGACTGGAAAGATGCTACTAACCCCGACACCAACTTGCTGGAATATCGCGAGCAAGCTCCAAACCACTGTTTCCATGAGAATGGTTAAGACTACAAACATTACACCACCGCTCGGGAGAAGATCAAAGTTGGCAAGAGTCAAATTTGGTGCCCAATATATCGGATGGGTTATGCATTGGTGAGCATTCTCTGGCCTCCACACCGGATGATGCTCCAGAACTCAAGACGGGCCAATCTACCCGGAGTCTCCACTCCCAATCTCATCTGATCGGCTTTCAAAAGCCATAAGTCTGTGTTTGCTATGCTCGTGTCGATCTGGAACACAGTACAGTTTAGTTGAGCTGAGCTTGAATATAACTTAGACCGCAGCCGCACAAAATATGGGGTCTCGTCACATACCACGTCAGATGAGATGTCAAATTATTTCGCATCTGACCAAGTTTGACTTCTCCCTCCCTAGGCGGCACTGTCGGGAGCAGGAGTCTCGTCGGGGACATATTTAACCCAGCTAATCGCCCCATCCGACGCAGTTCCTGTGACGATTTTGGCAAGGGCGATGTCGGATAAGAGGACAAGGGAAAGAAAAAGAGAAGTCATTGATAGCGAGAGCTTCATCTTGTGTGGTGGTATATCTTTGAACAGTTTCTTGGAGCGGAATCTGAATCTTCGAAGATGGCACCATCTATGGTTGCAACCAGGCCAGGGTCGGCTCGATATCTATACCCTTTTATTTCGCGGAGCCCCAGACGCCACGATAGAGGTCGCAGCTTAGATAACATAGATTCATCGTGTGGTCGAGGGTTCAGAGAGTTTACCAGTATTATTTGCCCCCTGAAGCTGCATTTTATTGGCTGTCCGGCATCTCTATGACGCGCAGGGTCCACATTATTAACTTCAGTATCAAAGGATCTATACCGAAACAAAGGTGCAGATGATCATACCGAAGGGACTACTATGTACGACAAGATGAGGTATGAAATGTCATTGGATACCATCTGATGAAATGGTCGGGTGCGCTTAGGGTCCGGGGAAGACAGAACTTTGTGTCTAGACTTTCAATTGTCCTCTGGCATTGATTCAAACCCGACCGAAGGTTTGTTTCTGGTTCGCCCACGTGAGAATGTTCTGGCCGAGTCAATCTTTATTCCTTGTATGTATCTGCAGTGGGCGCAGAATTGATCTGGTACTAAATAAGGTTATCGGAGGTGGGTCCGGGCCGTTTGCGGTGAAATTAAGCAGTGAAAGCTTAAGAGGCCCGGCCCACCTTGTGGGATCAAGATCGACCAGCACTGATCGATCCGATCGATCTGAGCAGCATGTTTCCACGGCGACCTTCACTGCATGTCTGTGGTTGAGAAAGTGATAGCAAGACATCCAGAAATCGCGCACATCCTTAAGGTGAAATCGAACCGTCATCATTTTGATACTGCTGGGCTGTCATGGTGTTGGGCTCGAGAGTCCACTCCTGTACCGTCTGGTCTAGACTTCGAGGTGGCCGACCGCAATGCTGGTACAATGTGCACTGCGCCACGCTGTTCACTTTCTATTCAATCTCGGATACTGCCGTATCACAATGCAACTTTTGAGATCCCCACGCGAGGTTTATGGCGGGATCTCTCAGTCAATTTGCAACATGATCAGCATTGGACTACTTGACGACTTGCGAAGTCATTACAGACCAGCTTGAAATTATTGGGACATGCCCATCTATCAAAGCAGGGATTTCTACAAAGCCTATCTTCGCTTCCTTCAACAATCACCTTTCAACAGCCAGTAGAGCCTGAGAGTATTATTCTCAAACTTAATCGTCAACCGCAAATCCCCTAAGTTCCCGCACCGCCCCCTCCCCACAAACGACCCAAATCCTCCCGGCCATTGTCTGTTGATCGTACCAAGGAACCATCGGTCAGCGGATACTTGGCGCGGAGTCTAGATCACAAGTCTGGGATTGCAGCGCATCAAAGCAGCAGAAACATTATCCTCACCATCATAGCTACTCTTAATCAAGGACGTCATGGCAAGAGTCTATGCTAAACATAAATGTCCTCGTAGTCCGATGATTGACTTTAGAAACAGCAACAAGCATAGCCCTTCCAACTATTGCTTTATATCTGTCTCAGTTGAACATGGTCAAGCCCACAATCCTCGCGCTACTGGCGCTAAGTACGATAGCACCCAGCCATACACTCCGCTCAAGAGATGAGACTAACATCTCCAGGCACCCCCGTTTGGTCAACGCCACAGACCTCGGTGACCAACCTAGCCAAGTGCACCGACTGGTGTTACAAGAACTACCAGAACCCGTCGTCCACCTGCGTGTTCCCCGCATTAACCGGACAGGGCCCATGTTATGTCTGTGGCCCTCTCAAAACCTCGCAGTCGCAGCAAGTATGCAGCGGAGCCTGCACGGATACGAACACCGACGCGAAGAATTGTGGAAAGTGTGGTACCACTGTAGGTCCAGACCCTGGGTGTTCCCCCCAAATCCAAGCATCATCGGGATAACCTTGATACTTGCAGTGTGCATCTGGGAAATGCACCCTGGGCAAATGTTGCAACCCCGTCGATACTTACGGCTGCACGATCGATAACTTCAGAAGCTTTTGTTGTAATCAAGGGTGCTGGTTCAATGTTCCGGTAGATGGCGGGACGGGTAGATGCCTTTGATGGATTTCTGAAGGTGTATCCTGGTTGCTGACAATGCTTCTTATTGTGCCTTGTTTGATGCGCTGGAATAAAAGCTCTTGTGGGATCAGCCAGGAGGCAAGACTATGCACTGTGAATACCCCCACACGGCCTATATAGCTGCCAGAAGTGAAAACGAGATACCCACACCCACCCATCCACCCACCCACACACACAGGGGTTACATTCATTTATTGTAAAGTTATAGAAAATGCTGAGTAAGCCATAAAGCATAATAGGTCAAAGATCAGTACAATTATAAACTTGAAAGGCACCTCTACAGTACAGCTCCATAGCTCTGATCCGCTGATCTGCGTCTCTTTCCTCCTTGTCGCCAAGCACCCCACAAGCAAGCTGTGACGACAGGACACCATGTGACCCAGTGACATATCTTTAATCCCATGCACCAGTAAATATCAAATACATCACCGATAAAGACTCGAGTCCCTCTTAAGCAACTCGCTTCATGATCCCGCCGAAATACCCATCAACCCGAGCAACCTCGCTCAACGGCGCAACCATGCCCACGTACCCATCAGGCCGCACCACCACGAGCGCACCCTGCGCAGGATCCACGCCATAGATCCCATACGCATCGTCCACCGCATAGCCACTATAGAACGCCATCTCCGCGTGTTCCTTCACACACGTCGGAATACTAGCCCAGGATATCGCACCCGGCAACTCGGGATACACCACAATCTGCTCGAGCAGCGACGGGGGAAACTGCTGAACCAGGCCCGTTACGTCCTGTAGCGCAGTTGCGGATACGCCGTTCGGGTCTAGCAGGTCGACGGAGAGGAGGGACAGGATGCGGAAGCGCCCTGTGGATGCCAAATCTAAACGCAGTCAGCGATGGTTGTCCCAAGAGCTGAACAGGGAGAGGCCGTCTTACCGTCATGGATATCCCGGTGCGCTCCATCCGCGAACCGTTTCATCTTGACATTGAGCAAGCGGCGCCCAGGCCGGAGCATCCCAGACAAGTAGTCGTGGCCGCTGACGACGGGCTTCGTCGGGGTAATTCTGTTGACGGCCAGGTTCTCCACATACTCTACACCGCAGCCGCTGGTAAACTCACAGCCGGTGCTGAAAATTTCAACGAATTCGGCGTGAGAGATGCCGGATTTGCAGTCCTCCGTGCCCACTTTATCCGAAAAGCCGGTGGCGAACTTCCTGTCGAAGTCGATTAGTTGTTGGGCGTTAGCGTGGCGCTCGATGTGATAGGTGTCGAGTAGCGCATTCCCTGATGTAGACGGGGTGAGGCCGTTGACGTGATAAGCGAGCTTCCATGCCAGGTTGTAGGAGTCCATCATTGATACGTTCATGCCTTGGCCGGCCTGCATAATCCAATTGTTTAGTTACTAGTACAGTCTCATGATTGCAGGAGGTTGCATGCGGCAGTTTACCTTCGGGCTGTGTGTGTGGCAAGCTTGATGGTTGTCAGTTCAAGCTCTCCACTAGAAGCGATCCAGACGTACCGTCACCAACGATAAACACCCTACCAACCCCAGTAGCATCCTTCACAATGAACTCAGGACAGACCCTCTGCCCAATCTGGTACGCAGCCCACCAATCGATCGCATCGTCCCTCTTAGGCCGGATATAGTACGGCTGGAACACGGTTTCGATCTGCTTCAGAATTCCTGCCAGCGTAACCTGCGCCCGTCGCCCCCTTGCACCCTCCCCAAGGTCTGCGTCAGCCACCCTTCCCTCCGGATCCACCAGTCCCGGAACCTGCACATAAATGCGAGTGATACATTCACCTGTACAGATGCGCTCGCGGGGGATGACCATGACAGAACCAGCCCGGGAGTGAATCGCACAACGCCGACGGATGTCCGGGAAATCGGTGTCGACAACGAGATCCACCACCCCCCAGATGTGGTCGAGCGACTGGCCCTCGAGATTCAGACCCACGGCCTTGCGGACCACCGAATGCGCCCCGTCCGCCCCGACCAGGTGCTTCGTCCGAAGCGTCCGTCGCTGGACGCCATCGACCTCGATCTCCACCAGCACGGGGAACTCCGCGTCGCCTTGCTCATCGATTCGCAACGACACGAGCTTGGTGTTGCGCAGCACCCCGCGCCGCGAGTAGCGCAGCAGGTCCTGGTCCATGATGCGCTCGATGCGGCCCTGGTGGATGGTGGCTTCGTAGGGAAACCGGGCCGGCGGGATCACCTGGGGTACGACGGTCTGTCGCTGGATGGTTTGGCTGCCGCCGGGATTCTCGGCCTGGTTCCAGAACGCAAACTCCCACATCTGGCATGCCTCTCGCTCGATCTCCTCGGAGATGCCCAGGGTCTTGAATACCTCCAATGTGCGCGGCTGAACCCCGTCGGCCTGGCCGGATTTGAGCGTGCTCGGCTTGGAGTCGATGCATAGCAGAGACTCGTCAGTCAATCCGTACCTTGCGAGGAGTAATTGGAGCATCAGCCCGGCGGGCCCGGCCTATCGTTTTGTCACAAGGATTAGTATTTTATCGTCTGTACGACCCTTCGGGGCTGAGCCCTATTGTTTGATATGGGGAGAGTAATAACCTACTCCGACAATGAGTACCTCGTATCGTTCTATCTCACTCTCCGTCGACGGTACGAATGCTGGTGCCAAGCGAGGCAGTGGGGGAGCCAAGGACGGCAGGACCCTCAGGTCACGCCAGCTGGAGGCATGTTCGGTGAAGAGTGGCATAGTGTGACTTGCTGAGATATTGAAATTAGTTGTCGACCTAAACAAGACGGTAGATAATGTGATTTAGAATCTTGGACTTTTGGTCGGCGACAAAGGTACATAAGCTTTCATCTATATCTCTATTGCAGGGGCTGGGCGTGGAGAAAGCCCGGGGAAGGAGACTCGACCCCGCGACCCGGCTGAGCCTTCGGCAAATAAAACGGCTACTTCGAACCGTGAGGCCTGTACTATTGCCATTTCTTGTTGTAAGACACTGGGGAAAAGCCATTCCCTCGGTTTGTTCTTGTCTGCGCACCCCGCCGGCCACCCCGCCGCGTCCCCACCACGCCGTTCCGAGCAAGGCGGGGTGACTGCAAAGAGGCCATCAGCCCCCCTTGGGTGGGAGGCTGATGGTCACGAAGATGCTTACCAGCCTTTTCCTCCGTGAATATTAGTGGTCTATGCACCATGGTGACCATCTATCGCGGCACACAATACCGATGCGAACGAAGATGAAATGCCCCATCGTCCGACTCGATTCAGCATATCGATCAAACGGTGCACCTGATTGGCGTCTGCCAAAATACAGTCCCTGCCTGCCTTCCCGAGTGCTCCAGGCGGCGCCGCATGATTGTCTGACAGCTGGACCTCCGGCGCCTCGAATGCCTTAACATCGACGCCTTGCTGGCCGCCAATTCGAGTAAAAGCGAACCAGCACAAGGCAGCGTGAAACAGACCTCGAGGGATGTGGATGGCCGGCTCAGCGGCGACACGCATTTGCTCCACGTAGCGCTGCAGTAGGAATGCATGAACCAAGCATTTACTTGCGGCCAGTGAGCTCGACCACGAACGCACAAGCGGGTAGCTGGCTTGCGCAGCGGACTCCCCATCGCGGCCGCTGGCTCGTTCCAGCAGGTCGAGGTCGGCGTAGATGGCTATGTAGGTGGAGTGCCACAGGATCTGCAACGCAAAGGGGTCGTCCTCGTTGTCGTGCACGCTGGACTGGGTGCTATTGCTCCCCCACCACCACATGAGCATGTGGGATAATCTCCCCACTTCCTGGTCATCGAGTGTATTCGACCGTCGAGCCTCACTGACGTGGGCACTGATGCTCTCAAGTAGTCCGTAGGCCGCAAATCTAGAATCGCCTGGGAGAATGTTGTCGAGGTACGTGGTCGACATTTGAGGGCTCGTTGGGGTCGCCGTAAGTTTGTAAGCCCTGGCCCATCTCACCGCTGTCGGCGCCGTGAACAATGCATCCGAAGCCAAATGAGGGTAATGCGTGAGCCGATGCTTGCAGATGGGCTCATGGTGTAGTAGGCTTGCAAGCTCTGCGTCATGGATGTTCAAGGCGATCTTGACCCTCAATCGCTGCTCGCGATCAATCCATTGACTCCACTGCTCGTCCAAGCGAGCGTCATCGACGAGGCCTCGAGGGGTGGCGGGTAGCGGCAGTGCATTTCTATCAGACTCACGCGCCCAGGCCATGACCGTACCATGCAGAACACCCGCCAGAATAAGGTCCTTAGGACGGCCGGAGAGAATGGCAAACGTCTGGCCGATAATGGCTGCTTGGACCATGGACAACGCGTCGGAGCAGCTGCGAGCCAGAACTGACTCCCAGGACGCCAGAATCGCTTTATTCAGCCTCTCAAATAGACGAGTCCCTTGTGCGACTGCGTGTGATGACCCTACAAACAGGCTACCAACCGAACAGATTGATATAAACAGTAACGAGTTCTCGGTGGTGGGCTTGAATGAGGGCACATGAACGATCGGGAGAAGTTGGTGAAAGCGAGTAAAGAACTGGTTGGCGAAGAGATTGAGCTGCTCAGCCGAAGGAAGGGCCTCATCGTGCATCCGAGGTTGGAGCCTCTGCGAGAGGCCTGCTCGATAGCTTTCATCGGCCGCGAGGTTTCCGTGACCAATCTCCCTGCCCCGAGTGCCGGAATTTTTCTGGGGAGCCGGTGTGTCTTCCGGTACAGTGAGACGCGTAAACCATTTTCGCTTCACAATGTCAGCTGGCAATTCCGCAGTCTGCACCGAAGTTGGGGTAAGGAAGGGGCCGTTGTCAGTCAAGCTCGGGATGGACGGGATGGGAGGCAGTTGAGCCCATTCCGAAATTGCCGAGGTCAAGGTGAAATCCAACGCATCGACATCGAGAAGCGCTCCTGGGAGCCAAGAGGTGCTGGGCTCGCTCTGCTGGATGGAGTTGACGAGATGCAGCTGATGCTCTGGTTCCAGGTAGGTGCCTGTTGGTGCATCTGAGGGGTTGGATGTCTGCTGAGAAAATGGCGTCGACATTGCCAATTCGGCTACTGGACGCTCTCGAGACTGAGGCGAGGCTGTTCGATGAATCTTCTCGTGTCGACGTAACACGTCGCTGTGGCAAGTACATTAGACTCTGATAGAACCAACTTTGTGGGGTGTAGAAAAGCAGATGCCTACCTCCTGGAATACAACCTGCCACAGATCAGACATTCGTAGGGCCTGTCATTAGTGTGACTTCGCAAGTGTCGCGTGAGGTGCTCGGCTTTCGAGAAGGTCCTGTTACAGCTCAAGCATGTTCTGCTCCGTGTAGCACTCATTTTAGAACGGTTAATGGGGATCTGATCGATGGCGACAGAAGGATGGATTTACAAGGTATCTCCGGTCGGTCCGATTGCGGGGGATCTCCAGTCACGTGATAGTCCCCCCCCTCTTAAGTTGAACTATTCTACGTACAGCACAATCAGAAATACCCTCAAGTAGGGGTTGAGTTATGCTTTTGGTTGTTTATTGATGGAAGGTCAGTTGGTCAGGAAAGCCCTTGGTTGTCAAGACACAAGCATTCTGTCCGACGTTCGGGCACGGGGGTAAAAGGGCGTAAAGGCGCCGAAAGAACGGCTTCCTTAGACACGCGTGAATAGACAAAGACCGCCCATCCGTCAATAAAGTGCATTGAAGTGCCAACCAACCACCTGTAATCTGGCCAACAATGTGATTCTCTGGGGATCATTCCTCCCACAAAGCCTGCCGAACAATGCTAGCAATCACCTTTGATGCCGAAAGCAGTAGCACAAAGAAACCACAACAAGCTGTATGCAGCAGTATCACTGTAGCCAAATCCGCAACATATAAAACGGACCAGACCCCCCCCCGTATTCCCCAAGACACCCATACCTGAGGCTAACAGCTATCTTAACTCGCAAGTAGCAACTAGTCATATATTATACAAAAGCACCTCAACACCATGGCAGCCACCTCCATGATCCAACACTTCGAGGAGGACGTCCCCTTCGACTACGAGTACGTGTCGCAACGCGAGCTCGTCTTCGACGGCCAGACCCCGCCGGGGATAGAGTGGTGCGTCGTGGTCGTCTCGGACGCCAAGTGGCACGAGGCCCGCGACGTGCTGGCGGTCGATCTGGGCGGGCACGAGTGTCTGGACTGTACGTTCCCGCTGAAAAGATACCACTGTCACTTTGTGGATGAGGAGTCGGAGTTGGAGTTGATGGTCTTTCTGCTCGCGGAGACGGAGCTGGCCGCGCTGAAAAGGCCCCGGGATGACCGTGGGTCGTTGAGGCCGCCTTCTGTGGTGGTGTATTGATTATGCTTGGTTGTTGGATTGTTGGGTAAGTGATAAATAGCTGTAATGGTATCTCTTGCCTTTCCAGACTCACTTCAACTTTTGTGTGAATAGATTTAGTATCAATGCCTTTTTCCCCTTGGTTCAACGGGGGAAAAGCCAATATGGGTTTAGATGTAGTTTGGAACAATAGCCCTAATCAAATCTGAAGAATGCACTCATATAACATCAACCTACCCCCTCACCATCACTACTATTCCTCCCCCCCTACGATTTAAACTAAACCTCCCTCAAGCCAACGGATGGCGAAGCACCACCTTCCCAAGCCGCCTCCCACCCTCCGCCAACCCCATCAACTCCTCCAGCGCATCCTCCGTCGACTTCCCGAAGATCTCATCGCGAGGCAGCCGGAAGCGCACACCGTAGTCCCTTATCGCCCACTCCAACACCCGCCACGCCCGCTCAAAGTCCGCCGGCCTCGCAGAGATGTTGATGGGCCGCACCTTTGCAACTCTAACAGACACGTCGCGGTTAGGGGTCGCAATTGGCACACAAAAGCGGGGATCGTCCTGGACGACCAGCGAGACGAGGTCGGCCTCGGGGGCGAGACAGCGAACCAGCAGCGTCGCCGAGAAGTCTTCAGTTCGCGGGACACTTCCCACGGCGTCGATTCCGTAAGCCACTATCGTGTCACTTTCCTCGATTCTTCGTGTGATTTCGTCCACCACCATGGGGGGACCTGTAATCAAAGTAACGGGTGGCGCCCAGCTCCGTGGGCAGGGCATGGCGCTGCGGAGACGCCGTCATGAGGATGGGAGAGACGCCGCTGGCTCGCGCGAGCTGGACGGCGCAGAGACCCACGCTGCTAGAGGCGCCCCAGATGAGGAGTCCCTTTCC
Organism: Aspergillus fijiensis CBS 313.89; assembly: GCF_003184825.1. Taxonomy (NCBI): domain Eukaryota; kingdom Fungi; phylum Ascomycota; class Eurotiomycetes; order Eurotiales; family Aspergillaceae; genus Aspergillus; species Aspergillus fijiensis. The sequence continues at coordinate 79,983 of NW_024468998.1, read as the reverse complement.
GCTGGCCTGCGCACCGCTGGACGGGGTTTCTTCCTGCGGAAGAGGAATCCCAAACAGATTGAACAGTGCATCCGCCGCCGTCATGGCGTCCACGGTGAGAGCCGCGGCGTCCGATAGCGGGAGGGCGGCGGGCACGCGGAATGCCATCTCCTCCGGACACGCCAGGTACAACTGGTGGGTGCCGTATCTGGTCGGTCGGTTCAGTCCTGTGGGCGTGTAGCCTGCGACAGTCTCGCCTGGGTAGCAGCGATGGCATTGCGGTGCGATCTCGAGCACCTTCCCGCAGAAGCGGTAGCCCAGCACGGCGAGGAGATGGCCAGCTGCATTGCGTGTTTGGTGTCGGCGGGGTTCGCGCCGGAGTATAGCATTGCTACGAGGATCTCGTCGGCCGGTGGCTTGGGATGGGGAGGTCTCGTCGGACTGTGAGGTTGAGGGTGTCTTCGGCGTATTATCGCTGTCCCTAAGTGCGTGGTGACCATTCTGGGAGGACAGGGTGATTAGGGTGGGTGTTTACTGGAGATATCAGTGCGATGACGTTGAGACGTGAGTCTTTTGGCTTTCTTCAAACAAAAAACCTGATACTGGTCTAGCGGAGCGACTACTCTGATTTTCCAGTCAATTCTTTGCGTCATTCAAACCCCTATGGTTGGTCCAGTGGATAATTTTCATCTGATGAACTTGATTTAGGGCAGGGGCAATGGGCAATAGCCGCTTACTCATCGGGAGCTGAGCAGCCGAAGCCGGCGGGGTGGAGCGGGGTGAGGGGGGTGTAGAGGGGGTACTGGCGGGGTGGCTGGATGCTCACTCGCTGACGGAAGAGAGATGGATCCTTGGATATATTACGCACTAACTAGGCGGGTCAATTAGGGTATGCAAATAACTGTAGAGCATGCTTCCGTGGTTGCAGTTCGTCTATTTGTACAGCTTATTGTGCATGGTGCTTAGACTCCTCATTCAAGAAAAGGTCGGAGGTCCATTGAACAGGCTATGTCTTGATGTCTGTCCAATGATTCTAGATTGAGCCTCCCAGCAGGATTGGTAGCTCGTACAGAAGTCACTGACCTCTAGGCAGTGGATGTCAAACGTGTTCTTACCAGTATCCCAAAGTGCAGGACAAGGTCACATGTTGTACAGGCAAACTGAAACCGGGTAGCCCTTGAAGAACACAATTATTGCTCCCTAGGACTACCCAAAGAGTCCATTGCTCGATCAAGCAAAAAGCTTCCTCATACAAGAGTCGCCTGAACCAGCCAGAACCAGCCATGGTCAATCCCACAACATTATCATCCACCTAGAGCACATACCGAAACCACCCATTCTCCCGATCCGTCAGATCCTGGAACCCCAACTTATCCCGCAACCCTTCATCCAGCCCGGCCGCGTCCCTACGGCGATTCTCCCGCCAGAGCACCACCCACAACGCCCCGGCAGCCGCGATCACAATGCAGTAGCAGATGACCATCCCCGTCCACAGCTCGGGGTAGTGCTGCCCCACGGTCTCGGACTTGATCAGCTGCGGGCCGATGATATTGCCGACGGCGTAGGCGACGAACACCGTGGCGGCCATGATGGTCTTCTTGGTGGCGCCGGCGACGTTGCTCGCGCCCAGCGTGATGATCAGACTGACGACCGGGCCGAAGAAGCCCGTCAGCGCGTAGCCGACCACCGGCGTGGCGGGCCGGTACCCCCAGCTGGATTTCCAGATCATGACGCACCCGGCGATGACAGGGAGGCAGCAGGTCACCAGCAACAGGATGCGGGTGTTCGGGAGGACGGTGGGGATGTAGCCGACCAGCGGGATGAAGATGATGCAGATGGCGCCCACGGGGAACTGGAACAGGATCGAGGCCAGGGTGTTGTAGCCAAAGGTGGAGACGATCAGGGGGCCGAAGCCCGAGATGGCGCCGTTGATGGTGTAGCTGTGAGGTCATTTAGCAGCGAAGCAGGTGAGGAGCAGACAGGGGAAAAGCTCACGCAGCAGCCATCATGATAGCAATCAGATACACCTTCACGTCGGTGAATGCTTCCACAATCTGCGACATCTTGATCGTCTGGCATCGCACGCCCGTCTGGCCGCGTCGCAGGCGTTCCACGGCGACCACCCGCTCCGCGGGCGTCAGAAACCAGGCGGACACCGGGGAGTTGGGGAGAATGCAGCACCAGATCCCGAAGAGAAAGGTGAGGACCCCCGCGAAAATGTAGATGTATTGCCACGGCCGGAGCGCGCCCGTGGTGATCTGGCCGAAGGCGTAGTTGAGCGCGCCGCCGATGATGGTGAACCACCCCGTCCCGGAGAACCAGATCGCCTGGCGCAAGGTTTGCTCCTTTTGCGTGTAGTATCCACTGATCACAGTCATGAAGCCGGTGGGGATCACGCTTTCGACGAACCCTACGCTACGGTGTCAGGAGCACGGATCAGTTGAACTGGATGAAAAGAGAAAGGTACCAAGAAAGAAGCGCTGGACGAATAGACCCCGCCACGAAGTGACGCCGGCAGTGGCCGCACAGGTGATGGCCCACAGCATGACAATCGGACCCAAGACATGCTGGATCTTGAACCGCTGCAGCACCAGCGTCATCGGGTACAGACCGGCCATCATGCCGAAGTAGAAGATGGAGGTGGCCCAGCTCAGTCGCGAGGTGTTTTTGGTCGGGGGGGTGGTGCTGTAGTCGACCACCGAGAGAGCCAGGTCGCTGGTCATGCCAAATAACGAGGCACTACCGAGGATAGCCTGTGGTTCTTAGTCAGAATCACATTGCCATAAAGAAGTAGTTAAACCGGACCTTATCCCAGTAAACAAAGCCATAGCCTTTTCAGCCTGTCAGTATACCATCCAACCTTCTCAAGATTTCCATGGAAGATGTAAATCTCACGCACCAACCAACATTGCCGGCATGAAGAACAGATCAATCTTGCGCAAGACCCGTCGCTCCACCGCGGGGTCAATCTCCAACCCCTCTTCGCTATTGACTACCTCCAAAGCCTCATCTTTGTGTCGGTCATGGGCTTCATCGCCCCCAGCTCCGGGGACCTGAATCATCCTTTTCTTCTTTCTTACGAACAATAGGAATCAACAGTTGTGAAAGTGCCGGAGATTTATTGTTGGAGTGATGTATAGATAAGATTATCGCTCGTGAATTAAAAAAAAATTCTGCCGCCGATTGCGGAGAACCAAACGAGTTAAATCCCGCGCGGTCGGGAAGCGTTTGATTTGGTCTTTGCTGTTTGTTTACCCGCGGACTTCATCGCTCCGAACCTGGTTTTTCTTGAGCATTTTCGTTGGTAACTGAGTTTGGGTGTAGGTTTTGCATAAAATGATATCTCGGTGACTCATTGCGTCAAATATCGCTGGGGATAAATGAGATTCTTCACCGGAGGTTGAACGGTCCTGAGGTGTGTGAGATATGTGAGATCTAGCATCGCCGAATTATGGAGGTATATAGTTATATACAGTCATACAGCTTAGAGATGCCCGCTCGGAAAACTTCGCCGGTACTATAAATTCCCATTTCCCTCAGCGCGAATTCGAGCATAATAGCATATGGCATGACAAGGTTTGCCTTGACTTATGCTATTCGTATTCCGGTGAATTGAATAAGCTTACTGTAACAGCGGAGATCTGTGCCAGACACGCAGACCGGTCCACAAATACAGTTTCCATGTTCTTCCCAACTTCGGCTACACGAAATTTGGCAACTTCTACGCCGGGAAGCGATGGAGCGAGATGTCTGAATAATAGAAGGGAGAACCGATCAAGAAGGTGGAGGCGAAGGCGCAACGAGACTTACGTGATAGCCTGCCCGGGCAAGGATGTGCTCCGGATCATACTATATAAGTTTTCGTCTGCCCCATGGAGAACACAAGCACCGTGGAGCCTCTAATGCTCCGGGGAGGTCTGCGAAAAGATCCAGCCTCAAAGTCTCAGCCAAACTCGCATTCACAAAGGGAATGGTATCCGTTTTGAAGCAAGTGAACACCACCCCGGCATAGGCCGGACCAAGAACACACTCCGTCTAGTGAGAATATACCCCGGAAGCTATATCAGGATGACAGCGATGGAAGCACCTGTCACGGCGATAAAGTCTTGAGCGGCCGGGATAGATTGCCGAGACACAAACCTACGACCAGAGCGAAACACCGCTGGATAGCTGGAGAAGCCGTGGAAATAGCCGACGATAATGCCGACAGCTGCACCGGCAACCGTGAGGGCATGAAATCACAGTCTCAAGGGAATGCGTTACCTGATTGTGCCAGTAGCTATACCCACGAATGCAATTCCGAAAATGAGACCAAGAATGCGGAGCTGGTCGGGGCGACGCGAGTTTATCATTGTAACACCGCGAATAGCTCAATCATGGAAAGCGATCTAAGGGAAGATGTAGCCCGATTGATCAAGAAACAAAACACGAAAGCACGATGCCAGTATTAGGCACACGGCTTAGGGGAAAAGATAGTCATTCCGGCCGACCAAGGGGATGAGGTCTGCAGACGCATGAAGACCGACACGGCAAGGATTGGAATTACCCTGCGAGCCTTACTGACCTAAAAATAAACACGCCGTGAGACATCTCTGGCTAGGATACAGTGGAACGGTGCGACTGTGAGGGCGTCAGACTCAATTCCAACCTATGAGAGTCTGATTCCCCAATACCACACTCTTCGGGGCGGTAGGCCAATCGGGGGCACGGCCGGGAAACAAGCACATGCATGTTTGTTATGTCAACAGCAGCAAGAATGGCGGAAATGCCCAGGCCAGGGATTGTGCGCCCAACGACGGAAATGTGGAATGATTTTACAGTGGCGGTCACCGAAGCTCCGATAAGAAAAGTCATGCGACGGGCGAAGAACAACCGTGGTGTGGTGGTCCGGTCAAATGCGTATGTACATTACTCTGTAGAGCTCGGCACGGTCGCAGACGAAGCTCAGGAGCTAAGCACTAGGATCAATCTCTGCCCTACACCGACAGCGGATCACGACCGCGGTTTCATATCATAGGCCAATTCCACACGAATGGAATTGTTGAGCGATTCGAGACGGGTGGGAAATGATGGGTGTCAAATTCGCCACACATGTTGAGTCCTTACTGAGTACGGAGTAGGTCTTGGGTGCATTGATAGTGCGAATACCCGCGGAGAGATCACCGCCTTGTCTGACACGACGCCGAGACGGATAGATACGAAAAGAGAGAAAATTAAGAGTAGAGAGAGAGTTTCCCCGCCCTCTTACTCGTACCCAATAAGGATTAGAACGTTCGAACGAAGATCTGCTCCTCATCTGGGGTGTTATCGGGCGATTTGCGCCTGTCAGGCTGTCAGTGTCATGTGTGTAGACTAGATGCCAGGAGGGGAGATGCATGGCCCGTGCTGGGTTGATTGCTGCTGATCGGCTCCAGTTCCAATTTGCTCAGTACTCCGTACCGACCACAACAACTGGCCTTGCCACCGCGATCGACCGAGGAGTACTTGAGTAAATAAATCTCACGACCGATTATCGGTTTGTGGCGACTAAGCAGGTCGGAGTCAATCAGGTGTGCTAAACCGTCCTCAAGTACGAGTAATGTAGAGTGGCTTAGTGCTAGTACGGTGTATGTGGGCGCGTGGCTCGCCAAATGTCGCCACCCCCCCTCCGCTTGACACCGGGGGGAACGTCTCGGCAGATCTTAGGGTGGCTTGATGCAGGGAGATAGGGCTAGCCGCATGCCACTCGACGGTCTAGAGCCATGATCCATGATCCGTGATCCGTGATCACTCTACCGGTGGGGTGGGTTAGCCCCGAGGCTAGCATTGGGTACTGTACTGTACTGCTGCCAGTCCGCCTAGTCCCACGCTATGGGCAGCACGACACTCGGCGCCAGCTTAGTCTGCCTATTATTCTACGTGGCCTGCTTCCTGTGAAATCCACAGGAAGTCGTTTCCGAGAGGCTGATGCAGAATTCGACCGAGGATCCCCAAATGTCGAACAACGTATCCGCCGGGCGACTTTTCGCCACCAAAAACACTTCTCCAATTTTACACCGACAGAACGGGGGAAATTCAGCCAAGAACGACCCAAAATGATTTGTGTTTAGGCCCCGATACGACTTTTGTCCAATTATGGTATAATGATACTGAAAGAGACTCATGACCCACCAGAAGGGTCAGTGTCGTGACCATTGTCATAATCGTGGGAATTGAGCTTGGATATACTCAGTGCATCCCATTTAGCCAAAAACTGATCCAAATCCACCTCGGGTTGCCGCAGAGACCCTTGCTGAACCACCGTATGGAAGTGTGGGTAGAAACTGCTGAATCCCCGAGAATCGCTTGCCTTCCAAGCTAGAGTCCCGAAGTCCTCAAAGAGCGCCTCCGTTTCCTCCGGTAAAACAACCTGCATTTGATTGGCGGATAATTGAATCATGCGGAGAATCCCCTTTGCAAGAGGCATCCGACGAGCAAATGCGCGGGCGATTATACACAATTCGACAAAAGCGTTCCTATTCTCCTGGGAGTCGAGATATTCCATGAGGGTAAAGAGCCCAATGCTCCACCACTGGATCGTCGAGGGTGACATGCGATCAATGCCCCATTTGGCGCGATGAATCCCCAACAGATGGGTGATTCGGCGGGCGGAGGCGAGGCAGAGTTCTCGGGCATGACTGGCTGTAGCCGGATCCAGAACCAGGTCATTGCTGGCGCGCATGAACCCGAAAATCTGCATCACAGTCGTATGGTAGAGCAGATGCAGACTTAAAACGTGGGGGACAGTTGCTGTCTCCGCCTGTAAGCATTCCGGCAAATTGGTATACCAACCCTGGAGCTGTGTAAATATGGCTGGCACAAATGTCGCAATTTCCGACCGGGGAATTCGACGCTCGAAATCATGAAAGGCGCGACTGATGGTGATAAGGATGCAAGAAAGATCACACCAGCGGTCGAAAACACAGGGATGGTGCCCTGGTACGGATTCCACTTCGCGAGGATACGGATACCAAATGTCCTCAGAATCGCCGTGTTGCATTGATATGCGTGGGCGCCGCGGGGGATCAATATTAAGGTGCTTCATCAGGGAAACATTGGCCGTGCTGGCTTGGTCAGTCAAGAGCATGACCAGCAGGTGCGAAGTACATACGAAGCCATGCTGAAGACGCCCCAGAGAGTGCGATTGGCCGCATCTTCAAGAATGCAATCAGATTCCGAGTTCGTCGACCTAGGTGGATGTGCAGTTTCATATTCTTGGGCCGCTCGGATGGCTAGATCGAGATACATCCAACCCAATCTATCCTTTCCCATAAGAGTGAGGCTGACACGACGCGGCGTTAGGTGGAATGACTAAAGGTGGTAGGCAATACACTCACCGGATAAATAGCACGAGGAGGCCGTGAATGGTCGGTAGACTGGCTGGCCCTTCCTCTTCCTCTAACAATCGACGCGCCTCTTCGTAGAAGTGATCACCTCGAGAAAACATGTCGTTTGGGACGGTAAATACTTCGGCGTAGTCGGAAAGATACTGTGCCACGCATAAGAATCATGAATGAGCCGTCACCTCAACCAAGCGACGCTATAAGCACAAGTTAAGATAGGCAACATACACTAGCCTCCGCGAGAATAGCATTTACCAGGAATGGTGTACAGGATTGGCAGTTGAGTCGGCCTGCCTGCATATCCCGGATGAAGGCATCTTTGTCCAACCAGTCAAAGAACGGATAGGTCCACGTTAACCAGAGCGAAACCAAATGAGATACCAATTCGTCGTCGTCGGTGACCCTCGTCCACGGCTTTGCGGGTACTCGATAGACCGGGGTGTCTGCGAGGCGGCGCACATCCAGAATCCGGCGGCTGCCACTCCGCGCAGACCGACCTACTTCATCGGCTTCTTCGGATGGGCGAGTAAGTTGGTTTCGAACTTGCTGCAGGCCCGGTGATATTTCAGAACCATCCCCGGACAACTGCTTGTCGAGATACAATTGGAGTTCGTCGAATGAGGCGTTGCTTCGGATGAGATTCAGCACCTGGGCTAGATCTTTACTTTCGCTATCTCGAAGGGTTTCGAGCAGCCGCGTCAGAGTCTCTTCGGCTTGTTCGAGTCGCTCCAGCTTCCGTTTCATGGCGAATTTGCGACGCATATCAGCCATCTCGTCGACATGGCACTCGATGCCGTTGGCCACGCAGTGTTGACATGGTGGATCTCCCCTGCACTGAAAAATAATCAAATTCGCACTCTATCAGTCATGTCTTCCTTTGGTTCACTTACTTTGAGCTTCTTCTGCTTACACGCCGTGCAGGCGGTGGTTTTATGTTTCCGACCCTGAACTACATTGTCGGGACTCTTCGAGTTTTGCGGGAGGCCGGGAGCAGGAGCGAGTGAGCGGGAGGCGGACTGCGGATCGGACATTAATACAGACTGAACCAGGTGAATGATAACCAGGTCAAGACAACAAGCAGGAAGAGGTTGTCCTGGGACGAAAAGCGCACCGGGTGGCAAAATGAGACGGGGCGGGAGGGGAGGGGGAAACGGACCTTGCAGCAATCGTGTTGACGATACTGTTATATAGGTCGGATAAGGAATGAGGCCGAGGGATAGCCTGTAACCGACGTTTCGTCACTGTCGATGTGGAATTATTGCAATAATAATATTATTCTGTGTCCCGCCCACCATTTTGTTGCTTGCCCCCTGTATTAGAGCAAGGGCACAACCGGAACAAGAACCTTAAAAATCCTCACCAATTAGAAGAAAGACGTCTGATCATTCTGGAATCTTGGGCTCCAAACTGAATCTCTGCGGGCCTAACCAGCTAGGACTGGTCTGTCCGGGTCGGGGGAGCGACGAGATGGAAGGAAGGGGAGGGAGGAGACAGGACAGACAGGCTAAGAGAGAGGGTGGGGGGAAGGGGGGATCGTGCCGGGCTGACGGCGGGTTACTGATGGTTGGCAGAAACTCCCACCCAATCAAGGCCTGGTCCAGAACAGACCTGGACTTCGCATTAGCCTCGTTTTGGGGCTAGAAAAGACACAAAGAAAGGAACAGAGAGCCGGAGAGCCCAGAGGAGGAGGAAGGGGTGGGGGAAGAGAGGGGGGGTCCCTTCAGTGTCCTCGGCCGCCACTGGGCTTTTCGGGGCCGGGATATTCTCTTTGTCTCTCACAAAGTCACAATGTTTTGATGTACGATTGGTTTGGGAAAGAGGACTTGCGAGGGGCCAAGCGTGCACGGAGGACCATGTTGGGGAGGGGCGGGTCCCAGCAGCCATCATTCAAGCCTTTTGTGATTTGGAAACAATAATTTCTTGGGATTCGGAAGGGAGGATTTTGGGAATTTGGGGAACTTGGGTACCTTTCTCACTACCTGATTCAGGTTAGCTTGGTGATCCGGGACGAGCCACAGAAAGGTACCTTTTTCCATCCAGTCAGGATGCTAGGAACCCCAATCCCCAATCATGAACCCATGGAGCCGTGCACCCATGCTTTTCTTCTCATCCCCTAGATTCGGGTCAAAACGTGGTGTGGCGTTTGGTATGGGGGGGGGGAGAGAAAGGAGCGCGTGAGTGGCTGCGGTGGTTGTGAAGGGGACTCGGGAGAGAATGTTGGAAAGAGTTGAGGTTGGATGGGAGCAGGGACGAACGGATGATAACGTCATAGCGTGGTGTGGAAGTGGACCGAGTCGGCACTCTGTAGTCGATCGCCCTCCGAGTTTGTTTGGGAGACAAACACGGCTACTAGGTACTGTAAACATGGTTGCTTACCTGCCAGTTGACAGTCAATTTTGAAGCTCACCTGATTCCCGTTGCCAGTCAATCCTGCTTGTCCCGTGGGAAAAAAGGGCAAAAAGGGTAAAAAGGGCAAGGAAAAACAAAAAAAAAAAAAAAGAAAAAAAAAAAAAAAAAAACACCAAAGCACATCTCCTATCTCTCATCCCATTGACCGGTCGGAACACTTTTCCAGCTTATGCTTATGGCGTAATATTTTTGTCATTGCTGAACAATGGGCCTCTTCTCCCCCCTTTTGGTATTCGAACATTCGAATAGTTCTCCCAACCCATACCCACCCACCCACTCCTCCCACGCCTGCATGCCAACATCATAGACCGGCTACCGAAAGCCGGCCCAGATTCATGTCAACCCGTGCGGCACTTTTTCCCAAACAATTTGTCGGTCACACTCAAGATCTCATACGATCAATCATTTTTAATTTCTCTCAGTCTGCAGACCCAAAGGAAGCGAGCAATACGATTTCCACGACACCCGACAGGTGGGTGTCTTACATAGCAGACATGGGACTAAGACCGGAAACAGGCTCGTGTCTATCGACCGCAGAGGCGACCGAGCTGTTCCACCAAATGTCGGAGGCCTGAAATGGAGGCCTCTTCGAATCACCTTGGACTCTGCGCACGGGGTTTGCGAAACTACTGACAATCTAGAAGACCTAAGACCTCTCTAGCGGGCTTCTGTATCCGCTACCGAGAGAGGACACGTAAGGATTTTACTCTTCCTGCTCGGTTTTCATCGATGATCATTAGGTTGTGAAGTCAAGCATGCATGGAGATGAGTCTGCATGATGAGGTGATGTATCGCACCGCCTGACGCCAGGCCAGGTGAGATGCTTGCCGTGTGCAATGGTCCAGACCCAAGTGACCATATTTGTGCATCGGGCGAGGCAACTGTCCCCCCATGTTGGCCTTTCCAGGTGGCAGATGAACAGAACAAATCATCAATCATCATCAGTCTCGACCCTCTCATGTGGACGAATCTCAAAGGATTCATCGAATTGAGACACCATGACAGAAAGAACAATGCCAGTCTGATGTTGGGGTTTTGGCTGGTTAGATAACTTTGCCGGTTGGCGGCCCGTAGATCCCAGCCCAAGACGGCAAGAATCCCCTAATTGTCAGCACAGCGGTAGAAAGTGGTAGAAGCCGGACAAGCAGCCAGGATTTGTATCCATAGAGCGCTAGGGACGAATAGTGCCAGACCGCCAAGGGTCAGACCAAGAATGAGAGAGATAAGAGACAGGTGAGGACAGGTAAACCATCCCGATCATGGAAAAGAGTACCGGCAGTCATGTGGTGTGTTGGTTCGAGATGCGTATGAGTAACGCGAATCAGGTGGGAATTAGATTAACTTGGAACCCTGCCCCAGGTCTTGAAGGCCCAAATCCGCCACTGGAGAGACCACGAAAGCGTACGGAGTAAGGTCCTGGTTGACACTCCGCTCGGCAGCAAACTCCCGAATATGATGCAACGTCTGCAAACACCCAGGATACCCGAAAGCCAATTGGCAAGTAAGCAAAAGCTCCGTCGCAAAAATTGGACGAAGTGCTTGCTTGTCAAGTGCAAGCGACATGAATGGCTGCAAGTTTGGGCCGAGAATGACTGATAGACAACGACCTGCTGGAAGTAGTAAGTATGATTGAATCATGTGAAGCGAAAACTCAGTTGGCCAGACCAACTCCCAGCACTCGGACGTTTGCACGCTCTCTTTCTATCTCTCTCTCTCTCTCTCTCTCTCTCTGTCTCTCTGTCCCCCTGTGCGTGCGTGTCCCACCTGCTTCGTTCTATCCCTCTGTGACCTCTTCTACCCTTGACCCTACCTGTTTGCTATACCGGGGAGGGGGTCTTATTATTGTTGTGCGGTTTGCATGCCCCGTTGCGGGCCCGCCAATCCAATACATGTCACCAATCTGGCCGGGGAGAGGAGTCTCTTTCCACCACCGAAACTCTCAGCTGCACGAGGTATCAACAGTCGACAGGGTTAATGGGCCACACCGGTCAACCTCCCCCTTGATGTCTTTTCTTCTCTTTTCCTTTGACATCATTTGGTTTGAGTGATTGACGCAAGGGTTGCCTTACGGGATGGATCTTCATTTATCCTTCCCAGTCCGTGTGCTGAAGTGAACAGCTTGAAGGCAACTCCCGTCATCCGGCGACTAGAGCCTGAGGCATAGGCCGGGGGAAGCGAGCAACACCGACCGTCAACCACCCGCTTCTCAACCACGTCGGCGGCCTGGTCAACCGTGGATAACACTTTGTCAATCAACTTGTTAACCACATTGTGTGTATCCCAGCAACACATGATACATCCGACCGTGGTTCTTGTGAAGCCTTCCGAGAAGTCTCAAAGCCACTGCAAACCATGCAAGAATGCATTGAACGCATCGACTATACATCCCCACCGGTAAAAAACGCCAAAGCCGTCAAATGTTCTCGCGTAATGGAAGAGTTTCCCGTCTTCGAACCCCGTCGCCCAACAGACATTCGCCCTCACCTCCGGTCGTCGTACATCGCGAAGCGCTTCGCAACCACGAGAATGGCACGATCCGTAAATCATTGGAATCCCTCAAGGAGCAAAGCTTTATTGCTGCCATGTAAAACTATGTTCCTGATGATTTCAGACCACCCGAACCGATGCCTATCCGCCCGGACCGTTCTCTCCGGTTATATTAGGAGAGAAGAGCCACAAGAGAGCTGCGAGACGGCGATGCTGTCCGCAATGAGTAACACATGTTTCTTGGGGGTGAACAGTGGTGTTGTCAAGAGACCTAATGGTCATCTGCATAGGGGTCATGGTAAAGCCCCATCTCGGGGCACTGAAACCGCACCCCAAACTACCCAGTGCGGAGGAGCGAAAATTGCGAGCGAGGATGACACATCCACACTCCAGGTTTGACTGCTTCTGCGGTTAGAGCATGATCGGTAAAAAGGATAGACGGTAGGGATCGCTCATGAGAATTTATTGTCGCATACTGCTCCTGTGCATTGGCGTGCTGATCAGCGAACGACGCAGAACAAGGAAACCCCGCCAGCGACTACGGATATACGCCGGGACTGCAAGAAGATACGGCATTGTACAGTGCATGAACGCAAAACGAAGACGAGCCGAGGCCTCGAGAAGAATTGGAAGTTCGGCTAGCCGGTCACTGGTCTGGGTCAGGTTCTCTGGACTATGCGATAAGTTGATGAGGTTTCGACTGCACATATGAGTAGACAGAACCAACTCGGCATCGCATTATCTTTCAAAGAGGTAGGATTTGCGTCGAATTGAAAGGTCCTGGTAGAGTGTGCTACACCTCAGTGTGGTGCAGGAACCATGGTGCAAACCCAACACACAATCGTTTCGCATACGGTTGTTGACATCCCTCGCTCAAACGAAAGGAAAGATGAAAGGAATTCCACGGAGAAGGGAACCGGGAGGTGAAGAGAAGAGAAGAAGAAGGAAGGCAGTGGCGAAAACCACCCAACCATGCAGCTACACAATGACCCGGTCGCCATTTCCGACTGATCGTCAGAGACCCAAGTGTTCAGTACAGTCCCTCCTCGAAGACCCGCCAATTGCGATCGGTCCTCAGGAAATCAACAGCGAAGATCTTTTGTTATGGTGGACACACAGGGGCTGCATTGGGAGGGAGATGGGCGGAATATATCTTAAGTTCTAACTGGAAAGGGGGAATAATGTTCAAGGAGCGCGTCTGGCCACCGTGTGGGCACGATAGGCGAACCAGCGGCATTCGTCGCACGGGAAAACGGACAATGACGGCCAGATGGGCCTGAAAGTATCCCAGGAGAGAACGCCACCATTCGGAACTATCTTGCCCGCCCTCATCATTGGTGGCCACGATCCCTGACGTCACCATTGTCTAGCAGGGACTGTACCTGTGTAGGCAATGAGGTACTTTTGTTGTCCGAGTGCAGTTTGGATAACACAATAGACGCTAAGCTAAGTGAGTTCCACACAGTGGATTGTCACTAGGTGCCTACCCTAAAGTACTGGACTGCACTGTCTCAACCCTAATGAAGAATAAGGGAATTTCTTCCGGTGTGGGGATACTAGAAGGAGCAAGGAGCCTTGATGCCTCAGGCTGCGAACCCGAACTCTTTCTTTCCTAGTCCGTAAACGGCGGTACCTATTCAAGCACGTCCGCTTCGGCCCGAGATTTTGCCGTCGGAGTTTCTAAATCGGAACTTCCAACTGAGCCCGCCTCACCGCCCGCAGGAGAGCTACTCGTAGGTTAACTTACTACTTACTACTGCCCGCCGTTCAGTCGCAAATAACTGTTCGTCTACATGGAGACTCGGATCAAGTGTCTGAAAGACGTCGAGACGGATCGGATCCATGGATCTCCTGCTCAGTGATACATGGGTGTGTACCATTCCGCGTGCGTCCTGCTGCCGTAAGATTTACTGATGTGTTGCGTTGAGAGTACGAGTGCAGCTTTCAAGACTTCGGCTACTGCTTCCCTAAGTTCTCCTAAATTCCTGGCTCACCCGAGGAATCAAAGAAAGTCACTGGTATCTCCGTTCTATCCGACATGGGTTTACACGATGCGAAGACGATCATCAACTTGATCTTGCACTGGTCAGAGAGTCCCCAGAATTCTTCTCGGCGGCACACGCGACCGGCCCGAGGCCTAGACCCGTGGATGCAGCTTCACCATCAGTGGCTTTTTCTCCCACAGCGAGAACACCTTCTGCTTATCCCAATCCATCGACTCTGGCGCTAGTGACAAGTCGAAATGGTACAGCACCTTCGCCAAAATAGTTCGCATCTCGTGATAGGCCAAACTATTACAGATGTCAGCTATCGTGCTACAGACACTGCCGAGTATTCTAAGCTAGCGACAATACGTACTTCTTGCCCAAACAGTTGCGTGGTCCATAGGAGAATGGTTGGAAGGCAGCCTTATTGTCGTTGGCGAATTCCGGATCATCAGTCCATCGTTCCGGGATGAACTCGTTCGGTCGCCTGAAGTTTTCCGAGCTACGGTATGTCGCCCAGTGGTGCACGGAGAGTGAAATCTGCAGCCTGGTAAGCTTGTGCTCATATAGACAAGGAGCCGGAAGGGGTTACTTGCGTTTCCTGGGATAAATTCTCCACACACCGTCATCCCTCCCTCTGGCACCCGGCGAGCGGCGCCAACAGGCACGGGTGGATAAACCCGCAATCCCTCCTCGATGCATGCGTTCAAATACTTCAAATGCGCGAGCCGAGTCATCTCGATCTCTTCGTCTTTGAATGCCTCCCGAATCTCCTGCGTGATCTTTCGCATCTTCTCTGGGTGCCTCAGCAAATGATACGTAAGGCCGCTTAGCGCGGTGGCGGTCGTCTCTGTCCCAGCCACCATGAACAGTTGAGAGTTGGAGTACATCTCGTCGCGGCTGAGCTGCAGGGACTCCTTCTGCTCCATCACGAGTCCCCAGATATCCGGCTTGTCGAGGGTTTGATTGACTCGCCAATCAACCCGTGCTTTGCAGGCTTTGTAGTGCGCCCGGGCCTTTTCCCGCAGGGAGCGAGGAACAACAAGAGCCATAATCGCAGTGAGCCAGGAGTAGTAACGGCTCACGCGCAGGAGGCAGAGCACCTTCACACTGGCGAAAATTCCGCCCACCCACTCCATATACCCAGTGCCTTTGAGCAGGTTCAACGGATCTCCAAAGGTCAGATCTCCCATGATATCGAAGGTGGTCAGATTATACATGCGGACCATCTCAACATTGGCCTCCGGGTTTTCCCGGGCACTCTCCTGCAGCTGGTCGACAAGCATATCCGCGTACTGTGCGATCAGGGGCTGTTGCTTTCGGAGCGCTTTGTCCGAAAATGCATGGGAAAAATTCCGCCTGAAGCGCGAGTGATCGTGCGCATTGGCACGGATGATATCCGGCGCGCCATAAGGGGTCGGGCCGTAAAAGCGGCGGTCCTTTTCGGTGCTTCTTCTACCGCCACTAGCATGACCATAAATGTCCCGCCAGGCCTGCGCCGAAGTGAAGCTCAGCTCATCTGGAGAGAACCGGACAGCGTCACCGTAGGTACGGTGCAGGCTCTGTAACCAGAGCACATGGTCACCCTTCGCAGTGTGGTATGCGGAAAGCAAGTAGGTGACCGCAGCCAATCTAGGGCCCGGAAACCTTCTCAGAGGGCTGAACAGGAGTTCGTAGCAGCCGTTGATCACCCCCGCCAGGAGGATCTAGATCGGACCATACAGCATCAGTAATCCATCGCAAAATGCATCGTCAACGATCGTTACTCACCACTCCGATCGCAAGGAGAAGATGATGATGCTCATAAACAACATGTAGCAGGCCGTAAGCAGCCATTGCTAGCCAAGTTCTCGGTCGTCACAAAAGCAGTTTATATCAAATGCGTCCACGCGTTCAGGCGGCACTAGCTTCCAGATCAAATATCAGAGACTACAACATGTTGCACAGATACACTGCACTCGGACTGATATTTATAACTTGAAGGCGCTCGTACGTTCACTCTCCCCGCCACTACAATCGCAACCGGAACACAGATGCCTATCAATGCCTGCATAACGCTCGCTTATGCTGCGAAACTCCTGAATTAGCCGTTTATCTCCCTGGCCGAGTATCTTGCCCCCACGCTGCATTTCCATCGCAAGCGACCGTCAACTGCCAACCAACAAGATGTAGGTAGGCACCTTTGTGCCGAAAGCCGTTTCGCAACAGGGATGTGCTATCACAAAGGGCCTCATATGACGCATTCTATTTGATGCCTTGATCCTCGTTGACGAGAGCTCTGCAGCAATTGTTTCCTTGCCGAGCGGGGAAGTTGATGAAGTGTGGAGGTGCAAAAGAGGGGAACCCTGGTTAGTGCAGACGACAGTCGTCGAAGCTAGGCCCACCTCACCGAGTGGTGTCTTCACGACTGAATAATACGTCTAGCTTTACAAACCAATATCCTCCAGAATCCTGTCAGATCGAATGTTAGCAACCTCTCCACCATCTAGATGCAGCATGCGGCGGAAACTCTATCTACTTGCCTCCTCATTGACAAGCGCGAAGGATCCGCGGCTGAGGGGATCATAGATTCCTCAACGATGTCAGGACTAGGCGGGGCATGGATGGTGTGACACAAATGGCTTCCACATGAAGTGTCATGCATTGGTCTGTGCCGGCTATCCTGGTTTGTGCACGGATGCTAGTTGACTTGCAGCCCTTCATAGTTTATGTCGTCCGTCCTCTTAATTATGACCATCCAGGTGTGCATTACCGGAACTTGTGTTCTGGCCATTATTCTCTGCGTCATTTTTGCAGCCTGTCGTCACGAGGATGCTGAGCAGAATATCCGTCCCTGACAAATCGCGACATGCGGCAGGCTCGTGTGCTTCGTGAGTGTCAATCAACTTCTCTTCGCGAGCGGCCTAGAATACTTATCTGTATTCCTCATTATGCCGAAGCCTCAGGACGTTAACGGAAAACCATTGGCAGCAATCGAGAATACTCTCCACGTCAGAACCTGACTGACCGTCTGCATGAATGAAAGGAGCTTAAAGATCATGGCGCTCAAGCGGCACTGGTCACAGGGGTCGTGGTCGGCGTTTTCTATGTTTCTTTTGGCCGAATATATGCCACGCTCTCTTCGGGTATCGTTCACACGGTCTCCTCTCTGCCGCTCTGGGGTTGGTGAGCTTTACCAAGCTTGCTTGGGGCTATGAATCAAAGGTAAGCACTATCCCCCCGAGTCTTAACATACCGACACAACGCATCATTGAGCATTAGACGGCCAAGGCGAAGAGTTGTGGCTGGCCGCCTAGATGGCTCTAGGGTTAACCGTACCCGCCAAGAACGCAGGCCAACCGACGACAGGCACCAGACATGTAGATTCGCTAGCCACGAAGTATAAAGGCTGCAAACATGAAGCTGGTCACTTGCTTGCACTTGCTTGCCTGATTCTTTTAGTTGAACTTTTACCTTTCTGTCTGCTTTACCTGTCTGAACTCAGCACTTTCTTGCTTTTTTTACTTGATGTTTGATCTAGTCGATGATGTTATTGACTCACCCAGTCTGCGTCACATGTCGGAACCATGCCGACCTTATCACGTTTCTTTCATCCTGTGTCTCTTCCCTTCGGTCGGCAATGGACAGGTTGATCGCTGGATAAGCCGGTTTCACAGACGCGAAAACCTCCCCGTCAAGCCCGACTGTTTTGCGGAGTTGCAAGCGTTCCTTTCGGTCTGGTCCGGGTATCATGGAGGGTTTAAGCGACATCACAGGTGACCCATTACTAGATTGCCCACAGACGGTATACGAGCAATTCGAATCAATAGCTCGTCGGCACCATGATCGACCAGCTCTCATTGAGATCAGCAAAGTAAAAGACCACGAACCTCCGCCGCAAGGATCGAGTCTTCGCCAATGGACGTATACGGAACTGCTGCGGGCTGTGTCAAGCTTTGTGCCCTGGTTTGAAAGCCACGGCATGGGGTCGGGCTCAATCCTCTTCGTCCTCTGCCACAATCGCGCAGAAAACATCATTGCCACATTGGCAGCGTATGCAGCGGGTTGGATTCATGTTCCTATCAATCCACACGAACTATCCAGCAGAGATGATGTGCAGTATATTATCGACACGGTTGTCAACTATTTTGATCCTGCCTCTATCGGTATTGTGGCTCAGGATCGTTCCGTCCGCCCGAACCTCGACCGGCTCAGATGGCCGGCCCCAACAGTCAAAGTGTCATTTCTCGATGATCAAGTACCATGGCTCTCCTTCAATCAGATGTCTACTCTTCGAAGCAAGGTAAAGAAGGCAGGGAAAGGAGAAGCGAGATCTGTGCTCTTCACCAGCGGAACAGCATCCCGCCCTAAAGGCTGTCCCTTGAGGATGACGGCATACATTCACGTCTTGGTTAATTCGCTCGGCATTGGGAACCTCAAACCTGGCGACAAGCTGCTCTCGACTGCCCCAAGCTATCATGCCTTTGGGCTTCTTTGCACTATCCTTCCTCTGGTTCAAGGGGCATGCGTCGTTTTTGCTGGAAACACTTTCGATCCCTTATTGACTATTGACACAATCCAGCATCAAGAATGCACACACTTGTGTTTAGTTCCCACCATGCTGCACGGCCTCGAGCAGGTCCATTCTACTTTCAATTCTTCCAGGCTACGTGCGGTCCTATTCGCAGGAATGGTCCTCAGCCCCGATGCTCTCCGCCGCTGCTTGGAGCTTTTCGGGAACATAACAGTCGAGAACCTGTACGGGATGAGCGAAGGGGTTGTGGCTACCACCGGTCCCGTGGGGGATGTAAGTCGCATCTCGCATGGTCAAGATGTGGCAGTCGGGAGACCTGGCATGGGGGCGCGGATTCGTATTTGTGACCCTGGTCAGCGATCTCCTCTTGCAGTGGGACTGCCAGGTCAATTACACTACGCTGGGAGTTCTTTGATTCAGCACTATCTCGGGGCATCCGACGACGATTTTCATGATGAGCCAGACGATCTGCGCTGGTTCAACACGGGTGATCAGGCATTTGTCGGGACGGATGGTCTAATTTATCTGATCGGGAGGTACAAAGATTTGATCATTCGTGGCGGAGAGAATCTATCTCCGGCTAGGATTGAAGGCGTCTTGGCTGAGGTTTCGGAGCTGCGTTCGTTGAACACACAGATCGTGGTCGGTGGAGAACCGATTGCTGGGGAAGTTCCGGTGGCTGTCGTTGCCGTGGCTCCTAGTGCCAAGCAAGTCAGCTTGATCCAGAGCACAGTGCGCTCTACACTTGGGGTGATCCATGTCCCCACAGCTGTGGTTTCGCTTCAGGATCTGGGCATTGACGACTTTCCACGAACGGCTGCAGGGAAGATACGAAAATCTAATTTGTGCGCTCTCTATCGCTTATTCGAAGAGCGCCAAGCCCAGCATGGCGTTGGCATGATCGACCAACCGGTTGATGTCACCGAGGCAGTGACAGGGGTGTGGGCGCGCACTCTCGGCAGCAAGACATCCGAGATCTATGTGGACGCTCCTTTGTCGAACTTCGCGGATAGTATCTTGCAGCTCACCACGCGGCACCAAATCGAAAAGGCTACCGGACGGTGTGTGGCTCTGCCTGAGTGGCTTCAAGCGACTAGCATTAAGGAGCAGGCATCTCTTCTCGCCAGCAGTGATGTCGCTTCCCACACCAATGGCGATAGTAAGGATCTCGATAAAGACCGGCAAGTTCCAGATATCGATTCCGCGGTCTACGCTACACTTATGCAAAGAGCTTTCGAGCGGACCAGACTAGCCGTGGAGAATGTCCTGGGTAAAGACGGACTGTCTTGGGAGGATGTGACAGAAGTCATCCCATGCAGAGATGCTGTACAGGTCGCATGCAAGTCTCGCTTGATCGACAGTGCCAGTATTCGGACATGTATGTTGTGCAACGGAGCTACAGCTGAGGTTAGTACGACACTTTCTTCAGTCTTTATCTTGTCTAACGTGCGACCTTGGTAGAGCGCTCGACATGCTCTCGTTACCGCACTAGCAGAGCATCCCATCTTGCTATCCTACCTCGTGGTCGATGACAAACACCTTGATGCTCAGCTCGGGCTATATGTGGTGCTTCGTCAAACCCCTGAAATTTTTGATCGGTGCATCCACAGTGACCTAGTCGTCGACAGCATCGAAGAACTCACCAGGATAACCACCGAACAACCGTTCCGAATGCCTGCTGTCCTTCCAGGTCCCAATTTCGGTGCCCTGATCGTTTCCGTCCGGGAGACACAATCCGCCGCCATCATTACAAATATCGCCCACACCGTAGTCGACAAAACAAACCACGGCCTGTTCAACCGCGATTTGGACAGCGCCCTCGGCGGCGGCGAGATTTCCATCGACGCGCACCTCTCCTTCAAGACCTGGGCGGACACTCAATACAAACAGCGCATGTCCCCGAAAGCCACCGAGGCGGTCAACTTCTACGTCGACTATCTCCAAGGCCTGAAGAAGCATTACCACGCCCTCTGGCCCATCCACACCCCAGAGATCAACCTCCCGCCGCACCGACTCCACAAAGCCGGAGAAACCATCGTCTTCGCCGCCACCTCAATCGCCCGTCTCCGCCAGCAGCAGCCTCGTCTCACCGCACCGATCCTCGTCAAAGCCGCCTTGATCCTCCTAATCCTCTCTCGCACAAACCACACCCACGCCCTCTTCGTCGGCATGGAAGCCGCCCGCTCCGAGTACGCTTTCCCGGACCCCGGCGCTCCCGCCCTGCCCTCCGACGCGGCCGACGTCGCCGGCCCGACCTTCAATTGGTCCTTCAATCTCGTGGTCTTCCGCCCGGATGAAACTGTTCTCGACTTCCTCACGCGCGTCTACCGCGAGCAGCTCGAGCAGACGAAACATGCAAACGTCCCTTGGCATCGCGTGTTCGAGGGACTGGATCTTTCGGCAGATGAGATCTTGGCCAAGGTTACCAATGCATGTGTGTTTAACTGGATGCCGGGGCTGGGGCCGGACATGCTGGGGGCGAATCCGTATACGAATCTTAAGCCGCTGGTGTTTCATGTTCGACCCAAGGTGGGCCTGGTGTTGAATGCGGGGCAGGGGGGCCCGGATGGGAGTCAGTTGGTGTTGATGACGGAGGGGGCGATGGGGAATGGGCCGGCGGTTTGGGGGGTGAGGGTGTTGGAGGAGATGAAGCGGATTGTGCTTTGGGTGTCTGAGGAAGGGAATCTGGGGAGGCCGGTGGGGGAGTTTGTGGAGGCGTTGGGGTGGGATTTGGCATCATAAGACTCATGTGATGGCTGATGAGGTTGATTGTAACGGGCCATGCAGAGAGGATAGTAAGAGGGCTTTGCAAGCTCTGTGCCTGGTCTGTTAGATCTTAGGCTGCTGGAAATATGATATTATCTTGGTGCAGCTCACGGGTTTCTGCGGCTCAAGCAGCGAGTATACTCTTCCCAGACAAGACATCATGTTCACTCACTCTTCTCGTATACTCAAGCACAAGCGTGCAATGGCCCGGGAGTCATACAACCGAAACACCAGGGGACCTCTTCGCGTCGAGATCAACGTCGACACCGCTACTGAGGTATCATGACAGCGATCGATCGACCTTGGGTGAATGAGATGGGATTGTATCAGGTCTTTCAGTGTAAGCGACATCCGTAGGCCGCAGGTTAATGGCACGGACCGTTGAATTTGGGCGATGGCTGGTGAATCCCTACAGCTAGGTGGATTCACATTCAGGGGATGGGACAATAGATTGTATTGCAAGTTAATCGAGCCCTTATTGAATGTAACGTTTGTGAATCACATTGTAGCCACCAGAAATCGAGTAGTCAAGCCGACAACCTAGTCAACTTCGATCTTCTCTCAACCTTTGAACAACCAGTACAATACAACATAGCCTCCCGAAAAGCTTGGAGATAATATATCCCAAGCTATCTAGGTTCAACTATCCTGTTTCCTGCTTTGTTCCACTCCTTAGATTTCCAGATCAAGCGTCCAGGAATGGCACCCCAGGAAATCAACGACAAACCTCAACGGAAACGATAAATACCTTCCCCACAAGACTCGCCATACGGCGATGGCAAACCATAGAGCCCAGAGGAACGCACGGCAATCCTGGCTTGTCGATTCGGTGATGAGATGAGTATCAGGAGGAAGAACCTCGACCCGGAGTACGGGGATAGCACGTTGCGTACGGTAACGAAATGGCGTTCGCATAGGTAAGTGCCTCGTAAATGGCACCTCAGGCCTCAGGACCCGCTCGAGGAAACTGATGCATACCGGTAGCAACTTTTACATTGATGGGTTTCCAGACGCACGCGGAGGTTCGGTCGGGACGCACGCTATACCAAGCCTACGACATCTTCGTCAATTCAAGGCACCCCCACGTAAAGCTCATCATGAGCAATGCCATTGCTCGCGAAAACGAACAGGATCTGCTCCGGTCTGAGCTGTTGATAATTTTGGCGGTGATGCATTCGCGGTTGCGGGTCGAAACGATGTTAGAACACGTCGTATGCCAGTAAGTCTTTGCTCTCTGTTGAACTTGCATTATCATTCCGTTGACATATCCCTACTTGAATAGTTGCTTACGTGCCATGTTGAAGGTTCGTGCTTTCCGCATTCATGCCCCCATGCCGCGCCGGCTCTAAGATTGCGATGTACGCCGGGGGAAAGAGCCCAAGAGTATGCATGGTAATAGCTATGTTATGCTCGGAGTCTCTACGGCTTTTACCGACATACCGCGTCATCTTTCGCTATGACAGCGATTTTCGGACGCTGATGCATCAAGTGTATCACCGAGTTCCACTTGGCAGGAGCCAAGGGTCTATCAGTGCACCTGGACAGACGCCCGGGGATTTCATCGTGGTATAAACCAGGCAAGCTTCGCTCTGTCGAGGAGGATATCCCTCCTTGAATTTCCACGAAAAACACCCCAGCGCCGGGTCCAAGAGATTTGATGGAGTGCTTGATCACTAGTTGTCTGGCTCCAGACTACTCAACCTGTTCCTTAACATTTTGTTACGCTCTTCCTGCTCAAGTGTCTCCTTTTATCATTGTTCATCAAATACACGCTTTAAAGCTTCATTTCCTTACTTCTTTCGACGAAAAACCGAAGAGCTGACAGATTTCTGGATCCCAAGGCTATAGTGGGCCGGTTGCATGATCTTTCTTCCTCACGCTGCTTTGTTATTCATGTTAGATGCTGGTTGTGTTCGTGTACGTGCCAATGGATATCATTTCTCCAGTTGCTCGAGCCTTGAAACCGTGGGATTTCTTTGTCTTGATGGTGAGCTATCCCATTATACAGGTCTTCTCAAGTTTATTTGTCCGTGTCAAATCCAGGCCAGGTTTTGCCAAACGATGTACTGTACTTGTTGAATATTTTCGTGCTATCCTGATAGCCCGTATCTCCAGTGAGGCTTTTGTTCCTGGTTTCTTGAACTCAACGAAATCACAAATAGTAGCTTCACGCTCGGCACCGGTACAGTACAATGGATCAATCGTGACAAACAATATGTGACATTGTCCTCGGACCTATTCTACTACCACGGAAAACATGGTAAACACGAACCAAGAGCATAAGGTGCCATCTATACTTCGAAGGGTTGACTTAATCTCAAACCTAACATGGTCTTATGATCGTGGCACACACGACATGGTCGATGCTTGGTTTTTATTTTTCTAAAGATACGAAGGACGACTGTCCCAGCGGACTTGACAAAGACTAGACAAGACTCTCACACCCCGCCTTAGACGCGCGCCGATAGTGGAGCGGTTTATCATATACTCTCAACGGGGTGGTGGCATTTGCTCTGGTTAGGTACAGTACATTGTTTGCATCTCTCAGGACAGTGGGAGTCCACTTCTCTCGCATGATCAAATCTCCTCGACTTGATCCTCGGGTCCGTTCCGTCAAAGCACCAGTTTAACATTTTCCAAGATCCAGCCCGCCAAGGTAGCTGGGATCTCGGCCAGAGAGGTATTACCGTTTTCGTATCGCGTGTGGTTCTGGATATACGCAGCCGCTAAGAGCTTCCCGATTCAATTCGCCCATGGTACGGGATGAGATATACTGTACGAGCGAGCCGATGCATGGATACATCCAAAAATCGCCGTTGCCACAATCAATACGAGTAGTAAACATGTAGTAGTGGTGGGCGTTGTATATCTTCAGTCAAACACAACCTATACTGTGCATCTGCAGTCATCCAATCGCAGACACCTCCATGTTACGTGTCATTCTTTGACATGGAACTGATCCGATCTAGAATGTGACCGCCATATACCCTGACCTCGAGTTCGTTGCTAACATCACGAGCGTTCTTTGAACAAGCGGTTGAGTCTGAGAAATCTAGGATGGTGATTGGGTCCCGATACTTGAAGGTATTGCGTTGGTCTGGGGCACAGTCGGGATCTATGCCCCAATGGCCTTGACTCGCAGATTCACTCTTTCACAAACCGACCTGGTCCGTCAGATATCACAAAAACAATATAAATATCTGATTCTTTCCTCTCCCATTGAGAACCCTCCTCTGCCCCAAGGAGGAAGTCCAAGCTCCAACAGACCAAACCACTATCTCATCATGAAGATCTTCAACATCCTCACTCTTGCCAGCGGTAAGTACAACTCATCTCGCTGCTGGGATATTCTCTCACTGCTACTCCGCAGGGGCCGCCGCCATCCTGAACAACCAGGGCTGCCTGGAATGGTGCTCCGCCAATTTCGGCCTCCTCAGCCTGGCGACGTGCTACACGCCCTCAATCTTCGGCAACGGGCCCTGTTTCGAGTGCGGCCCCCGCAAGAGCATCCCAACCAAGAAGCTCTGCTCGAAGAAGTGCGTGGACCTGAACACCGACAACTACAACTGTGGCAAGTGTGGCAAGAAGGTAGGTCCTTCTTCACCTTTGGGGGGGGGGGGGGGGGTGTTCCACATCCTGACCTTTTTTCCCACCTCGAAATAGTGCAACTCAGGTTCTACCTGCGATAAGGGGATTTGCCGTCCGCAGGCAAACTGCCAGGCGAAGGACCGCTGTAGTCTTGACCCCCCTTGCCCTGACAAGACGTGTATCTGCCAGCCCGATGAGCGCGGCGGGGGCAAGGGGTACTGCAACAAGGGCGATTGGTGCGTCAATCTGAAGGACTGCCAGAGTATCAAGGACTGTCCCATCGAAGGCAGTGTGTGTTTGACCACGTGCTGCTCCGGCTCGGCCAAGTGCATGCCTCCCGATAAGCTGTGTGCGAAGACCGTGTCTCGTATCTTCAGGCCCCGTGAGGTTCTTGGGGGCGGGGATGTGGACGAGGTCTCCGCTGCGGCGGCGGCGTCGGGCGCTCATGACCGTTCCGAGGAGGGGCATGGGGTTTTCGCTCGCCAGGAGGGCGAGTTCAGTTCCCCGATTCGTCCTGGAGATGCAGTGTGAGCATACTTTTGTTTTGCTCCGCCGGAACGCCCATTATGGGGTCATGCTAAAAAACAAAATATGTACTTCTTTTTCTGGGATTTGTCTTTTTCCCATCGCCTTGCTGGTTGTTTCTGCTTTTCCAATGGCTGTATTCTGAAGGGTGTTCGAGGGTTGAACAACAAAAGCGTGGCAAGTCAGTTGGATCGTCGCTCATGAGTTGAATATGAAGTTGACTGTTCTGTGCACGCCTCTTCTCGTTAACCACCCGCCTCTCCAAGCATTGGCATCGCTGGGGACCCTGTTCTTCCGGTATCCAGGTAGCAGTAGGTTCATATGTAAGACAAATTCTTCTATCATGTTATAGCTATGAGTAGCCTACGGCCTTATCTCCGGCTGAAGGTATCATCATTCTTGTTCTGTGTTGAGGACTACTACATATAGCCTTACATACTAGGACTGTATTAAGCCGAAGCAAGATTTCGGACGCGCAAGCCCTCAAGCACCAAGTGGTCAGGGAAATTTGGGTACTGCAAAATATGACGAGTCGCTTGCCGTGCGCACGTCAGAAGCACATACCACCCGTTGTATCACGGCGTGATTCACTGTCCGATGATTGAATTGTTCAACCTATGAAGAAGCCTTACAATGCAGTACTTTGCGGGATATTGATCCAATGCGCGCAGTGGTGGTCTGTATATCTTCGCACCGTCGTCCACCCGCGCTCCAAAATGGCCATGTACAACAGAGGAACGCCCGTTCAAAGTACGGTTGTCGAGTCTCAAGCCCCGAAAGCTTGAAGACATTTGTGTCTCACGATAATCATAGTTCTGGGGCGATACTGTTGACAACGTCACGACACCATATACTCGAACCAAGATGACAAGCGTGTTTCTGTCGGCTTTCGGATTCCGACGTCCTTGTGTTGTCGGGGTATGACTTTGGCATTGAGATGAACAAAATCCAAGGTGGCATGATAACGATTTTCACTCTCATCTGCCCACACGGCGTCCCCCTGTCGCCCCGTTAGTCCGAGGCGGCAAATGACTTCGAGGCCTCGGGACCTGGGTTCCGTGTTCAGGGTATAAACCCCGACGGTGGCGGATATGACTACGGGCCAGGAGGCATGGCTATTCGAAGGACGACCTAGGTTGGTTTCATTATGTTCGACAGGAAAGCGCTCTCCGAAGCAGACTTGAAATACTGAAAATATAAATTCCATTGCTCATAAAAATTACATACAACCATTATTCACTTCCAGAGTGACTTTCATCATCAGAGGGTCTGAAACCCATGTACGGTACATTATAGGCTGGCTCAATGTCCCATTGGAACCGGTCTGTCCGCACTCTTCAACCTCTCCTCAATGATATCCTGCCGCTCCTTCCGCAGTTGCCTCGCATACTTGACGCCGAAGCCATGCTCGAAGACCTCCTGGACCTCCTCCAACAGCAGCCCAGATACCTCGGGGTAGAAGAAGTAGATCCAGACGTAGGCGATTCCGCAGATAGCCGCGTAGAAACCGAAGGCGCCGGAGGGGGTCATCGCCTTGGCCATGGAGAGGAACGTGCTGGACACGATCACGTTGCTACCCCAGTTGGAGCAGGTCATCCACATCGTGCCCATGGCACGGACCTCGAGGGCGAAGAAGTCGGTGCTCATCCACGCAGTGTTACCCACGGAGACGCCGTAGAAGATGACAAACCAGATGATGAAGACGAGCACGACGATCGCTGCGGGGCCTACTCCGCTGCCGATGGGCTGCATGGTCTCCATGTCTAGGGGAATGAAGTGGAAGGCGACGGCTACAGCCACCAGACCCACTGACATGCCCCAGACCGTGGAGAGAAGCAGTCGCCGGCGGCCCATCGTGTCGACAACAAACATGTTCACTCCCGTCATGATGAAGTTGGTGCCGGCGACGACGAGTCCAACCGCAGTGGAATTGTCAAAGCCGACCAGTGCAAAGAGGGTGGACGAGTAGTACATGAGTGCGTTGAAGCCGGACATCTGCGAGATCACCATCAGTCCGCAGGCGCTGATCAGCGCGCGCAGGTTGCGCGGGACCGTGTGCAGCTGCACGATCTTGGACCACCCGCTGCCGGTCTCAGCGAGCTCCCGCGCTTCGTCGCAGGCAATGCGGATGGAGTCTATTTGGGCATCAATCTGGGCTTCCGTAGCGGAGGTGCCGTAGACGCGGCGGAGGACCGCGCGCGACTCCTCAAATCGTTCGTGGTAGACCAGGTGACGGGGCGATTCGGGGCAGAACGGCATGAGCACAGCGAGGATGATGGCGGGCACGGCACCCAGGCCCACCATGTATCGCCAACCATGGTTGACATTGTTAAAGGCCGCACCGACGGCGTACGAGATCACTTGCCCACCGGTGATGGACATGTTGTTGAGTCCGATAAGGCGACCGCGGGCGCGCGCCGGAGCGATTTCTGCGATGTAGAGTGGGACGACCATCGCGGCGGACCCCACGCCCAGGCCAACAACTACCCGGCCAACCGCCATCTGTGCAATCGTGTACGCAGCGGCTTGTAGGACTGAGCCTACGACAAATAGAACGCAGCCGAGATAGATGGCCATTTTGCGGCCCCACTATTGACTTTTAGCGCTTACAAACTCCTGTATTTAGAGCACGGGAAGACCTACGCGGTCAGCAGTATTTCCTGCAAAGATGGCGCCAATGAACGCTCCGCCTGAGCAGAGTGATGTGATCATCTCTTGCTCAGAGCTGGTAGTAGGCCGACCGTTCAGGTCATCGTGAAGAACGACAAGTACCCCGGAGATGATACCAGTGTCGTAGCCGAAGAGCATACCAGCAATTGAAGCCGTGAATGCCACGAGCCACACAAACCAGGTGATTGGGATGTCGGCGACACTGGTTGCAAGCCCATTGGGATCTGTCCCTGGAGTGGATTCTGCAACCTCGATGTGCTTGGTGTCGAGCTTTGCATCGAGACTGTCTTTCGCGGTAGAATCCGCTTTGGTGCTGTAGGAGTCACTGTCTCGAGACATGATGGCAACTCGGCCAGGAGAACGGAGGAGAGAAATTTTGAGGAATTGAAAGACGAAGGCTATGGATCTAGAGAGAAGACCTTGATTCTCCTCGCCCATAGAGTTCTGCAGTGGGTATTTATGCCCCAGACCGTGAAGTCATTGGGGAACGGGCGCTATTGCCGTAATCGGCAGGCCGAGTCGATCTTGGCCCCAGTTCAATAGCCGTAAATGCGGGGGAATTGCACCGGTCTGGGGAATCACTGGCACTAACTTGGCTAAAGCCACCCATTGGGTAAGGATCAGCGCTCACTCCAGGCTGCAGTTGGTCAGTGACTGCATTGGCAACGTCTCATCAGACTAACCATCCCCGTATCACGGCTATCGCTGTCGGAGTCTTGTTGTCCTGCCCCCTATCTGGGCCCCGCTCAGTCGACGAGGCAATGACCTCATGGCTCCAATCTCTTCGCCGATAGAGATTCAACGAGTGCCAGCAATGTTGATTCAATGAAATCCTCGCTGTCTTTGCAAACTGAGGTGCCATAGAGTGCTCCTGACAGCGTGCAGGGCAGATTGGGTTACATCGGGGGTTCTAGGCCTTGGCCGGCCCGGTCGAGTTCATTCCGCCGCTCGGAATGTGTCCGAACTCATTGCATGCCTGGATTTCCACTTGGTGCAGGTTTGGACGAGAGGACATTTGAAATAAATAAGGAGGGTTATCTGTGTTATCTCCAAGCCCCTTGTCGAGCACTAGTTCGTGTTTCGGTAACGCGCTTTGCAGTCTTCGACGGGGTCCTATAGTCAATTTGAGCTGAACTCCAGGTTTCGTCGACTTTCAGTGACTGGTTATAAGTGCGGACGTGGTTCGCCCCACGTAATCATCTTGCAAGCTTGCAAGAAACATCCATCTTAGGAGGGCTCTCGCCCATTCGCTGGCCGATGGTATAATCTCCCGAATTATGTTCCTTTCCGACTTTCACCCAACGACAACTTGTTCTGCGCGGGAAAAGGCATTCGAGCCAGCCGACCATTGCAGAAAAGACTCCTCGCTGCAGACATCATGTTCCTTCCTGACCTGCTGCACAATCTCTTGCACATTGGCAGTATTGCGATAACCAATTGACTACAAATTTCCCGAATCCTGAGTTCGCATGCTGGGATTTGCCCGCCTCGCAGTTGCCAGGATTTGTCGTGCCGGTAATCCCGTTGATTGAAACCCGACCATCGTGCATTTGCCCCTGGAATGTCGGCAAATGTAGTCTTTGATTTGTCCGTGGCTGTCCGTCTGCATCGTAGTGGATCGAAAGGGGGCGATGCTCTGCATTGCGCTGCGAATCATGGAACGGTTGTTTGCATTGCCCCGATTTTGAAGAAGTCCGACGCACACGACAGCGTACGATTGGTGTGTAGACCTTTCGCATTGGTCTCGGGCAAAGCGACAACGGTTGCCGTGATCAAGCTCATTGATCGAGGTATGGTGACAGCCTCTGTACCCATTCTCTCAGTCCTCGCAAAAGCCCGTTCTGAGTCTTGGCCTATCGTAAATCGTTCATGTGACAATTAGAAGGGTAAAGATCTATCAAATCCGGCTTCCTTGTGAGAAATGAATTAACAGAATCCGGGATGCGGTTTGGTGATTTTTACTTCATACCAAGAATGTAGATTTACCCTTAGGTGTTGCTGGGCTCTGGGCACTATAGATTATGACAGCGGAAAGAATGAAGGTAGCTTGAAGGGAAGAAAGTGGCTCTGACTAAGTATAGCACAGAGGATAAGTCAGATTCCTTGGATATCGGAAGAGAGGAAGGATCCTATCGTCGATGAATCAAAAGATGTCGTGAGGTTGAAAGAACAATGAGAAGATCCCAAAGGGGTAAGGCGGGGGAAAGACCCGACTCCGCCCAGGCAAGACCAATTCTGCCTCAGGCCACAAGGGGCTGAGGCTGCAAGGTGCTGGTTGCCTCAGGCGGCCAAGTTTCCCCTCACGGGCGCTTTCCTTCTCAACTCTTTCCACTCACTGTTCGGATCACAAACAACTGCTTGAGCTGTTACCCCAACTTGAATCCAGTCTTCCAACCCCTGAGACATTCACAGCTTCTTGATTGTTGACTGAATTGACTACTTTGATTATCAAGTCGGAATGTGCCCATGATGCCTATGATGCCTAGGCAGCGAGATCTGAATAACAGCCTCGCGGGACTAGCTCGAGCGGGGGGCTCGGCGAGGCTGACAGCCTGGTGTTGTGATCGCCTCTAGCTGCCCTTCTCAACCGCATCTGAAGCTTCAGGCCGTGACTGGTTGTATGTGTGTCTTCCTGCTGATTTCAGAATCTCTCTATGTCCTTCTGTCGACATGAGCGAGGCCTCCGCATTCGCTCACAATCCCACCAAGAGACGGAAACTCAACACGGGGGATGGTCATTCACACAGTCATGATGATTACACGATTGGTTGGGTCTGCGCCCTTGCCCTTGAAGCTGCTGCTGCCAAAGCAATGCTTGACGAGATTCATCCGACCCTCGAAACCCACCCCAATGACAAAAATGCATACACCCTGGGAGCGATCAGTGGGCACAGTGTGGTGATCGCCTGTCTCCCCGCTGGCACCTATGGCACTACCTCAGCCGCGACAGTTGCGAGCTCCATGTTCTTTACCTTTGGCTCCATACAGCATCTCCTCATGGTGGGGATCGGCGGAGGGGTACCATCAGAATCCAACGATGTGAGGCTTGGTGATGTCGTCGTCAGCGTTCCGACCCCGGGATGTGAGGGCGTGATACAGTACGACTACGGGAAGACCATTCAGGAAGGACACTTTGAGAGAACAGGAACCCTGAGTAAACCCTCCACATCCCTCCTGGCCGCAGTCACAAAGCTCCGAGCCGACCACTATTGCAGCGGGACTCAGATTGCAGCGCTCGTCGCTCAGATGCTGGCCAACCGCCCATCGATGGTACAGCCATTCACGCGTCCTGAAGCTGAACCGGACAGACTGTTCCGTGCGAACTATGAACATGACCCATCCCAGCGCACATGCGTAAATTGTGATGCGAACGAATTGATCTTGCGCTCAGCACGCAAGGACACCCAGCCAGCTGTTCATTACGGCCTGATCGCTTCCGGAAACCAGGTGATCAAGCATGCAGGCACCCGTGACCGACTGGCTGCGAAGTTGGATATATTGTGCTTTGAGATGGAAGCCGCCGGTCTGATGGATGACTTCCCGTGCCTAGTGATTCGAGGGATTTCAGACTATGCCGATTCGCATAAGAACAAGCAATGGCAGGGATACGCAGCCGCCACGGCTGCTGCTTATGCTAAAGAGCTGTTGGCGGTTATCAACGCCACAGGGCCCAGAATAGCTCGAAAATCACCAACAAAGACAACAACCGGCGGTGTCGACCATCGCAGGTGTGTGATGGACGCATTGCGGTTTGAACAAATAGAGAGTCGACAGGCAACAATCAAAGCTGCCCATGCTAAGACATGCCGATGGCTCTTGGAGAAACAAGAATATCTGGATTGGCTTGACACAAACAAGGTCGTCGATCATTATGGCTTTCTCTGGATCAAAGGCAAAGCAGGAAGCGGCAAATCAACCATCATGAAATTTGCGTACCAGCACGCCCAGGCGGCCAGGGATGACAATATTGTGATTGTTTCATTCTTCTTCAATGCGCGTGGTGAGCAGCTTGAAAGAACGACCGAAGGAATGTATCGCTCTTTGCTCTTGCAGCTGATGGAGGCTGTGCCTGATCTTCAAGTATTATTGGATCGAGTTCCTTTGCCACCTATTCACGACAGCCAGAATTCTTCCATCCTGGAAATCGAGAGGCTTCAAGAGATCTTCCGCTGTGCCGTGACCTCACTCGATGGAAAGCATCTGATTTGTTTTATCGATGCGCTTGATGAGTGTGACGTGGAGCAGGTGCGAGCCATGGTAGAGTTCCTCGAATCCTTAGGACAATACGCGACGTTATCGCAGATCAAACTTCATGTTTGCTTTTCCAGTCGTCAGTACCCGTTCATCACGGTGGAGAATGGAATCGAATTGATTCTCCATGACCAAAAAGGCCATGGGGAGGACATCGCTCGATACCTGCGCAGCGAATTGAAGATCGGACGAAGTAAACAAGCTGATCTCATTCGAACCGAGATATCAAGCAAAGCATCTGGCATCTTTCTCTGGACTGTTCTTGTTGTTCAGATCCTCAATCGCGAATATGAGAGGGGTCGTCTGCATGCGCTGCGCAAGAGGCTTTCCGAGATACCAAATGAGCTAGGCGAACTGTTCAAAGACATCTTGACTCGCGACAATGCTAATCTGGATGAGCTATTGCTATGCATCCAGTGGGTCTTATTCAGCAAGCGGCCGCTGAGAAGAGAAGAGCTCTACTTTGCCATTCTTTCCGGCCAGCCGGACGATCTCTCGGATGCCTGGGACCCCGATGACATTACCCTGGACGACATGGAGCGGTTCATCTTAGCGACGTCGAAAGGCCTGACCGAGACAACCAAGTCACGACATGCGACCGTGCAATTTATACATGAATCCGTCCGTGAGTTTCTCTTGAGAGGGAATGGCATCAGAGAGCTTTGGCCTGGCAAGCATGACCGCTTCGATGCATTGAGCCACGATCGCCTCAAAATGTGTTGTCAAAATTATTTGATGACCGACATCCGAGGCTCACTTGGTGTTCCTGACGAGCTTCCCATTGCGTCATCCGAGAGTGCTCGCGACATACGATCTGCAGTGATTTCCCGCTATCCGTTCTTCCAATATGCAGTATCCAATGTCCTTCACCACGCTGATGCTGCACAAAATGGTGGTGTGGACCAGAGCCAGTTCATCGATCACTTCCCTCTCACTGAGTGGATTCATCACAGCAATATGATCGAGCAGGCCCAAATCCGACGCTACACATCGTCTGCAAGCCTCTTGTATATCCTTGCAGAGCACGACCTCCCTAATCTGATAGGCATAGTATTGGTGGATACACCAGATCTGCAGATAGCGGGTGAGAGGTACCATTATCCCATTCTGGCTGCTCTGGCAAAAGGGAACGAGGCCGCAGTGAAAGCAATCTTGGCACCAAGCCAGTCCCTTCGAGGCAGCGAGGAAACTCATAGGATGCGGAGCACGGAATTACCATGGCTGCTTCAGCACGGAAAGACAATCAAAATGCGGAAACTCCAATCATTGATCACCTTCACGGTTGCCAATCGGATTTGCTCCTTGGGAGTTCTTTTGCTGGCAACCGGGCGTCTGCCAAGTGATTCCAAAAGTCAACACTTGCTACTATGCCAGTCTATTGATGAGGACAGGCCAACAGTAGTTGACTTTCTGCTCCGGGTTCTCAAAGTTCACCCAGACGGCTGCGGGAGCGGACCTCAAGGGACACCGCTCCGTCTAGCAATCGAACTTGGACGAGAGCATATATTCTCTAGGCTCCTTGCAGATTGTCGTGTCAGTCTCGATCGCATGTATGATGAGGATGGGCTAACTCCATTGGCCTGTGCGTGCACTGAAGGTCGGCTTGCTTTCGTCCGGGATCTGTTGGCATCTGGGCGAATCCAATGTGATCGGGGTGCTTGGACCGGCCGAACACCACTATCATATGCGGCGGACAAGGGCCATCTCGAGATCGTCCGGTTGCTACTCAAGACCGGCAAGGTCCGAATCGACAACGCAGATAAAGAAGGCTGGACACCCTTGTTGTATGCATGCTTACATGGCCACAGCCAGATAGCTTGCGAGTTGTTGAGCACAGGACAGGCGAATCCGAACCATACGGGCTTGGACCTATCAAGCCCCTTGATCCTAGCTGCCAAGTATGGACACGCAGAGATAGCCTTCCACTTGCTGGCTATGCAGAATATTCGCCCGAACATTCCATACTATGACCATCGCACCCCACTGCACATTGCCGCAGAGAGAGGTCACCGCGAGGTTGTCGAGCAGATGCTGGCTCATCCACAAGTGAATCCTGATGCTGAAGATGCGTTAGGTAGAAGGCCAATTGGGATTGCGGTGAAGAACGGCCGTGCGGATATTGCGCGCCTACTCTTGGCTACTGGACGCGTCGACGTCAATGTTATATCGCAAAAGTCTCTGGAATCGATAATTGAAGACGACAGCCAGAGTTTCAATGCAGGGGCGCTTAGAGACGCCGGCTGATGGATCCTGGTGTTCGTTTTGTCGAAGTCGGCAATTGTCTTTGTGGCAACGCTTCGTGGGCACTAGAAGTTGTCTTTTAGTTCACGGTTGTCAGCTTGAGTGCGATGAAGTTATGGTCTTCAAATCCGTAACAATCCTGTGTCTAGACCCAGTCTAGCGTCAAACCACTGGACAGGAGCAATTTCTCACGTGAATTCAATCTATCCATGCATTACCCCGCCATTGAATAAGCAGCACAGAACAAACATTCATCCAGAGTCAGAGTCTGCAGTCGACCCCACTGTTCCTTGGCTTCCTAACCCCAAGGTACCATGCCACCTCCCCGTCTCAAGCGCACCCGGACGGGATGCCTGACCTGTCTGCGGCGGCAAGTCAAATGTAGTGAAGAAAAGCCCACGTGTCACAGATGTCAGACTGCCCACCTCGTCTGTGCCGGCTACCAGCAGAGCCGGCATGTCATGCCTGTCGTTTTCACGGGAGAAGCGGATACAGACGCACCCTCCTCTGCCCCGCTTGTAACCTCGTCTTCAGCTTCCCAGTTGGTTTTATCCCAGTACGTGCCAGATGTGGTGCGATCGCCTGAAGACCCACATCAACGCACTGCTTTCCTAGCAATATACCACCAATACGTGACTAGCACCGTCCACCGGTTCTTCGCAGGCAGCGGCCTTGCATTTTGGCGCGACACAGTCGCACAGATGGCGTGGTCAGACGATTTGGTCT
Source organism: Aspergillus fijiensis CBS 313.89 (assembly GCF_003184825.1). Classification (NCBI taxonomy): domain Eukaryota; kingdom Fungi; phylum Ascomycota; class Eurotiomycetes; order Eurotiales; family Aspergillaceae; genus Aspergillus; species Aspergillus fijiensis. The sequence goes on along the minus strand of NW_024468998.1, from coordinate 44,482 downwards.
GCCATGCGATTCTGTGTCTCGGGGCCCTGCACCGGGCCGCGCTACTCCAGGCGGGCCATGCGCAGAAGGTCTATATGAGAGCGCAGGGTGTGGGTGCCTACACCAGTGCCTTGGGCCTTCCGCAAGGCAGCATTGGGATCCGGCAGGTCGGGGTTAGTTCGGTTGCGGTTATGATCGTCTTTGCGTTGGGGGAGGTAGTATACCCAACTCTGCCATCCCCATCCACGAAGTGTTTGTCTGACTATGTGAATAAGGATAGAGATTCCTGAAAAGCCTGTCCGGTGCTGGACGCCACCTCGATGCCGCACGGAGACTGTTCTGCGAGCTTGTCGGGTCGGCAAACCCTACGGAGGATCTTAGATGTATCGAGGACCCGCTCACGCGTCTGCAGTTCTCCATCCAGAACCTGACATCTCCTACGGGTAGTAAGGCTGGCTCGGGTGCAGGGAGCAACCAGCCGTAGCCCCCTTCCCTCACTATCCAAGCCTCTCATACAGCAACGATGAAGATCTTGTCTCCTCGGAACACAGCCATCTCCTCCAGGTTGTAGCCTCTTACCGGGACGTCGACCAGGTCTTGTGGCTACCAATCGAGCACACAACCACCTCCGTAAACAGAGCAAGCACTCAATGTAGTCTGTGGATGTATGGGATAGTTTGGATCGCTTGATTTTGGTTGGGTTGGTAAGTGGGTCTTTTTGGGGGTACTGAGAGGTTGGGGGATTTACTGTGCATGGTATGGAGATTGAATAAGTATGAATTAACCTCGCAAAGAGGGTGAAATTAATTGCTGGTTGGTTTAGTTATACCTGATAGAGAACCGGGGAGGCCTTACCTAGCGCTTTGTTGACAGCGGGTACTGTACTTGATGCACGATACCGAAGGCTCAGTCGAAGAGGCCAAGGGCAGGTGCGTAACCCAGTCATCATGGGATTAGGTCAGATCCACTGACTTACCTCTCCCCCTGTTCCTCCTTCTGCTGCTGTTGCTGCTGAGACGACCGCTCCAGCGCCTGCTCCCACTGCTGCTGGTCCCACTGCTGCTCCTGCTGAGCCAGCGCGAACTGGAAAGACTCCTGCATCAGCTGCCCCTGCTGCATCTGCTGTGGCTGTGGCTGTGGCTGTGGCTGCTGTTGCTGCGGCTGCTCCTGCCGAACCAGCCGGAACCTGTGAAACCCCTGCATCTGCTGTTGCTGCTGTTTCTGTGACAGCTGTTTCTTTGGCTGCTTTTCCTGCGGCTGCTGTTGCTGTACCTGCTGTCGCTGTGGCTGCTGGTCCAGCTCCTCCTGCATCTGCTGTGAAGCCCGCTCCCCATGTTGCTGTTCGAGCACCACCAATTCGGCATACTGGTCCTTCCGCCGCAGCTGGTCACGCACGCCGATGATCCGGTCGTCCAGCGCCTGGTTCCGCTGCTGCAGGCCGGGCCCCGTCGTGGCCTCGACCGCGGGATGCAGCGTGCTCTTAACGTTGACCCACCGGACGAAGCGGCTGCAGTACTCCAGCCCCTGCATCTTGGTGCAGACGAAGTAGTAATACGCGTCGTCGGTGTGGCACCAAAAGCGCGCGAGGTACTGCTCCGGCTCCAGCACGAGCGGCCGGTAGCCGTCCATCACCCGCATGGTCTCCACGTCCTTCTGCTCCAGCAGCTGCAGCAGATGGTGCCCGTCCCAGCTGAGGCTGGCCTCCGGGTGCGGGCGCACGAAGTGATTGGTCAGCCTCGCGTCGAAGTGCGCCGGCGGATCGTCGGGCCCGTACACGCAGCGGCCTGGCAGGCCCCCGTAGGGAAGGCTCCCGATGTCTGTGACGCGTGGGAGAAAGGGGCGCGGCTGGTTGGGGACTTGGGACTCGGCCTGGGCCTGGGCCTTGGACTGGGACTGGGACTGGGACATGTTGGCTGTCTGGGCACACAAAATCAGTCGGTCTGAACCTGGGTTATTGGGATACCTTGGGTGTTAGTCAATTGACTAATGCTGTTTGGTGGGATTGGTATGGGGATCGGTTAATGCTTTGCTCGGCTGTGCGGACATTTATAACTATTGCGAGGGGCCTATGTTCCGGGGATTGATGAGGCTTTCGTCGAGCGTTCATGATGATCACCGGCTATCTTCTTTGTAAATGCAATTGCAGATAATAGTCAAAGGGCTGCGGTCTTACACAGATGGTGTCTACCTTTATCGCGTACCGCTGGACAGGCATTGATCACTAAGAGTTGGAGGTTTACTTTAAGTATACTAAGCCAGCCGAGTCTACCTACTAGCATAGATATCTAGCAAGCATTGCCTATTGTAAGTCTTGACGGCAGCCCTGCTGTCTTAGTGAATAAACTGCTTGCTCCCCGCCCACCGCTACTGATAGTTCCGCAGATAGCCTGACGTAGTCAGACTCCAAGCATTATCCACCTCAAGTCTCCTTATCAGCTTCTTACTCGCCCAAGACAATCCCTCTATGTCCTTGTTTCATGCATAATCAATGCATTAAGCCGGAAAGGCATGACTCGACGGTCTCAGGTTGAACCCACGCAACACCGATTAACTCCGACCACCACACCACAACCTCACCTCGTAGACCGAGGATAAACCCATATGCCGGGTGCATAAACCTCACAACCTTCCAATCAGAGATTCCAGATAGGGGTACTAGACCCACCTCGACCTCTTCCCGCAACGGCCAGTCGATGATGACAGCGGCAAATCCGTAAAATCCGGTATATCCGGCCGAAGTATACTGGCCTGGCTTGAAGAACGGTATAAGTGATCTAGCACCCTTCATCCCAACGAGATGGCAGAACGCCAGCTCAACCCCACCAAACGAATAGAAAAATGCCAGCGCACCTCGAAACCCGGCCCCTGGGCAAAAACGGCCCCTCCGTGCCCCGCCTGGGCTTCGGCACGATGGGCCTGAGTGCCTTCTACGGGCCCCCCAAGCCGGACGGCGAGCGCCTCGCCCTCCTCGACAAAGCGTACGAACTAGGCGAGACCTTCTGGGACTCCGGTACTTCCACTGTCCCCCCGTCCTCACAACCCAAAGTAACCCCCCTACTGACACGGGAAGCAAACCAGCGGCCCTCTACGGCGACAGCGAAACCCTGCTAGGCACCTGGCTGCGCGCCAACCCGAGCAAGCGCGCGCACGTCTTCCTGGCCACGAAATTCGGGGCCGAGTTCGTGGACGGCGCGATGATCATCGACAGCTCGCGCGACCGGTGCCTCTCCTCCTGCGAGCGCAGCCTGCAACGCCTGGGCGTCGCGACCATCGACCTGCTGTACGCGCACCGCCTCGACCCCGCCGTGCCCGTCGAGGAGACCGTGCGCGCGATGGCCGAGCTGCGCGCCGCCGGCAAAATCAAACACCTCGGGCTGAGCGAGGTCAGCGCCGCGACGCTGCGGCGCGCCCACCGCGTGCACCCCATCGCCGCCGTCCAGGTCGAGTACTCGCCCTTCGCGCTGGAGATCGAGTCCCCGCAGACGGACCTGCTGCGCACGGCGCGCGAGCTGGGCGTCGCCGTCGTGGCGTACTCGCCGCTCTCGCGCGGGATCCTGACGGGGCGGGTGCGGTCGCGGGCGGACTTCCCCGCCGGGGATATCCGGCTGGTCATGCCGCGGTATAGTGAGGAGAACTTTGGGCGGAACCTCGCGTTGGTGGAGCGGTTGAAGGGGTTTGCGGACGAAAAGGGGTGTACGGTGGGGCAGCTGGTGTTGGCGTGGTTGTTGGCGCAGGGGGAGGATGTTTTCCCGATTCCGGGGACCACGCGCCCTGAGGCTTTGGTGGAGAATGTGGGCGCGTTGGGCGTGCGGTTGGAGGGGGAGGAGGTCGCCAGGATTAGGGCGGTGGTGGATGAGGTTGAGGTGCTCGGGGGCAGATATGGGGTGGAGGCGTTGAGGTCGTGTTTCGTCGATACGGTGCCGTTGGAATGACCTTCTGGTCCATGGATATGGGTGGAAGCTTGAGGCATTAGTACTGTCACCTTTGCTGGAGATGGTCCTGGTAGCAGATTGTATCTTATCGATAGTGTTAGTTTGGAGTAAACTGTGACGGTGGCTAGCAGTCAACAATGGCACAGAGTCTGTCGCTGTAAGCGCGGACAAAGCAATAGGTGTGTCATGTAGAGAGTGTGATGTAGCGGCGTGAGTCCAGCCCTGACCCTAAGAAGGCACCAACTCCTTATCTGGCAACCCTCACGCGCACCCCCCGCTCTTCCATCTCGGAGGATCATTACAGTACTTCTCCCAGAAAATGGATTCAGCATTTCCTTCCTAAACAATAACGCAGAGTAGTAAGAGAAGACAGAGTCCAAACCGAGTGAAGAACGCACAGACCAGACTCCGGACTCCGTAGGATCACCCGATATCCCCTCCCGAATCCCCCCCCCCCCCCCCCCCCACCCCCCTCCCGGCAAGCCCCCAAGGCAGTGAGCACAGTGAGCACAACAAGATCAGCACACCCGGAAAAAGGATTTCGACGGTGGAATGAGTGAGATGATGGGTGCATCCGATTCTTCATCATCGGCTCCACTCTGCGCCCACTCCGCCAATAGCGTTGTCTTTACCTAGGGACAAAATACCCCAGAAAGCGGGATCGACGGGGGCGGGCGGGGCTGGCATCGTATGACGGATCGACTACCCCCGATCAGGCCACAAATACGTGGGTGTGATGCATTCGGTCCGCTGCTTTATAAATACACCAAGGTACAACCATCAACCAACAATCCATTATTCCAGCACAATTCACTCCACTACTACATCCCTCTACTCTACTTAACTACCACCATCGCAACTCTTCCAATCACCCAATAAATCACCCACGCAAACAAAATGATGAACCTCTCCCCCCCACACCCCCGCCCTTTCTTCAAGAGCCACCCCCACATTAACCCGGCCTCCCTCAAGAAACCCAGCCGCTGGTATCTGCCCCTGATGGCGGCCATCGCTCTCGGTACGTTTACGCTCTTCCCCCCACCTTTATAATGTAAACATTCTCCATCCAAACCAGACCTAACAGACCCCAAGGCTTCGGCGCCTACAACCACTACACGGCCACCTCTACCTCTCCCTCTACCTCTCAGAAATCCCTCCAGAACCAACACCTCTACCAACAGCAAGAAGAAGAGCGCCTCCGCAAGAACCGCGCCCTGATGGACGCCTACGGCGACAAGGAGACCCTGCAGGACATCGAGCGCGCGCTGGTCGTGTATGATCTCCAGTGATTATGCCAAGCCGATGGGGTGGGATGCGTGCTGTGCGATGCATACGGGGTGCGGATCGGCCCTAACCCGGGCATGGGAATGGGCGGCGATGGAGTGGGGTTGAGACCCCCTTTGCATGGGATCATGATTATGGATGGCGTTCTGGGATGGATTTCTTTGGTTGAAAGGATTAGCGGGTTTGATGTTTGGGCAAAGGATCAGGATGCACTTGTTGAATCGAAGGATGGATGGATGGATGCAGCTGGTCTGTTTCTGTTTCTGGTTCTGGTTCTGGTTCTTTGCCGGATGGCTACATACTATACAGGTGTTGGGGCTGGGAAACCTGCCCTGCGGATGGTGGGCATGGAATCAAGTGTTCTTTCCATTATACTCGTGCTGTACTCGTGCTGGAAATAAACATGGAATCTTAAGAATGGGTATATTATATTATACATCTTATATCCAACAAAACAAATTAGAATCAACTCCACCACACCACCCCCGACTAAACAGCCCAGCCCACCACCACCCCAACAACAACAAGCACCACCCCCCAAGCACCACTACTCATAATGGTAGCAACCCTCCCCGCCCCCGAAACCGCAGTCCCCTTCGCCCCCGCCTCCTCCGCCGTCGCGTTAGCATACACATCCCCCTCCCCTCCCCCCATCCCACCCCCCAACACAGCATGCAAATCAAATTCCCTCGGCGCCACCCCAACCGAACCATCCCTCCGAATCGAACTAAAGTACAAATCCCCCACGTCCGTGACATACACATACGCCGCCTGGAAGAACGGCCGCCCCAGGATGATCTCCCCCCCACTACTCCCCACCACACACCGCGACCCCGCAGGGACCAGGTCCGCCCAGATGGGGATCTCGAAGAGCGGGTACGTCGCGCTATCTGGGTTGAAGACCACCGTGAAGTTGCGGTCGCAGAAGCTCGCGTCGGGGACGGTGAGGGTCTCGGCGGTGAAGTTGAGGGTGGCGGGGAGGGGTGTGGTGGTGGTGGTTGGGGTGGAGGTGGTGTCGAAGGGGTAGGTGGTTGTGTTTGTGTTGCCCGTAAGGTCGGGCGCGGGGTAGAGTCTCAGCTGGACGCCGCTGGCGAGGAGCTGCGTGCCGGTTTGGGTGAAGCTGCCATTCCCCGCGCTGGTTTCCGGGGTGGTCTGCCAGTGCGATTCGTTCCAGATGCGGTTCGCGTCGTAGTTGCCGCCGAAGATCAGGGCCCCGGGCCAGTGGGACCCGAAGCCGAGGTTCATCCCCACGGGGAGGGTGGTCAGGTTCGTGGTGCTGATGTTCGTCGGGTTCTCGGCTGTCGCGATGACGGTGCTGAGGATGGTGAGGCTTGTGTCCGCGCCCAGGAGGAGGGCGTTTGCTTCCGGGTTCAGAGGGACTTCGAGGGTCGAGGTCGTGGACTCGTCGCCGGAGGGCGTGCCGATCGGGGAGACGGTCGCCGTGGGTAAGGCGCTGGTTTCCTGCGAGGAAATTCGGGTTTTGTGGACGCTGGGGGTGCTGGTGGGTGCTGGTGCTGTGCCGAAGGTGATGGGGAGCAGCGCGGCGGCCTCGCTGTGCATGTGCACATTTGCGCCCCACGCGGCGGTCGCCGCGCTGGCGGGCCCCGTGAGAGGGATGTACCAGGCGTTGTCGCCGGCGTCGGAGACGGTCGTGATGGGCAGCCCTGTGGCGTCGATCATGGAGACGGTCTCGACGGAGGCGGCGGCCGTCACGGGCGTGGTGTCTACGGCGAGCTGCGCGGAGGCGAGGATTCCCACGCTCGCGATGATGGAAAGAGTGTGTACAAGCTTGCTTGCCATCGTGGTTATCTGTGGGTAGTTGTGGTAACGACAGACTGCGGGCCCAGAGTGACTGGCTCCCGCGAGGAAATGAGTGACTCGCGAGAATGGGTTTCAACGAATGTCAATGTAGTGAGTGAACGAAAGACTGACAGCCCACACAGGCATGAAGACACGCAACTGGCAGAGTTGGCAAGAAGAAAGAAGAAAGAGAAGAACTCTCATTCCGAAGAAGTTCCCCTGAGCGGAGTTCGGTTCCTGTGTCGCATGGGGGCGAAAGGCAGGGCACACGGCAGCTGGCTCGCTGTTCCTGCGTACGTTCACGCAACAGGATCCTCGCTGCCAGGCACAACATTCGACGGACCACACATATCGAGGCGCAAGGTCGCTGGGATTCAGCGCTGCGCCAGGGGGCAAATCGGGACGGCCTCTGGTGTTGCACTGTTGGGGGCGGCCCCATAGCTAGCATCCTGGCGAGATGAGGCGGGATCCTGAAATCAGATTCGACACTCAGCCTTCGCGGGCAACCTGGTGGATCTTAGATCATAGATCGCTTGTTGTTAGTCATGGAATTCGGTGGCTATCATGGTCGTGATGGCGTGCCATGTGTTCCCTCAACTGTTGTCTGTCGCGATTTCGCGATGATGCTTATCAGGATGTTACATGCTTTCAAACGGCGTAAAGCCTCTGCCACTTGCAAGGTCCCTGAAAGAACATGCTCCTCAGATTGAGACAATTGAACCGTTAGATGGTAGATGCGAATCCAGATACATTCCGACAATGAGTGATGTTGACACCGCAGGGAGATGGTGGAGATGGACACGCAGGCGGTCAGCCGATCATGATCCTGCCGGCAGAAGGCAGCCACGAAAGCGGTCAACACATTCCTCTCTCTGCTTCGTCCACACATCCCACTTCCCCCATCTTGGACCATCCATCCAAAGACCTGGTCAGTCTATCAACTAAGCTAAGCACCATCAGTTTGCGGTACGGAGTGTGTTATTCCGGCACTCTGTCGACAACTGTCTTTGGGATGAAAACTTGGCACGGAAGCCATGCACAATGACGTCATTACCCCTGGCCATCTTCGATGCACAGACATTGTGATTGTGTAGTTCGGCCGTTTGATGGACATTCGCCTATGTTCCAGTGCGGGGTGCTACATGTCCTATCGAGCCTTTTTGTCATTCATGCACGCAATGTGCGTATGTTGAGAGTGCAATCAATGGTCGCGACAAGGTTTACTATATAGTCCATACACTGAACGAAACACTACACCAACCGGCCTGGGACAGTCAGTCGGATACTACGAGGATCTAAGTCAAAAACTCCAAAGAAAGTGAGTGAAGTCCAAGGTATCCTGAATTTGTACTCGTAATGAAGATAACAACATATTTACAAGGCCCACCTCGAAAGGTCTTCCACATGCGCATCAAGCATCCACATCAACCCCCTCCCGTCCAGTCATCCCAGATGCCTCGGCCTCAGTCTACGCGGACGCAAAGCCCGAGCTGATCGACCAGGTCACATCCGCATTGAACGAAGTCTTGGAGTCGAAGGTGTGCACGCCGCCGTTGCTGGCGATGTAGCCCACGTTGCTGTAGTGGCGGAACCAACGGGTGGGGTAGTTCCAGGAGCGGATGGAGGTGCCGGAGCCGCTGAGGCCGGACTCCGGGCAGAAGGTGGCGTCCTCTTTGAACTGCTTGGTGCCGTCGCTGGCGGCGAGCAGCAGCTCGAAGTTGTAGTGGCGGATGTAGCTGCCGGGGGTGTCGACGGACTCGAAGGAAAAGCAGCCGGAGTTGGCCAGCCCCGCGACGACGGTCCAGCTGGCCTGCTTCTGCAGGGTGGAGGAGCTGGACGAGGAGACGACCGAGGTGATGACGTTAGTGGTGTTGTGGGCGAGGTAGCGGGTTGTGTACCCCGTGGTCGTGACGCGCAGCGAGATCGAGGAGCCCGCCGTCAGCGCCGACCCGCTGGTCAGCGAGGTCGTCGCGTACTTTGCCGCCACGATGTTGGCCTGCACCGAGTTCTCTGTCGCGTCCGACGGGTAGCCCGAGGTCATCACCCCCTCGTAGAAGGTGCCCTGCGCGCCGTTGCTGTTGTCGCCGCCGATCCCCAGGATGATCGCCCCCTCCTTGCTCATCGGGTTGTAGCCGCTCACCGTGGGCCGCGCGCCGCTGTAGTAGCTCGTCAGCGAGCCCGAGGCCGCGTTGCCACCGCGGATCGCCCACTGGTTGGGCTCGCCCTTGACCGCCGCCGTCACGAACCGGTAGGAGATCGACGGGTCCGCCGAGTTCAGGCCCTCCGCCTGCCCGGAGAACAGGTTGTTCTCGAGATCGGCCATCACCCACGGGCCACTGCCCGAGCCATAGCCCCAGGTCTTGCTGGTACCGTAGTAGATGGCCTCCATGTGGCCGTTGCCCGTGTCGGTGCTGCTGACCTCGGCGTTGCCGTAGTCGAAGCAGCAGGCATCGTTGTAGTGCGTGCCGTCCAGGACCGCGTACATGCCCTCGGGCTCATCGCCGGTGGCAGTGCCGTTGGCATCGTTGTTGCGGTAGCCGGTGCCGGGCGAGACGAAGACACCGTACGCCTTCTGTCCGTTCAACGTGACGGGGGCGCCGATCGCGCTGGCCAGGTTGTCGTAGCCGTTGGACTCGGGCCCATCGAAGCCGCCCGGAGGAGCCTGGGTGAGGTCGTTTCCACTACCGGACTGGTCGTAGATGATCGAGATCAGGCAGGTCGTGCCAGAGCAGAAGGTGTCCTGGGCGGCAGCATTGGCAACCCCACCAGCGGTGAGCGGCTTGATGTCGGTGGTGGCACTGTCCGAGCCACGGATGACCTGGTAAAGGGGACCGGAATAGGCACTGTACAAGGCACGAGTGGTGCTGTGCGCAGCGATACAGGGCGCCCCACCGGAGGCATAGATGTCGCAGGGTCCGGCGCTGACCAGGGTGCCCGTGGCCGCCAGCCCGAGGAGGGTTCGTCGTGAAGGCATCTTGAAGGACAATATGTGGAGAGACTGTGAGAGATGCTTGAGCGGCCCCTGAAAGGAACCCAGGAACAGGAAAGGATTTTATACCACACCCGTCCCTTGCAGATTCCCGGCCGTCAGCATCCCAATGCGTCACGGTGGCAGGAACACTCGATTAAGCCACTTGGACGGAACATTTTGTTCCACCTCTGATGCGCAAATGTTGGGAGCGGATCATGCGACACTGCAGAATGACAGCTTCATCCCGACGAAGTCATTGGAGGCGAGTCGCAGGTACCCCGCATGGTGGCAGGCAGCATCGTGAAGATATCGCGGACTAGGGCTAACCGAGGCCCCTGTGCCGCCGGGGTTTTTCCCATTTTTCTTCAGCCGGCGACAATGCCCCGACACAAACCGGTTGTTTAGCGCCGGACTGAGGCTGCTATGCCCAATTGGGGTGCGGGGCCCCGGACTGGGACCTGAACTAGACAGCATTTCCTTCTGCATGTGCGGTACGAAGGATGATGAAGAATTGGCTTTGCGAGACCAAGCATGCTAAGCATGAAGAGACAATGGGACGGAAGGGGGGCATCCCGCCGGGGCCCGCCTTTCTCCAGCTGAAGAAAGGTTGAGATGGTGGAACCACGATGTACCAGATGCTGAAACTTGGGATGTCTCATTGTTGGATCAACAAGGAAGTCTGCAATCGCAGACGAGTGCAGGCAGAATGGTGGAAGGATGCAAGAAACGGTGTCTCGGTGGTGGTGGGAGGGGGAGGGGGAGGGGGAGGGAAAAAAAGGAAACCTTGGTGCCTCAGATTTCCAGACGTCAACATAGCATTGACGTCATAAGCAGTTAGTACTGAAAGAGTGCGTGAACAATGTCCTGGTCTACGATTATGCTCAATGCCATCATTGTTTTAATTCTACTCATGGCAGAGATTTGACTGAGCTACGTACTTTAAGTTTCAGATTGCGTGTCTCTGACCGAGATAGCTATCAAATACTAAAAGAATAAACAACATCCTTGTCTACGATGGTACTCAATGGTCTTGTTCTTCTCCTTTATTCACAGCACAGGTCCATGTTTATGTCTGAGATAGCGGAGAAGAGTCCAAGACCTCGCCCTCCTCGCCCTCCTAAAGTTTGACTTGGCTTCATACTGTGACCATTTGTCTGTCTGGGTCTGGAGGACCTCAAGCGCTCGCCTCTCCGTAAATTCCGAGTTAAATGCTCCGAGTTCCTGGGCCACCCCGCTGCCCCGCCACTGGCCCCGGGCCACTACCGGCTGCGCTTTCAATGCGGCGACACCACCGAAACCACAGTAGATTAGCCAGAAGAGCGGACCAACATCTACTTAACCAAGTTTGCCAAGAAGGTTGGCTATTACTGGAAGGGGCATCTCCAACTCAACCGCCCGGGGATAGTCTACAGCGAAGGGCAGGTTAGTCTCTGCGATTCCTACGAGGGGATGTGTCTGTCCCATATTAAGCTGATCTGGCCGTTGGATCTAAATAATTGATAAATTTTATAAATAATAAATCATAGCAAGCAGTTTTTTATTATAGATTTTATAATTAAATTCAGCGGGGGTGTATAACCACTCCCAGAAGCTTACTACGTGTCTACATCATATTTAAGATGGAAGGTGGTATGGTATTTAGCGTTCGACCACGCGGAGTTTAATTCAGACCACGACGAGCTCAAAACGCACAAAATCAATGAGTAATTCCCTTTTTGAAATCCCTGATAACTACCCTGGCCACCCCAATAACCCTGATACACCCTCAATACCCTTATAAACCGCAGAATGATAGAAAAGTAAAGTCTACTTTTCGAGTGAGTTGGTTAACTTATAGATACCCCAGACCATGTTGGGTTATTTTCAGACCACTATGAGCTGCGACCCGACTCGGATTCAGGGATCGTTGCATCGTGGATGTAGCCAATCTCATCCCCGAGCATTTTAGTCGGACGATAGTGTTCAATATGGGGTTGCCCAACACTGCGAAGTGCCTTGGCGACCCTGGCCATGTTCTGGGCAACTCGATCAATGATTTAATCTCATTCTAAAGCAGTATGACCTCCGAGGGGCGAGGACATCCAAAACTCCGGTTGCCATAGTACCCTCACCGCTAGTCGGAGTTTCCAAATCCCGAAATATGCACCAGGAGACTTGGAACGATCGTGTGGAGTAATCACTCTTTGAATCCAGCAAATGGGACCAAGTCAACACTGAGCGAAAAGCCTTCATGAGTTAGATCACACCAACAGTAGCATGGTACTAGCTAAGCTAGTGCCTGGGCATGCGTTGCTTCCATCCACTAAGCTGATTCCAGCATGCAGCGCAAATGGTCAACATGGGATCGGCGTATCAGCTGGAAGTCGATCACAAGTATATAAGAATAACCCCTTTCCATGTTCCAAGAGCCCGTCAATGCAGGCCTAGTGACCTTTCATTTCAGGTGACCAAAATATACTAATTACCATTCCGCATTGCCAGTTTCCTCTGCCGAATAATGCGCTACACTTTTCTCCTCACTGGCACTGCACTCCTCTGCCTCCTCACCAATGCCCAGGATGACGCTTCAGGCACCCCGGCTGGCGATATCGGAGACATAGTGTGTGCGACAGCAACACAAGAAGTATCACACATGCCGTATCCTGGAGATGGCACGAAATGGATAAAATGCGATACCGAAAATGGCGGCACCGCTATAGTCTACACCTGCGATGAAGGGTTATTATTTAGCTTTGAGGTCCAGGCATGTGTCTGGCCGGACCAATCAGAAGATATGGCTGGCTTTTGAACATAGTACACCCAATACTGTGAGTTTGCCTTGCTCACGCTCTGACAAAGGCAATACTCTTATCTAACGAAAGATAGGACTGTTTCTGTTCCTTTGAAATATCGTGGAGGGTAATGGGTGTGTTTTCTTGACAAGGATGGGGATAGTACTCTTTTACAGTATTCATATTGTTGGCTATGCGCAATCTTAGGCTAGAGAGGAAGCTCACTGAGAGAGGATATTGGGGCATGGCTTATCCTGCAACACTTTGTTCCCACGGAAAGGCTCGCTTAGTAAGATATTGTAAGCACGGAGTTCCTTGTTAAAGGCCTCTGAGTTAGCCTCAGCTGCTAGATGTCTGATCCTATCCAAAGGCCATTTGAGCACGCGACTGAAAGGAGCAAGACTGAGGGTCTCGAGACTCTCGGAAAAAGCTAGGCTATACCAGCGAGCAACCTTTGTCTCATGTTCATCATCATGCCAAGGATTGAGAGGCAATTTCATCATCCGATGGTCGATTTGGGTAAAAGCTGCCTCTTTCCGGGCTCTGATTGTATCACGCGAGTTGTGGGCTATGGGCTACATAGTGGCCTGTGTTGCCTGCTTTAGGTACTGGTACCATTGGCCTAGTGCCAGTGCGTTCAAAGAGCAATTGGCGCAGCGAGGTTCGAAATCGATTTTCATCTGTTTAAATCACGCCCCTGATTGAAGATGCCTTAAGATTCTCCTGCCGATATTTGGCCAACCCACGACACTGCCGCATCCCATCTGCAGATGAATAAGATCCCAGGGGTCTTCACCAAGCGGCCAAGGACTCTCAAAGTTAGATGTCGCATCGAATTGGCAGTTATTGGGGTGATTGGGACAGATCCATCCCAACAACAAAGGCATCGGGATATTTATGGGCGACATCGATAGCCCAGGTCTCTGTCCCAAATCCCACATCGAAGAATCTACCATTCCTGGGATCTGGCGCGTAAATTAAGCTGGCAGACACCCGTGCTACCGTGAATAGCTTATGGAACAGATCAAGACGGTCCTGCTCCTCTTCATCACACGGTAACATACAGACTCCTCTCCAATATTCATGATATGTGCGGCCGTTCTCTTCAAGGAAGAGATTTCTGTCCGGAGGCCTAAGACAAAGAGATAATGGGAGACAATGGTCCCAACATCAGTCACTCGTTGATTGAATATGAATGAAGTATTATGCCGCAGTATACCTCGCATATGCAACCCGATTGCTCAGTCTCAAAAACATGCATTCTCCTGAGCCCGCAAAGCACAAGGAGCTACGGTCCGCGCTCCGTGCAATCAAAAACCACGTTGAGGGGCTCGAAGCGCATGAACTTGATTAAAGCCAACTGGCGACGCAACGAATAAACGTCTCGACTATGGAGCTGGACGAAAATTCAAGCGCCAGCTCTAGCTTCTTCGAACCATGCCCTGCCCATCTTTTGATGGTCCCAGATGACGAGCATGATCAGGAGAGCAGGACGAAGTACCAGGAGTTCAAATCTGTCAACCCGATCTTCCGACGCCCCATTGACTGCGCCCGCAACATGATCTCTTATTACTCTTCCTTTTGTCTTGGCTGCGCGATTCACAGCGAGAACTACATCCTCGATGGGTTGTGGAAGGGTTTGAGGTAAGTTAGATTCCATAGTCGTCAGCATCTGGTATTTTATCGTGTCGTCTATGCATCATCGATCTCGCCATCTCACACCAGACCATCTCCCCAACAGTTTGATATGACTGTCCCGTTCGAAGACCTATTCGAGTGCAACGAGCCCGAGTTCGGCACCCCCGAGCTCGTCGAGGCCAAGAGGGGTCGGGAGTTCCCGCACATGAAGGCCATGGTCTAAAACAACCTCGATGGCAACGAGAACACGCTGCTGCGCGGCGAGGTTGTGATCGCTCTTCACGTGATCAACGGGCAGATGAGACGGTCTCGCTTCTTCGAACATTCGACTGTGCCGGTGAGAATCACCTTCTCTCCTTCCCGCATCAAATTCCGAACGCGAAGCCCTACGCCCTTCCAAGTTTAAAGTAAAACCGCTGAGTTCGGATTATGAAAATAGGTCCTTCTTCTCTCCTTCCTGGGACCGCAACACGCCCGGGTCATCGAGGCATATTTCGATGGCAGCTCGGTGGTGATGCGTCCAACGCGGCTGTTTGATCTCCGGGAGAAGGACGAGACCTTGATCAGGACCTTTGCGCAGTGGTTCCTTGGGGAGCCGACGGGGGAGACCAGGGTGCTTCCGGGGGTGTGATCTTCGGTCTTCTCGACTGGGCACGAGGAATTTTTCTTGGTGAGACGGAATGGAGTATTGGTTTGGTTTGGTTCGGATTGGTCTGGTCTTGTTCGCTTTGGGTTTTTTCTTCTTCCCCCTTCTTTCTCATTCTGCTTGACTGATTTCTTCCGGTATGTAATAGTGACTCTTAGCTAGCTGGAGAGCCAGTTTTGCTTGATCTTGGACACAACAAAGAAAGGTTCTGGTGGTTGAGAGCGTGTAGATCTATGCATAATGTATGCTACCCAAAAGACAGGTCTCAACGGACCTTCAAAGCAGCACCAGGGAGCCGAACTACTCGGCATGCTGTACCATCCTCACACATTGTACTAAGATGTGAAAGCAGGGCTTATATTAAGCTGCACCGAATATCGATGAGGGCGGCGACCGGCGAGGTCGTCTACTCTAGACTCCATATATGTAGTGTACCTACAGAATCCCAGCTATTGCACTTATCTTATCGCAGGTTCAACCGGAAGCAGCGAGCGACCCACAGCTCGGGGACAAGAATCCGGGATTAGGGCTGCGTGGCATGAGCAACAACATACCCCCTGACTGCAGCAGATAATGAGTTTATTTAATTACAGTAGGTATCCAACCTTAGTGATCATATATCTTATCACTGATGAGCTCAGAATAATCACCCCCAGATAACCCCCTACACAAGATAGACTGTCGAAGACGAAAAGATCCCCCAATCGGGCATGTCCAGGCGGGGACGGCATCCCACCCGCTGATTGGCCCGATAAGCCCTCAAGCGATAAATTCTGCCTGCCGCGGGCTTTGCCAGCCTCAACTAGATGCTGACTAGTACTAAGTTACTATCGTCCTGATGACTACCGCGTACATTGTCTCCCCATGCATGGGAGAAATCATATATAAGGAGATAAGTGAATGCACCAACCGACTTGAAACCCATTATCGCCTTAGCGTACCGTCTGGCTCGTGGTGTCATCTCATCCCGGCCCGCAGAGTAAATTAAGCTTCCCCCGCAACCCTGGGTGGACATACCGCATGCATCCTTAGATCTGATGCGTGTCAATCGCCGATACCAACCAAGTACCAGTTCCCCCCCCTCCCCCCTCTCGGCGATTTAAGTTACTTGTCTCTCCCCCCCGCCTTACGTCTGCCTCTGAATTTTCAATCAGTGTTCTGCTGATGGCAATTCTGGACGATTTCAATTCGAAACTATAATGACCACAGCAATGATGGACGAGAAGAAGCAACCGCACCTCGAGAATGAGGATGATGACGTCCAGTTGGCGCAGATGGGGCATAAGGCCGAGCTGAATCGGAACTTTTCTACCCTGTGCGGTCGACCCCGGTTTTCTCTGATTATCTGGCCACAAAAGGCAATGTAATGCTAATTATGAAGAGAAAATTAGATCGATGCTGGGCTTGGCGTTTGCGGTGCTGAATGTATGTTTTGTTCTCGATGCAATCGGAGAGAAGCCCCGCGTATGAAAGGGCGGAAGAACTAATGATCGAGGGTAGTCGTGGACGGCTCTGTCGGCCAGTCTATCGCTCAGCCTACCGTCTGGGGGCAGTGTGAGTGTTGTCTGGGGTAAGTATTGTCCAGCTGTCTGGCTCCAATCCGGGGTGGATCGTCGTCGGGTCGGTCTACCGCAGTTGTGCTCATGGTAACAACGACCAGGTCTGGTAACCGCCGGAGCATGTAACCTGTGCATCGCCATCTCGCTGGCGGAATTCCTCTCGGCGTATCCCACGGCAGGCGGACAGTATCATTGGGTGGCTGGTGCGTGCCCTTTCCTCCCTTTTCTTTCGTGGAACTCTAAAGGGGTCTGTTTGACTGACGACGGCGCAGCTAGTATGTCTTCTTCGCTGCTGGGCGCCCCCTTGTATCGCGTTGTCTCACCGAACCACCAGTTTCCTGGCCGAATTGGGTGCCGATTCTATCCTGGGTGACTGGCTGGGTCAATGTGGCTGGATGGGTGAGGCTCCTTTATTATGTTGGAGTGTATGCGAGGCTAACAGTTTAGGTTGCGCTGGTGGCTACGAATGCCTTGCTTTCCTGTCAGCTGATCGCGGGGATTGTGTCCTCGGTTTACCCTGTACGTCTTTTCGTTTCTTCTCTGTGGGGCCATGGGCTGCTGACTGTCGATCCCAGGAATTCGCGTGGCAACGGTGGCAGTACTTCCTCATGTACATCGCCTACACGGTGCTGGCGTTTGTGGTGAACGGGTTCATGAACTCGGTGCTTCCGATCATCTATCGTGGTGCTTGTACGTTTGCCTGGATTTATTTGGTGGTTGATGGGCTTGAACTGATGAAATTACTTAAGTCACCTGGTCGATTGGCGGATTCGTGCTGGTGTCGATTACCGTGCTGGCTTGTGCCTCGCCGGACTATAACTCTGCCTCGTAAGCTGCGTTGCTCGGGCGCTGGGACTAGTTGACCAACTGCTGCAGATTTGTGTTTACCAATTTCATCAACCAGACTGGCTGTGAGTTCGAGTGTTGGACGTTCGCAAGCATCGCTAACATGATTAGGGCCGGATGGTGTGGCTTGGCTGTTAGGTGTGAGTACAGTCGTCGATTTGTGACGATGTCGCTAACAGACCCAGTTGCTGCAAGGTGGACTCGGAGTGACCGCGTTTGTGAGTTCCCCATCGAACGTCTGCCAATCAGCACTAATCGATCCAGGATGCGGTCTGCCACATGATTGAAGGTAAAGTTGCTCTCTCCTAGCTCCTAGGCGCCAACTGACCGACCAGAAATCCCACAACCGTCCATCAAAGGCCCCAAGATCATGGTTGTCTGCGTGGGCATCGGCACGTTCACCGGAGCGATCTTCCTCATCGTGCTGCTGTTCGTGGCCGGCGACATCGACGAGGTGGTCAATTCGAGCGCCGGGCCCCTACTGCAGATCTTCATCCATGCGACCAACAACCGCGCCGGCGCCATCTGCCTCCTCATGTATGTGCGGCCCACCCACCCCAAAAAGTGTTGCTAATGGGTCCGATCCAGGCTTCCCCTGGTCTGTCTGCTGTTCGCGACGTTGAGCGTGATGACGACCAGCAGTCGCATGATCTTTGCTTTTGCACGGTAGGCTGCTTGCCTCCCACGAGTGAAGATTGCCACTGACGAACTTGCAGAGACGGCGGACTGCCGGCGTCCAAGTTCTTCGCGCGGGTGCATCCCCGCCTCGGACTCCCTCTGAATGCGTTGATTCTGACCACCGTCGTGGTGATAATCTTCGGCTTTATCTACCTTGGCTCGAGCTCGTATGTTTTTCCTTGTGTTCAAATGAGCTGCGCTGAGGATTATAGGGCTTTCAACGCCATCGTCTCGGCGTCGGTCGTGCTTCTGGATCTCTCGTACGCGATGCCGATCGCGGTGAACTGCCTGCGCGGACGACGGACACTCCCCGATCGCAAATGGAAGATCCCCAACAAGATTGGCTGGGTGATTGACATGGTGAGTGGGTTGCTATTGGGGGGGATGTTCCCTGCTAACGGGCCAGATCTCTCTCTCGTATATCGCACTGACCACAGTGTTGTTTGTGTTTCCCCCGGACCGGCCCGTGACGGGCAGCAACATGAGTAAGCTCCCTGGCTGGATGAATGCATAGTATATTCATTGGCAGCTGCTGACTGACTGGGGTAGATTATTGCGTGGTTGCATTTGGGATCATCCTGATCATCTCGCTGATGCAGTGGGTGGTGGATGGGCGGAAGAACTTCACGGGACCTCGCGTGGAACTGTAGGGCGATGAGTATTTCTAGGATTAAGTGAATGTGTAACACCCTAAGCGGTTGTAGATAAACATAGCCGTGTAACAGCCAAGAGCACATTGAAAGCCTATCTGCAACACCCACTGTAACATTCCAGCCTCCGTCCCCACTCGGAGACAATCGGACCAAGCAAGGAGATTAGCACCCTACCTTGCTAGCACTAGTAATCATAATCATAATCATAATCATATATAAACACAATCTCCCCGCACGCAACCCTTCCTATCTTCTCCCCTCCCACCACCCCAAACCAACAACAACAACAACAATGAACCTCCTCCTCCTCCTCTACTACACAACCACCACCCTAGCCCTAAGCGGGCTAAACACCCACCTCAACAACAACAACAACAACAACAACAAAGAATACACCCCGACAGCCCACGAACAAGCCCAATTCCCCATCCAGAACCTAACAACCCCACTCAACCACTTCCCCGCCTCCGCACGCTACCCAGCCACGAACCTCACCTTCCCGCTCCGCTACATCCTCGACACGAGCCACTACCAACCAGGCGGGCCAGTCTTCCTCATCGCCGGCGGCGAGACCTCGGCGCTGAACCGCCTCCCCTTCCTATCGCAGGGGATCGTCCACGAACTCGCGCGGATCTACCAGGGGGCGGCCCTAATCGTGGAACACCGCTACTACGGGACGAGTTACCCTGACAGCATTTCCCAGAAAGACAACCAAACCATCCCCCTATCCACCCTAACCTACCTAACCACCGAACAAGCCCTAGCCGACTACGCCTACCTCGCCACCCACCTTCCCATCCCCGACCTCTCCCCGGCCACCACCCCCTGGATCGCCTACGGCGGCTCCTACGCCGGCGCCTTCGTCGCCTTCCTCCGCCACGCCCACCCGGACCTCTTCTGGGCCTCCATCTCCAGCTCCGGCGTCACCGCCGCCATCGCGGATTACTGGGCGTACTATGAGCCGATCCGCGCGCACGCGCCCGCGCAATGCGTCGCCGCGCAGCAGGCGCTCATCGCGTGGGTCGATCGGGTGCTTCTCTTGCCCAAGGCGGCGGCGGCGGCGGCAGCATCTTCCCACGGAAAGGGGTCACCCTCCGGATCGAAAGACCATGCGGAAGTGCTGAAGGGGGTGTTCGGGGGCAGTGCGCCGGGTCTCACGGATGAGAAATTCGTGGCCGGGTTGGCGGAGCCGTTGGGGTTGTGGCAGGAGCGGAATTGGGAGCCGAGCGTTGGGGGGCGCGGGTTTGGGTGGTTTTGTGGGAATATCACTGCGTCGGAGGTGTTGGATGAGGGGTTGGAGGGGGAGGTGGGGGCGAGGGTGAGGGGGTTGGTGAGGGAGGTTGGCGGTGGAGATGGAGATGGAGATGGCGATGGCGATGGCAAGGAGGTGGAGGAGTTGGTGACGGGGCTGGTGAATTGGGTGGGGTTTGTGAGGCGGGAGGGGGTTTTCTCGGACGCTGAGGACGCTGAGAGGGAGGATGAGGGTGAGCGTGAGGCAGGCGACGACAAACGCCTCCCCCGCACGGCCTCGACCAGCTGGAACTACCAGGTCTGCACGGAATGGGGCTACTTCATGCCCGGGTCGACCGTCCCGGCGCACATCGCGCCGCTCGTCTCGCGCCTCCTCACCCCGGCCTTCTGGGTCGACATGTGCAATGCCACCTACGGCATCACCACCCCGCCGGACACGGACCGCATCAACCGGTACGGCGGGCTCGCCTTCTCGTATCCCCGCGTCGCGCACATCGGCGGTCGGGCCGATCCCTGGAAGGAGGCGAGCCCCTTCGCGACGGGGCTGCCGGTGAGGAACTCCACGGCGGAGGAGCCGATGCTTCTCATCGGTGTGCCCGCGGAGGAGGTGTACGATGGCATGGAGGGCGGGGTGCATCACTGGGATCAGAACGGGGTGTTTGGAGTGGAGGAGTACTGGGAGGGGAAGAGGGTGGTGCCTCCAAGGGGCGTGCGGGAAGCCCAAGGCGAGGTGATCGGGTTCGTCGGCGGGTGGTTGGGCGAGTGGCGCGAGACACAGCGCCAGCGCCAGCGCCAGCTACAGCTACAGCTACAGCTACAGGAGGAGCTGGAAGACGACGATCTCAGCAATGGCGAGGACACGCAGGCAAGCCTAAAAACCCCCGAAGCACATCATCAGATTATCCTCTAGTCGGTCTGTCCGCCACCGAATAACCATGGCACCCCAAAGGGATCTAATCCCCCGTCCCGATCTCCAAATCCAACTGCACCCCATTCGTAATCCCATAGTCCCCCAGACTGATAAAATCCTTGAACGGCCGCTCCCCCTGCCTCTTCAGCAGGATCTCGCGCGGCGCCCGCCCGATCTGCGCCGCCACCAGCGTCTTCAGATCCCCCACCGTATCCGACGGCAGACAGGGCACCGTGGCCTTCGTGCCCAGCCGGTCGTTGACATGCACCAGGATCATGGGCTCGGAGGGGATCGCCGGCCGTTTCTTCTTTTTCTCCTTCTTCTCTTTCCTGGCGGGGTCGTCGGTGGAGGTCGAGATGGGCTTTTCGGCCGGTCGGTCGCGGTCGCGGTCGCGGTCGTCTCGATCTCGGGGTTGGTAGCTGTCGCGGTGACGGTCGCGGTACCGGTCATCCCTCTCTCGATCGCGATACCCCCGACGATCACGCTCACGGTCTCGCGCATCCCGTCCGTCTCGGCTGGAGTAGTCCCGTCGATCCCGGGGATCATACCCACCCCCTCGAGCCTCATCCCGAGATTCGTACTCCCGCCGCGGCGACCGCGCGCGATACCCCCGATCTAACCTTCGGGCGGCGGCGTCGTCGTCCTCCCCGCGCTCCGGACGACGCTTCTCCTTCCATCGGAAGCCGCCGGTGGAGGATTTCTTGGGCTGGCGGGGTGGGGAGCGGGAGCGGGAGCGGGAGCGTCGTCGTTGTGGTGGTGGGGAGTCGGGCATTTTGTGTGGTTGTCTTTGCTGGGAGGAGAGTGTGTGTGTGTTGTGTTGGATGTGTGGTGCGGTGCGGTGCGGTGCGGGCACCGACGTGGACTTGGTCCAGTCTGCGCTCTTGTTTTTGAATGAGATGTGGAGATCAGATGAGGATGGACTTGGTGGTGTGGTTTGGTGGTTTGGTGGTTGGGGGTTGGGGGTAGGTGGTTGGTGGTGGGTGGTGAAGATAGAATTGGAGTGGAAGCTGAGGGAACAACAGGCTGGAGCTGACGCAGCGTGATGAAATGGATTAAGGCGGTGAAGATGGGATGGAGGTGGTGGTTGGTTGGATGGCTGGGTGGGGATTCGGACGGGTGGGCAGAATGTGACCGCTTGCTTTCCAAGCTGAGCTGAGCAGGAGCTAACGTTACTAGGTATTTACTATTTTTGGAAGAGGAGGAACAGTGATACGATTAGATGAGGACAGAAGTAAATGTATAAATGTGTTTCGATTGCTCAACAATCACACTGACTTTTGAACATTACACATCACATCAAACTAGTACAGTACAAACTGGTACAGTACAACCTAGTGCAGTACAAACCAAATCAAGCATACTTCTCCAAGAACCCCAGCGCCGTCTTGTACCCGCGCTCATACTCCTTCTTCACCTCCTCGTCCTCCAGGTTCGACCGCGCCGCCATCCACCCGTGAATCTGCGTGGGGAACGTCTCCACATACCCGGGCTGCCCCAGATTGTGGCCGAACTGCTCCACGTCCTCGGGCTTCTCATCCTTGGACGCCAACACCGCCATCGGCACGCTCACCTTCTTGGCGTCCTCCGGGTCCAGCATGGCCGGGTGGCACTGCACCGCCGCCTTGAAGATCGAGTTCTCCTGGCCCGTCGCCAGCGTCGCGATCTTGCCGCCCCAGCAGTACCCCAGAATCGACCAGGACTCGAAGCGCCCGGACGGGGCGAGCTGGTTGGCTTCTGCCACGATCCCCGGGATCTTGGGGAGGTTGTTGGGCGGCGCGGCTTTGGTCTGGAAGAAGTGGCCCAGCTTCTGCTTGTGGTCGTCGGTCTGCGGCGGGAACCAGGTGATGTGGGCGGGGCTGCCTTCGAAGAAATCCGGGATGAACACCCGGTACTTCTGGGTGCTGGAGTGGGCGAGGATGTCGGCGCCTTGCAGGGTCTGGTCGAAGAAGCCGAAGATGTCTGTGTCCGGTTAGATGGGGCGGAGGTGTAACAAAGGGAGAGGTGCTAACCGTAGATGACGAGGATGGCCTTCGAGGCGGACTCGGGACCGGTGACATCTGCTGGGGATTAGCTGGGCTGGCTGGAGATGAGCTTGGAAGCTGAAGCTGGGGATACGGACAAGTCTTCAAACCGCCAATGGTCTTGTATTCACCCTTGGGCTGGTAGCCCTTGGCGACGACGGGGGGGATCCTGGTTCGTCAGTTGAGGCAGATAGACTGGGACAGGTATGATGCTCACGAGCAGCAGGCCTTGTTGACTCCCGACATGGCGGCGGTGGATCAGTGGAATGTACGGAGAGGATAGTAAGTGGTTGTGGGGTATCTGGTCAGTGATGAGATGGACCTTCGTAGAGAGTGGGTTAGAAGCTGTCTGGTGAACATGTTAGAAGAGGTGTTGGTGGAAGACGCACTGGTTGAGGCAGACGTGAAGTTGTCGAGGTTGCAGTTGTGAATCAGAGGAGGAATGGAGGCAGCGAGCGAGCAGCGAGAGCTGCAGGAGAGCAAGCGAATTGAGGAGATTCCCCACCGACGTCATCCGAGTTCCCCACCTTTCCGGTTTCGCCCGTCAAAGATCTTCAATATCGAGGTTTGGTACGGGCTATACGAGGGTTTTTACGAGTGCGAGTGTCATCAATGCAGTAGATAGTTCTGGTGTGAGGAATATCCAGCGCGATTGGGGTGTTAAATGCCATGGGAATGCTGGTTGATTGTCTGGCTTAGATGAGGTGCGAAGGTGGTCAATGCAGTTTCATTTTTTGAACTACATATCGGGCGAAATATCCAGAGGCATCTGCATCAAGATAGTATTTTCGATGATATGTTGCTCATGCGAAATCTTTTTTTTTCTCAAGTCCCTCATTTGTCCAAAGTGAGCTATCCACATGCCCGCGCGGAGTCCAGCTACATATACTCATCAACGATGCACGCACAGACCAAGACTGTATCCAATCAAATGGGAAGTGAAAACACTTCTAGACATGCTTACTTTTGTTTCTCAAGGGTATTAGACTGAACAGATTCAGCATCCACACCCTATAGCCTCAGCATCCCTCTCGACCGATAGAGAATCCCAGCACGCCATAACCCCATCTCCTCACGACACCAGCTAATCTCCCAACATGCATTATCTCGGAACTACTCCGTTGGAACATCCTCTTGCTACTCTGTGGACAGAGCACCGGTGCTAAATCGTTAACCCATGAAACGCATCCTCGACAATGTCACGCAATGCGATCAATTGATGGCGCGTGAGGGGTATGCTCGTCGCCGTAATCGACACTATACCGCTATATATGAGCGTACCTGTACCTTGAACCATTGAGCTTGAACACCGAAGAGCGAACGCAAAGCAAAGGCCAACCATCATGTCATCCACGGCAGCTACCCACGATGCACCCAAGAAGCAGATCCTGCTCAACGCGTTCGACATGTCCACCGTCGGCCACCTGTCGCCCGGGCAGTGGAAGAACCCCAAGGACCGGTCGGGGACGAAGCGCACGCTGAAGTACTGGACGGATCTGGCCCAGTTGCTGGAGCGCGGGGGCATCACGGCCCTGTTCCTGGCGGACACGTATGGGGGATATGATACGTACGAGGGGAGTCTGGATGAATGCATCCGACGGGCGGCGCAGTGGCCGATGACGGATCCCACGATTGTACGTTCTTTTCAGCTGTTTCATAGCGGATGTTTCGGATACCGGATACGAGGAGACCTGAATCTCTCGTTTTGTCAGTTAGCCATGCAGGCGAGAGGACTGAGTTACCCTCATCCCTGCACTATTTTACTTTCCCGTTCATCTCCACCCTCAGATCTGGGCACCCGAGGGAGAAAGCCCACGAACCCCCTGTTTCCTCGAGATGTCAACGACGAGGGAGCCCGGGCCTCTTAAAGAGCGTCATCTACATCGAATGCTCCTCCCCCTCAGACATCTCACCTCCCCTCACCCAGTTACACATCTTCTGCTCTATGTATTAGATACCCTGAACGCTAACCCGCCCGAACAGCCCATCTCCGCCATGGCGGCAGTGACCAAACACCTCGCCTTCGGCATCACAGCCTCCACCTCCTTTGAGCCGCCCTTCCTCCTCGCGAAACGCTTCTCCACCCTCGACCACCTGACTGACGGGCGCATCGGCTGGAACATCGTGACCTCGTGGAAGAAAGCGGCCTTCAAAGCCATCGGCATCGATACTCCGATCGAGCACGACGAGCGCTACGCCCAAGCCGACGAGTACCTGCGCGTGCTATACAAGTAGGCCACCCCCCCCACCCCCTCTTCTTACCAGAACTAACACCGGTAAAACAGACTGTGGGAATCCTCCTGGTCCCCGACCGCGCTCGCCCCCAACGCCGCGGAAGACAGCTACATCGACCCGGCGCAGGTGCGCACGATCCACCACCAGGGCAAATACTTCCAGCTGTCGACGCGGCACATCGTGGACCCGTCGCCGCAACGCACGCCCTTCCTGTTCCAAGCGGGGACGTCGGCGGCGGGGTCGCAGTTCGCGGCCACGCACGCGGAGGCGATCTTCGTGTCGGCGCACGCGCCCGGCGTGCTGCGCCCGAAGATCGCGGCCATCCGCGCGCAGGCCGCAGCGCAGGGGCGCGACCCGGCGTCCCTCAAGTTCTTCGGGACGTTCACGCCGATCCTCGGGCGGACGGAGCGCGAGGCCCGGGCCAAGCTGGCCGAGGCGCAGCGGTACGCGTCGACGGTGGGCGGGCTGGTGCTGTTCAGCGGGTGGACGGGCGTGGACATCTCCAGGATCCCGATCGATCAGGACATCACGGCGGCGGACAGCACCGAGGCCCACAAGGTGCGCAGCATGCTGGATGCCTTCACCACGACCAGCCCCGAGGTGCCGCGCTGGACGCCGCGCGTGGTGGCGCAGAAGGCCGCGATCGGGGGCTTGGGCCCCCTCGCCGTCGGGGATCCCGGCCAGGTCGCCGATGAGATGGAGCGCTGGGTGCGCGAGGCCGACCTCGATGGCTTCAATCTCGCGTATGTGACGACCCCGGGCACCTTCGAGGATGTCGTCGACCTGTTGGTGCCCGAGCTGCGGCGGCGCGGGCTGTATCCTGATTCCGTCCCGGAGGAAGGCGTGACGATGCGCGAGAAGGTGTATGGCGTCGGGCAGAGGGAGTTACGCGCGGATCATCCGGGGAGTCGGTATAAGTATCATGTGTATGTTGAGGATGGGGATGAGGGGGGGGAAGGAGAGGAAAAGGCGCAGCAGCAGCAGCAGCAGCAGTAGCTGACGGGTGAGTGCTGCTGCTACTGCTCCTTAGATTGTATGGATCAAGACAAGAAAGAGAGAGCCTCTAGACGTTTTTCACATGCTATGACTCGACAACTATAACCACACCCAGACAAACCATCCAGGTCAGTAAGTAAGTAAATCGAATCCCTGATTTCAGCACCCAACCCCAACCCATCAACAGATAAGCTACACACCCACCGCGCCACGGCGAACGCCGCCCTGCTCCAGTCCCGTCAGCCCCAGAAAACCAAAAAACCAAAAAACCCAAAAAAAAGACCCAACCAGAAACCAAACCAAACGAAACCAAAAAGTATAAAAACAAAACAAAACAAAACAAACAGGCTTTTTTTCCTTTCGGTCGGCCGCCTGCGCATCAATGCATCTTGTCTGCCTGTCTGTCTGTCCCCCCAGCTCTTCCTCCCGGTAACTTACTGTACGGAGTCCCCCATCCCCACCACGGTCTGGACCGGTCTAGGTCGGTCGTTCTTCCATACCGCTGCGATGCAGACATTCCTGTCATGTGATGGGTTTGTTTTTTTTTTTTTTTTTTTTTTTTTT